>NC_056727.1:25119009-25434009 GCF_019279795.1 Protopterus annectens | reverse complement strand
GTCTGAGCAACTCATACAGCAAGGTTACCATAGTTCTTAATATACATCTCTGTCACCCCCCACCATATCAGTGACAACAAACTGTTCACACGACTCAATAGGTATGGCTACAGCTTACCTACCATTGGGACATATATTGTATTGTACCACACTTTGTGCTACGTGTTTGTAGCCATGTTCCTTGTGTGGACACTATCATTGCTGGCCTGTTACAGACTATTTCACCTGCATGCCATTGTCAGGGCCACTATGGTTCCATATATGCATGTGGTAAGCTTACTATGTGATTGCTGCACATCTGTCATTTTGTGTTATTGGGGATATCTATGCATGCTGTTGGACAAGTTCTGGGATTGTGTGGGCTCTTACTACCCACATATGTTCTATAAAAGTGACACAATAGCATGTTTAGGGAATAGTTGCCAACATAACCACCTCTCCCACCTCATCTGGCCATGTTACCAGGCCACATCACATGTGGGACCCACTCTGGGGCCTCCTCATCTACTGGTCCAGCACTACCTTCAGGTGGGACAACCTCAGTGGATGTTGCCCCCCCGGGAGCACACACACATGATCCTGTCACCCGAGGTCATGTCCAGGGACTGTTCCATAGGGTCTCCACAGACACTTGTGGGATGTGCTACAGCACCTCGAGGCACCCAGTACACAATCACAGGGTCCACATGTTCCTCCTGCTCAGCCTCCAGGCCAGGCACTTTCAGGGCCATGGAACTTCTGTTCTGACTAGCAATGGGTGGGGGCCTTGTTCCCATTTTTTCCATATGGGGGCTTATGGGGCTTCCACATCACAGACCACACACACCATCCAGGGTGTTTACCCACCACATGTATCATATACCTCCCCTGTAGGCTGTCCTCTATATTTACCAACCTGAACCACCTCCACAAATATACCTGCTATCCTTCCCCATATTCCCGATCCCTACTTCACAGACAAGGGTAATGTGGTCCCAACAAGGGGTTCACATGTGACATACCCGTCCATGTTGCACACACTTACAGCTGTTTATATCTGTGTGTATTGTTATGTGTGATGTTCCCTCACACATAGCATGCAGCACTGTGGTGGTAATATAGGGGAAATGTATTTACATACATATGTGTGTGTGTTTGTATAAATGTAGATGTACGCATATATATATATATATATATATATATATATATATATATATATATATATATATACATATGGGTATCTATATATCTGTAGACATACATGTGTACATATATATATATATATATATATATATATATATATATATATACATACACATATACATATCTATATATGGGGTACATTCAGACATCAGGTCCACAATCTCTGACTCTCCTTCCTGCACAGCTGCACTATTCTGCCTTGCTACAACACAGACAGGTGCCACATATGGACACAGCCTGACATTAGGGGAGTATATACAGGGCCAGATTGCAGGTAGGCCTATTACACACCTATGGCATTTCAACATGCTGCAATACATGTTAACCTGAGTGTCCTGCAAATGGTGGTCTCTGAAACCCACATGTCCATTATTATGGCATTATTTCCACGACTAGCGATTGGCCACAGTAATATACATCCTTTCCATTACACAACACACACTATGTTGGCTTACATCTTGTCAGTCGGTGCTGCTCTGCACAGTTGACAGGTATGGCTCACTACCCACAGGGACAGACTTTATTGTCCATAGCAGTTGTTCAGCTGAACATCATTACAACAGCAACACCTGATGGCACATATATATCACTCCACATCATCTATCCCAGTATTTTGGACCAAGTACTACAGTCAATTACATGCATATATACTTCACATACCTGTTGTGGGAATAAGGTCTGTTGCTGATGGTTTCCTTGTAGGATTTTTTTTCTCTTTGGCTATGGCCTTAGCCTACTTTCTTTGTTTCTGTTTTGGTTTTGGTTTTGGTTGTGGGTCTGGTTTCTATTTTTCTCTCTCTCTGTCTCTCTCTCCAATAAATGGATTGAGCTGCTTGGAATAGATTGCAGCATAGCTTTCGTAGGTGATACACATGATCAGGTGATGGCCACTGCACCAATCACTGTCCTCCACCTACTACCTGCATGCATCATGCTATGTAATACTTTCAATTACCACTGTCATGACAACCCACTACTATAAATTCCTGCATCATGTGGGTGTGGTCCCTTTACCTATCCTGTATGGTGGATATCCTTCCTGTTTGTGGGCAGCAGTGTTACAGGTGGCAAGCAGGTAGCAATACCTCTTACAAGAGAACTTGCACACTCAGGCCAGGTACATATTTGTATGAGGTTCCAGAACTACAGACAGAGTGTGAGTAGTGTTGTTGTATGCATTGTATAGCACCAGTGTTACAGGGTTTGTGTGTACATACTAGTTTAACATGGACTGCAGTCTGTCTGCATAGCTCTCAACTGTGGGCCTGTCCACTTGATGGCCAGAGGTGTGCTTGTTATGTTTTGTCTGTCCACCACACAGGTCTTGTGTCAGATATATCACTGGCAGTATGCGTGTTGAGAGTTATCAGTACATGGCTACATCCATTTGTGTTTTTGACTTCATATTCCTGACTAAGGGTATGCTACAGACTATCCTGTAACACTCGCAACTTGCTTAGTGTATGACAACACTACTTCACATATGGGCCTGTGTTCCAGCCTCTGTCCTCTACCTACATACCAGACTTTGTAAATATGACATGCTGTCAGGGGTTGTTATGTAGTGGCCTGTGAGTATGTCATGCTGCCGTTCCCACCATCATTCCACTGCTGTTGTGGCCTCCACACATATTGTGGGGTTGGATCCATATATGTGTGGACCTCATCTGCACAATACATGTGTGCCCTTCTGCAGTCCAGAGGTCAGTGTATGTAACAGTGGTATATGTCCCTGTTTGTCAGTCTATGGGGGGATGTATCATAACTAACTTAGGCTGTTACAACATGTGAGGGATATCAGGGATAAGCTGCCTTAAGGTATCTGGATGTACATTAACATACTATTGACCTTGGGAAAATGCAGGCCTACTGCTTCCTGCTATACAGACTGTTATGTTTGTCAGTGTGATTGTGATGGTTTCAGTTATGCCTTGTTATGTAAAAGATACATCCCATTGTGTCATCTGAAGTCTTTCCCCCCTAGGGATTGCATACAGAGTGTAGCTAGAGGCTGCTGGACTATACATCTGCATTACTTACTATTGATTTATTGTTATGCTGTGTCCCAGTCTGTCTTTACTGTTGTACTACTTGAAGGCCTTGGCCTGGACAGTAACATATGCTATGCTTTCTGGACTACTGTATTAATTAATCTGTTTGAGAGTTGCATTAGTCTATTTATATGTATTTCAAAGTCTAAACAGCTATATGACATGTCATATACAACTGTAATAGTACACAAATAAAGCTTTTTCATGTATGCAAACCTGTGTGTGGTGTTATATCCTTTGATCTCTCTATGGGTATATGTTTCAGGCAACAATTGTCTTTTGTATGGGTGACTCATACAGTGCCCATTTGGTAAGGTGGCAACTGTAGGAATACTGGCTGCTCCGTATGGTGTGCACCTTCTACATATATATCTTCCTGTACATATCTGTGTGTGTGTATGTGTAGTTACATATATATATATATATATATATATATATATATATATATATATATATAATACATATATATATATGTATCTGCATATATGTATCCTAGGAATGTTTATTGCTTCCACATTGTACATTCCCTATGGTAACCAGACTGTACTGCATGATATGTTACTGATACCAGCCTGATATCGTACAGGTGGGATGGATTACTGTTAACATCTTGTGCCCATGTTGTGTTGGTTCTTGGTTATGAGACTTGCAGCAGTTGGTATTGTATTTCAGGGCAGACCTGTTTGGCTGTGGGGTGGGAGGTAATATCAATATGTACAAGACGTATGTAGCTTGGGCCCCTTCACCCCCATTAACGGTGCCTGTGGTCATAAATGTATTTGTTATGTTCTCTTTTATATCTATAGCTATATATATATATATATATATATATATATATATATATATATATATATATATATGTAGACATATATATCTATAGATGTATGCATATGTGTGTGTGTATATATATATATATATATATATATATATATATATATATATATATATGTGTGTGTGTGTGTGTGTGTGTGTGTGTGTGTGTGTGTGTGTGTGTGTGTGTGTGTGTGTGTGTGTGTGTGTGTGTGTGTGTGTGTGTGTGTGAGTGTGTGTGTGTATGTATATATATATATATATATATATATATATATATATATATATATATATATATATATATATATATATATATATATATATATATATATATATATATATATATATATATATATATATATATACACACATAGTAACTTTTTTGCTGACTGCAATGGGACTTTTTTACATTTTATTCACAGAGGAGCTTTTCTCCCTGGGTCTCTGCTGAAAATGAGCCAAAAGCTCTGTCTGACTAACACAGTTAACACGTGTAAAATAAATAAATACATAAATAAATATATACATCTACATGTTTAAATACATTTCCTGTACTATTGAATGACTGTGCCGGATGATATGTTTGTGAAAACATGAGGGTTATGTATGTTTGACATGGCTTAGTGGTAAATCACTTTGGCTATGTTGTGCAGGGTCCTGGGTTCGGCCTTGCAGAGGATGATTATTTTGTTGCTGGGCAGAACAAGGGCCATTGGATACAGAGTGATTAAGGCACTTTTAAGCAGTTGTAAGTGGGTTTGTGGGTTTGCACTGAGGTAAGCACTGCTTACTTCTGGTTACAGTTTCTTATACTCGGCTTCTAAATTGCTTAACCTGTGTAGGCATTGCTTACCCCCATGCAAACAGGCTTAAACTAGCTTACTGCTGCATAAAAGTGCTTACTCCTGCTTACCCCTGTGCTAATTTCTTTAAAAGAAATGAAAAAGGGTTGATAGGAAAGTGGTGAAAAAGGGGCTGAAAGAGGGAAAGACAGTAGGGGAAAACAGCTAGGTATGTGCAGGAATGGTGTAGGGAAGGTCCATAGCTGCCCATTTCTTCTACAGCAACAGCTGTGCATATACACTGAATTTGGAGATAGATTTGGGCACTCATACCCCTGAGAGAGGGGTGAGGACAACAATAATATGTTGTTAAGCCAATTAGACCAGATTACATGTGTCCAGTAGATGCGTGTGCAAAATGGACAGCTATGTATGGGGCGAGATTTTTTTCTGGGAACAGATTGCCCTTATTTTTTTCAGGTGAGAGTGGGATAATGGGGAGGGATAATAGGTATATTTGCGGAGGTAGGTTGGGTAGGATAACAGACAAGACAAACAAGATGCATACAGTATATGACACATGTGGGGGGTAAACACCTTGATGAAGAGGGGTTTTGGGAAATTGGAATCCCATGAGCCCCCCTTGTGGAAACAGTGGTACTGAGGTCCCCACCCATGAGCAGTCACCACTGCACCTTCACAGCCCTGAAGGTGGCTGTGCTGTGGGCTGAGTAGGAGGGCCAGGCCAACCCTCTAGTTGCAACACATGGCCCTCAAGCTTGCATAGCAGATCTCCAACCTCCCTGCAGAGGTCGTTATGCACCACGACCCGGACCTGGTGATGGGTGACAGGTTCCTCTCCACGCCCACTCCTGGGGGGTGAGCCCCATCCCCCGAGGTGGTTCCACCCAAAGGTGGTGCAGGTCCAATGGATGAGGAGGCCCCGGGTTGGGCCCCAGATGTGCTGGGGACCGGTGCCATGGACAGTTGAGGTGGGACAGGTGGGTCCGCCGACCGGCCTTCCCAAATGTTTTAAGGTGTTTAAATTTTATCAACATATGTGGGTTAGTAATAGTTAACACATTTCAGGATTAGGTATAACAGCATGCATAGATACTCCCATTAACCCAAACACCAGATATGGAACAGTTGCATAGCAAACAGAACACATGTATATATGGGACCACAGTGATCATTACAACAAGATGCAGGTACATTGATGGCAGCATGCCACCAATGTGGGAGTATTTCAACATAGCACATGCATAGAAACAAATTTAAATAATTATCAAACAATAGGAGATATGTCCCAACAGTAGAGTTAAGTCAGCACATACCAATTGAGTTGTGTATTTAGTTTATTGTTGCAGATAGGGTGGGGGGAGTGAAATATGTCAATTAACAACTATTATAGTCCTGTAGTTCACATTACTTTCCTAGTCAGTGCTGTGATCTGTACCTTACAGGTATTAGTTCACTACCCTATTGCCTTAGTTTGGACAGTGGTATGGCTATTGACAGCTATATACATGAACTGGTTTTACCTGCAGTGTACACCTCTTACCTGGTATACCTGTGGAGGTATTGTTTGTTAACACTACCTAACTGTTTCTACACATACTCCCAGATTCCAGGTTGATGTTATGTACATACCTGTCCATCTCTTTTTGCACACACTCTGGGAATGTCTTCACCACATGCAGGTGATCCGGGACATATTTCCACTATTGCCCTCTTAAACCTTTAGTGACTTGTAAACTGACAGGTTTGTTTTATTTGACATTTTCCAAATATGTACAGTTCTGACAGTCAGTTATATGATATGAAATGCTGCCTACATGTCAGAAATTAGCACACTGGGGGGGCGGAGCCTAATGCCTAACTGATAGCAGCAAGTTTTTGAGCTCCTTATATTTATACTAGAAATAACAGGAAAGTCTTATTATTACTAAGCAATTTTTGATAAATCTTATATGTGAAACTATTAACAATAGAATTACCAACTTTGGAGAAGAAATTCCGAAATGTTCCTGTCAAAAAAACCTGAAGACTAACTAAGCTGTCTAGTAATGAGTAACTCTAAGAATTCTCACTCAGACTCTTCTCTGAAGAAAGAAATCCAACTGATATCAACTACTCTTCAAGACTTATCTCTGAAGATGGACAGGTTTACTGAAAACCTAGAAAACCTTAAAGATAGTTGCCAAAAACAAACTGAAGTCTTTAAGGAAATTCTGCAGCAACAACAATTAAAAATAACTGACATTGAGTCATCTCTAAATGATATTGATGGAAGGCTAAAAGAAGAAGAGCTTCATAGTGAATTTCTATTACAACAGAATACTTGGCTAATAAACAAAATAGATGATATGGAGAATAGGAAAGAAGAACAAACATAAGAATTTTTGGAGTCCCGGAGAAGACCGAGGGGGAAGACATCATTTCATTCTTGAATTCATGGCTACCTGAAATCTTAGGGCTGAAAGAAGGCTTGTCTTATGGAATCAAAAGAGCACACAGAGCCATCGGAAAACCACTTTCTGCCTCAACTAAATCTTTTCCAAGATCTATAGTGGTTAAATTTCTGTCATTTATGGACAAAGAACTGATATTGAGAACTGCATGGAGAAAAAACCCAGTCATTTACAAGCTATCCCAAATAAGATTTGATAATGACTATTCGCCAAGACTCTTGGAACTAAGAAAGAAAACATGGCCCCTAGTGAAATTCTTAAAACAGAACAAAATAAAGGCACAGCTTGCATATCCTGCCAAAATTAGAATTCAGCATAGAAATGACATGAGATCATTCAACACCATTGAAGAAGCCACTTCCTTCATTAAAAACAACAATATAATCCTACTACCAGATGAAATGGACTGGTCAAATTCAACCTCCTTAAAGAGAACCTCGGGAAAAAACACTTGGACTGATGTGAGGGAAAAAAAAAAAACTGATGTTAAGAACATTGATGAATCAATTTCTCTCAAAGCATTAACTAAGGTATGATTCTTATACATAGCCTTAATTTCATTACACTTCAGTCACATAATTAGTTTTCTTTATTTAGGAAGTATCATAATCTGTATATTAACATATTAATATGGTAGTGGTTTGATAGAATCTTCAGATGCTAGAGTTGTGTTTTTTTTTTCTGTTCCAGCTTTCTTTAGTTAAACTCTCACAAGAGTATTAGCATTTAAATGAAAGGCCACTATTATTATAAAGTTATTAACATATTGATTAATAGTTACTGTGCAAAATTTTATTAAATTAAATCCAATTCTTTATAGTCTGTCTAAAAAAAAGGGCATTCCTTGAATATTTCTTCAGGAATATGTGAGAGCGTTGTATAGAGTAAGAAGGAAGTGAATAGTAATGAAGATGAAGTGAATAGTAATGAAGAAGAAGTGAATAGTAATGAAGAGGGAAAAAAAAAAGGCAGAAAATCGCCTTCTAGCGTTTTAACATTCTATTGACAGTTGGAGACTATTATTGCTTCATAGTATACCCTCGAGCTTTCTAGTCAGTTTTGTCACCTCATATCTTCACTAATATAGCCCAACATTCCATTATAAGTTAAGAAACATGTCAATAAGCTGAGGCTTGTAGAACACTGCATTAGTTTTGCGAGTGGTGCGCTTCGCGCACTTTTGCAGAGTCTTTTTTGTCAGTTAGAACATTCAATGAAAATACTAACTGTGACCTGACTTCTTAGCCCCTTTATGTTTTAATCTGTTCTCCAGAAGCTGAGTAGTTCAAGAATTGAGTAGATTTTAGCAAAAGTACGAACAGGTAAATGTATAACATATAAAGAAAAAGTATGCTACACATGTTTAAAATAAAGGGAAAATATATACATATATATATATATATATATATATATATATATATATATATATATATATATATATATAAATAAATAAATAAAAAAGCCCATTTAGTTACTTTCTTCTTGTCAAGAAATACCAAAAGTGTGGCAGTGTAGTTAACTAATGCAAGCAAATACATAAATTCAGTTTTCAACTGCGCTATGTCTGTTAAAAGTGAGATAAAATCCCAACTAATCATTGTAGTGGAGCTGCCAAATTGTATCCATGATTAGTTACTGACTGTAGCTCAGGGTTTGATTTTGATAGCTCCCATTTTCTTACTGTGTGACTCTGAACTTCTTATTTAGACTGCGTTTGGGTCATCCATGTAAAAGGGCATTTTAGGTCAGGTAAGCTTACCCACTTATCAATTAAAAAATGCCTAGAAATGCAGTACCTGGCAGGAATGATACATGCATACTTCTGAATATTCCGCTTTTAGATGCCTACAAGCATCCGAATGCAGTAATGAACAGTTGGTAGTATATCACCTCTTTACCTGTTTCTTTGTCTCTCATATAGGTAATTTAATTTCCTTTACAGCTTAATAATCTAGAGCAAGCTAATTGATGAGAGTTTTTCAGTTTTGGCAGTTAGTGCTAATTTTAGCAATGACTGAATTTGCTTTGTTTGTAACCTATACTGCAAGTATTTAGTAAATAGTGTTAATATCGTGAGCTGTATAATGGACTAGCATTAATCTGCAGCAATGTGGAACTGACTTTGTTATTTGGTATTTTGGCGAAATTTCACCTACACGGACCTTAAAATTGAATTAGTAAAACACCAATAATATAAAATAAAGCTATAATCAAAACATCCTGCAATTGGGAAACATGTCTATTTACGTAACAATATTTGCTATGTGCATTCTCTGCAGTTATAAGTGCAGTGCTAACTTCTATGTATAAATTGTATTATTTTTGAAGATAAGCACAATCTGCTGTATTTACCCTTCACCTTAACAGTTAATGGGTACACCACTATGCAATAAATGCTCACGGTAATTCCTAATGATACAGTAATATCAACAGTTTTTTTTTTTTTTTTTTTTTTTTCACTTTTATGTCACAGATGGGGAAAAAACAGGAAAGGAAATATGGTAGGGTCAAATGTAATTTATGTGCACACTATACATTTTTTGGGAGACTCTATGACACATCCATGAGCTGCTCTTTTAAAGTTTTAGAGAAATGTTTACATAAACAGTACACTATGTATGTATTTGGGTCTCTCCTCATTTGTTGAACTTGTGTTTTGTTGGGTGTTAGTTGGTTGAGATTGACTTCTTGAAAGTATGAGATTTGGTTTTCATTTATTGGAAACAGTAAAAGTGTTATGTATGGTGTGGGATGGTAATGTGCAAGTCTATAGTAATAACATACCTCCTCACACCATACCTGATAGAAGTGTTAGCAGAACTTATACTAGGTATAGTAATAAGCAGGATATAATCAACCACTACACAGCATTTTAGATTTAACGGCACTTCAGTAATGATCAATAAATCTATGCTTGTCTCACTGCAAGGCAATATTGGAGTTGCTATATATAATTACTTTAGTTTTATACAAATTACTAGAGAATATTAGTAGCTTTAAAATAGTAGGTTTATTAGTGTTTAGTTATTTAACGGGTTTAGGGGTTGAGGTGCTTTTACCCTCAGCGTAGTGTTCTTGACTGTTTTGACATTGGATTGGACATGGGTTTGGTGAATGAGGTGAGGCCCATGTATTCATGTATTTATGTATTCATGGATTCTTTGTGACATGCACGTGTTATTTCAAATCATTAACTGTATTAAGATGTGTTACAACAAGTATTGAACAATCTTGAGTCCTGTTACTGAATATTTAACAACCCCAAGTCTGAAATGCTGTGTACTCCCATCACACTCCTAAGAAACTTCATAAATAATATAGTTAAATGATATAAGTACTCTTCACTAATTGCTGTAAGATTTAGAGATAAGAATTAAGAATATTCATTCACAATATTCACGCATCTTTTGATGGGCCACTTAATCTACTAATAAGGTTAATAAGGTCAGTAAATAGGCATATCCCAGCAGTAACAAGGTACCAACCCTTTCAAGAGTGCTCACACAAATTCTCAATTATATTGCACACATTTTTAGGTAACCCATTAAGATTATTTAATATTTATGTGTGTTTATATGTGAAAATGTTTTGGTGTAGATATAGGAGTATATTTATACATGTATACACAGAGAGGCTATATAGAATTTACTTAGAATAGTAATTAAGGAAGAATTAAAAAAGAGGACTAGTCCCTATAAGATAGTAATACTATCTGTCACACTAATAACCTGTTTTAAATGTGAAGTTCAACAAAATAAATGCAAATATAATCTAAATGTATATATTATTATGCATTTTATCTCTGTTAAGAGAAGGTCAACTGACATACTTCATGTAACATAACCACATTTATAGAGGGTAGATAAGCTGAAATATTTACTTCAGCTGTAATAGACATCTACTTAGAACATTCATTAAAAAAGTAACATTAACTCTAGTATAAGTACAAACTTCTAGTAAAAGATTAATTACTTAATTTGAGTTGATTTAGCAAGGAACATAGTACTAATGCATGATACACTCTTTCATCAAATATTAATATTTTAAGATATCTTCAGGATCCAATTAATGGAGCTCAACTTTGAATATCCTTTTCCATGCGATTGTCGACGTTGAGGGAAAATCTGTTTGATCTTATCAGATCAATCAGATTAGAAGTGCTGCTGTGCACTTCATGTTTGTGGAACTATGTAGTAAAGTTATTTTTCAGTCAAATAAAGTATGTTGTTACAATATTTTTCACTTTTTATTTTTTTCAGTGGCCCAAACTGAAACATTTGTTAAACTATCAAAGAAACAGTTTTGTTCATTTCAGTGTTCTTCTCAGAGGAAAGAGGGGAAAATTAACATATATGTTTTCACAGGTCCTCATAAATATTAGTTCTTTACCAATGTATTCTTTTAAAATTATAATATAATACCCTATAGAAATGACAGACATAACATTGTTGTCTTTAAATGTCAATGGCTTAAATAATACTATAAAAAGATCAAATTTACTACGATATCTAAAATTACAGAGAGCTTAAAGTTATATTTCTACAGGAATCCCACTTTAAAACTGATGACAACTTCACCTGGATACCTAATAACTACTTAATTCTCTCTCACTCCTCATATAAAAAAAAACTAGGGGAGCTTTAATTTTATGGAAGAAAATTGTAACTAACCCACAAATTATTTACAACTATGAGGATAAAGAAGGGTTACATTCAATTGTAATAATAACATTTCAGAATAGAATTTGGACACTGGTAAATGTGTATTGGATTCCTGGAATAGGACTATCTACAGTTAAAAAGCAGATAGAGCTAATTAATAGGGTAAATAAAGGTATTCTAATAGTAGGAGGATACTTTAACTGTATTCTAGATAGTTCTGAGACAACCAACAAGAGGAACCTACGTCTCTCTTCCACAGGTAAATACCTTAAGAAATGGACAGAAAACTTAAAATTAATTGATACATTTAGTTTCAAAGAATCTAACTCATTATTATACTCACATAGTGATTATCGTTTTAATACTAAAACAAGAATAGATAAAATTTTTATATCCCCAGACTTAAATAGGAAGATAATAAAATTTTCTATCATCCCATGCCCACTCTCTGATCATAATGCCCTAATCCTTAAATTACAAATAGATTTTAAAAGACTAAATTTTGCCTCAAGAATACCAACTTACATTACTAAATTAAAACAATTTAAACCATGGCTAGACTCAGAAATTCAATATTTTTAGAAATAAATTCTACTGATGATCTAAAGAATATAATAATATGGGACACTCTAAAGGCCTTCTTATATGGTAGGATCATATCTTGGTTTAAAACAAAACAAAAGAATGGGAATCAGAATTGCACAGTATCCAAAACAAATAACAGAAATTAATACAAATACTTCTGACGTAAAGAATTCCCAGGTAATAAAAAAAGAAATTGAAGATTTAAATAAAAATATAATGAAATTTTAACTCATAAGACTAATTTGGCTTTGGAAAACTAAAATTTAGTTCACTCTCAACATCACCAAAACACTTACATAACTTAGCAATGAGAATAAAGAAGCAAAATATAGAAAACAATATTACAAATATTATACATGAAGGAAAAGGTAATAAAAAGTATCAGACATAAATGACATCCTAGAAGCTTTTAAATTTCATTATACTAATCATTTTAGAAACAATAAAGACAATACTATTTTAATAGAGTCAAAATTAGCAATCCTATAATAAATAGATTACCTGAAAAATTAAAATTGATATTGAAAATGCATTTCCCTCAAGGAAATAAATGACAAAATTAAGGAGAGTAAAAATAATAAAGCCCCAGGAATAGATGGAATAATAATGGAATTATACAAGATATTCCCAAATTCTGCAATTTCTTTACTTCATAAGTCTCTAAATGAAATTCAAGCTCAAAACATAATTCCACCTTCCTGGCGATATTCATTAATTACTCCAATAAAAAAGAGAACAAGGACCCTCCCATTGTAGCTCTTATAGACCGATTTCTCTACTTAATAACGATTACAAATTGTTTATGTCTATATTAGTCAATAGAATTAAAAATCCTTGACTCAAATCATAAATGAGGACCAAACAGGCTTCATCTATGGCAGACATGCTTACGACAATATACAAAGAATCCTAACCATTATTGAAATATTAAATAGAGATAATATAGAGGCTCTCATAATCACGCTAGATATAGAAACAGCATTTCATTCACTGAATTGGGACTACTTATTTAGAATTCTAGAACTTTTGAGTTTCCTCTAAATTTTATTAATATGATAAAGAATATATATAAAGATAATTTGGCCTATGTAAAATTAGGTCCATTTACATCAGAAGCTTTCAAAATAACTAAAGGCACTAAACAAGGTTGTCCTATGTCTCCCATTCTTTTTGCCTTATCAATAGAGCTATTTGCAATTACAATACGCAGTGACTCAAAAATTGAAGGCTTAAGTATTCATAATAAATTTAACTCCAAGGTTATGTTGTTTGCCGATGATATACTACTAACTTTATCACCAAATAATGAATCTCTTCATGAACTAGAAATGCAAGTGGAAAATTTTTTCTAAATTCTGGCCTTTGTTTTAATAAATCTAAATCAAAACATATTTTATTTAACAGAAAGGGGGACCTTCACTTGAGTAGATATCATATACTTGGAGATAAAGTCTCTACTTTAGAATATCTAGGAATTATTATATCTGATAAAATAGATACTACTCTGACACTAAACTATAATAAAATTTTAAACTCAATAAGAACACGACGGAAAATTGGAATAAATTGATTCTAAAATTTGAGGACAGATTGCAGCTAATAAAAATGATTCTTCTACCACAAATAAATTATATAGCACTAGCAATACCTATAATTCCAAATAAAAAATTCTGAAAGAAATTAGCAAAAGCCTATTATGTTTTCTTTGGTATCCAAAAAGGAATAGAATTGCTTTTTCTCATCACATTAAACCATGGGAATTAGGGGGAATTAATTTTCCAGATATAGAGACGTATATCAAAGCCTCCATTTTTAAACTAGTTTTAAACTGGGTAAATCCAAATTTCTCTTCTGCTTGGAAATCTCTGCATATGATTATTTTTTAAATGAAAACAAAATAATAAATAATACATCACACTATATTCACAAAAATAGATTTTGGCATATATTATGCATTAATCTTCAAAATAACATAACAAAACCTACTAATCTATCATATTTAAATAATATTTATAATTTATTCAGATCCTTTATAAACTCAAATCCTGACATAAAAGTATGGTTTGAACTGTTATTACCATTTAATACATCAAAGAAATTTAAAAAGAAAATTCATGATAACACCCTCATTAATTGGGAATCTAATAATCTCATATGTTGGGCCCAATGCATAAATAAGCTTAAAACATTAACTAGTCAACAAGTTACAAATAAATTTAATATAATAAATGTAGACAGAGTAAGTCTCCAGAAAATTTTACTCTACTCTAAAAATTTATGCAAAATTATTAATGATTCGTCCTTCAAGTCTAAGCCAAAACTTATAAACTATATTCAAGAACTAATTTATGATAACCATAACTGGCCAAATTCAACATCTAAACTATACAAGATTTTAATAGTCTACAAGGCTAAAATAGATCAAAACACTTGGAATTTTATATCTAGAGGTTTATCAACAAATCTGTCAAACGATTGTAAAAATAATCTTCTATACTCCATTAAACTAACTTCTAATACACAAACATGGTGAATCTTCACCTGGAAATTTTTGCATAGAGCCTTTTATACTCCAAATAAAATAGCTAAATTCAACTCAAATCAAAATGTTATTTGTTGGAGATGCTCTTTAAGCTGTGAAGCGGATTGGTCTCATATATTTTATGATTGTATTAAAGCGTTTTGGGAGAAAATTGGCAATTTTCTTCAAGCTATTTATAATGATACATTTGTTTTAACAAAGTCTTTAATTTTTTTGAATATAGATGAATTAGTAGTTAAGAATAAAAGAGATCAATATCTTTTATGTACTATTCTGGCGGTTGCCAGAAAGTGTATCACAAGGAAATGGAAATCTGCAACTCCTCCGTGTTTTGAAGACTTTATATTTCTACTTAAGGAGACTGCACAAAAGGAGATAAAAGTCAAGGAAGAAAGAATGTTCCCCAGAAAATGGTCAGACAACCCCTGGAATAAAATACTTACACTCATAGAAGAAATGCAACTAGACACAATCTCCATCATATGAGTTCAAAGAGATATAGACTTTTGTGGACTTTTTTTTTTTTTTCTCTTCTTCTTCTCTGGATTTTTTATTAATTATTATTGTACTGTTTCTCCTTTGGGTCACTTGTAAATATTGTAAATAATGTTTTTGTTCCTTTTACTATTATTGAATTGTAATCTAATTTTACTGGTTTTGTATTTCTTCTCAAAAAACAAAATAAAAATTTGTTGAGTAAAAAAAAAAGAAATTAGCACACTGATATGGCAGGGGGCAGGGTAACAACCAGCAGATATGGGCTAAATAACTGGACATTCTGGACATTTCTGTACACTTGTGGGGTATGTTTCTGCATACAGCTTACTACCACTCCCAGGATTCGAACCATGGCTGTGTCTGCTAAACATAAAACACTGTCCATAACAGCTGAGTGTGCTGTATAGGTATTGCTGTGTATCTCTTGTCTGATTTCTGTCTATAATTCTCCTGTGGTTTTCCATTCTGACCTGGTAATTACAAAACTATTGTGCAAGATTTCCTAGACAGTTGTATTATGTAGTACAGTGTGGGTGACAGTGATGAGTAATACCTTATTATTCTGAGCAACTGCAACACTAACAATGCCATACAATACCAGAATACACAGTACCAGTACAGGATATCAATCTTTTATTTATAGGCACAGTGTTTGTATCTAACAGACCTGTGGGAGCAATGTTTGTTAGCACTACCTGCATGTTGCCACACAAATTACCAGTTTCTACATTAGTATTATGCGCATACATCTCACTCTTTTACTGTACACACTCTGGTCACAGCTTGACAACATGGGGGTGGAGATGGGACATAATTGGCTACTTACTCTCATGACATTTTGGGGGGTTGCTACAGTGACAGGTTTGTTGTTATAGATGTCTGACAAGTCCTATGTCTTCTTTGCTGCCTAAACATCTGGGATCATCTCACTGATTTGCCAGGGGAACAGGGTGACAGGCAGCAGCTATGGGCCGATTTACTTTACATTCTTGACATTTCTGTACACTTGTGGGGTATGATTCTGCATACAGCCTACTACCACTTGCAGGATTCGAATCATGACTGTGTTGTGCAAAAAATACAACAGTTCACTTCGCAGTTGAGTGTGCTATTTGGATTTTGTTGTCTGCCTTTTCAGTGTTTTCTGCCAAAGTTTCTCTCAATGGTACTATTTGACCTCTTGGGATTACAACAGTCATATGTAGATATTCCTACACAATTTATTTATGTAGCACAGTGTGGGTAACAGTGCTTACTACAACAGTACTATTAAGTGATTGCAACTCTACATTACAATATGATACCAGAGTGAACACATGTAGTCCAGCAGTTAGACCTTAATTGTCAGGCTATTATGCTTTTATTTACATACAACCTATATTTGACTCTTCCTGCCCTATTCTCTGGTGTATGCAGTACATGCCTTAAACAATACAGGTTTTATACAGGCAATTAACTTACTACTACTTTTAGATTTATTTCCTATGACAGTACATGCAAGAGTACTTCTGCCTTACGTCGCAACTGCTGTAGTCTACAGCCATGGGCTTCCTGGTTCGTAGCCCGCTTACCTGCCGCTGTGATAGACATAAGAGGAATATTTAGCCATACCTATCTATAATATACATGAGCTGGCAATTATTAAACAGGTAGTGGACTGATACTTACGTGGCTGGGACTTCCCCTGTCCTCCTAGCATCTTGGATCTACTGATCCAAGATATCCCCCTTTCTCCACTTCAGGTCGGCATAGTGATGCCTGACCTGCTCACCAGTTCAGGGTATACCAGTGGCACTGGTGAGATCACAGGTGAGATGGTCCTAGGCTTCCGCTTTGTATTGGGAACCCTGGTACTAACCCTGCAGCAGTCTCTTGTCATGGTTTTTCACAAGGAGTCCTGCCATGACTCTGGACTCCTGGATGCCCCAGCACTGCACCCGGAAGTGCACACCCTCTCCCATTCCAGACATAGTGCCTACAAGGGGAAGCTACAACCAGTTATGAGATGTATTCCCATCTGTTGGGTTTAAATAGGGCCAGTTTCCCACACTTTGCCGTGATTGTATGGTTTTGAAAAGGTTAAGCTATGGGCAAACCTGCTTACCTAAGGTTGGCATTGCTTAAAGGGGTATACCAATGGGCAGTCTGAGTTATCTGGCCTACATATTGCTTACACCTACTAAGCTGGGATGTGCAATGCTTAGGGTTGCTTAATATTTAAGTTGCATTATATTTGCATTGTGGCATTGATTTATTATTCATTACATATTATATATGTGTTTGGTATACATGATTTAAGTGCACGTACACTGTATGGGATTGTTGTGTTTATTAGGGGATTTTAACACTTTATTACATGACACATCACATCTGGGCTTAATGCAGTACTCCAGTTCATATATTTATGTCCTGTAGTACGTTATACAATATAAAACTGTGTATAGATTCCTTTCACATGTTCAGTTTGTATTTCCTATAGTGAGGATCTGTTTGGTGATACCTCAACCCTATGTACTGCTGTGATGGCTTAGTGGTTAACTGCTGTGACTATAGTGTTTAAGACCCGCAAAGGCTGTTTATTTTGTTTATGACCAGGAAAGTGCTTGATGCATACAGATTGATTAAGGCACTTTTAAACGGGTTTGTGGGAAGGTAAGCAATGCTAACCTCCGGTTAAATATGCTTACAGAGTGTTAGCTTCAATATTGCTTAACCTATGTGCGCATTGCTTACCCCCACGCAAATGGGCTTAAACCCGCTTACTACTGCTTAAATATGCTTAGTCCCACTTACTACGGCTTAAATATGCTTACTCTTGCTTACTAGATCTTACACACACTTACCACCACACTAATTCAGACAGTAATGTCTAATGGTTCTTGGGAAGGTGGTGGATTTGGAAACTGTATGGATTTATCATTCATTACACATTTTACCTTCTATTTGTATCCCTGATTCCTGTGTACATATACTGTATGGGGCACTTGTGATTATCTGTGGACTTTGCAACATTATGACAATGACACTTCACATCTGCATTAAATGCAGTACTCCAGTTCACAAATATATGTTATGTCATAGGTTATGCAACAAAATAAATTGATCATAAAGTGATTTGACATGGAAAATGGATTGTACTGGAGTGGGACTCGAACTGGGAATGACTGCTCATAAGGCAAATGCTCTGCCCACTACACTATTGCTGTACTGCTTCATTTGCATATATCTTGCTTTTTATCCTCTTGTGCTATTTAAGCTGCATTAACCATAGCTAAGCGATGGGCAAACCCGTGCAACTACTGTTAAATTTAATCTGTTTTATAAAAAAAAAACCTTCTTTATCTTTACTGTTTTAAATATTGCTCTTGTAAACTTGGGGGGATGTTGCTGGGGGTATGCAAACACCTATGAGCGGCCTCGCTCATTCTTATTCATACACTGCTGTTCTTCATTGCAGGGGTGTGTATATTCTGAGAGCTCTGTTCTCAGACATGGCCCCTGCACATGTACATGCTCTGTGTCTGTTTAGGAGCTCAGGCAGTGCGTCTTCATTAATATGCATGGCACTCTGCCTTTCTGCTCCTAAACAGCTGCTTCTGTGCAGGACTAAGCTAGTCCTGCATGGGAGGATAATGAATTTGGGGGAAAGCATTTTCATTTATTTTAATTTTCTCTTCATGCTTCAGCCATCTCAACATTCTATCAGAAGCATTTCTAGTATATTTAGAGTTCAACAGACACTTTCTGTTACATCTTTATAAATAACACAGCACTGTGATCCACTTTAATGAAAATGTAGCTCTCACAACTCTCAGAAGTGAAAAAAGGTGTGGGCTGTATAAGAGCAGGAAATTTGTATTTTAACTGTAATGTAAAGCAAGAGAATTCTTGCAACTGCCCAAGGTGAGATAAGCCACCAAACAAAATGTTTCTAATGGATTTTCAACCATGCAAACTTCAGCTTCACAAGAAAAAAGGATTTTTGACAACACTTATAATCAACAGTATACATAAGCCCCTTTCCCACCATCACAACCAAATCCCTATATTTTAATTAGCTATGTATTAAAGAAAAGTCTATAATATAGAAAAGAAGTAGAAATAGAAGAAAATAAAGAAAGCGAAAGGAGAAAAAAAACAATATTAATATACGTTATTATGATTACTATTGTTACTATATGTATGATATAGATCCAAACTGAAATATTATACTATAATTGAGATCTACTTTTAGTTGGGAACACTTTTCTATTAATCTAATGGAACCAATGCTATATTATAATATAATATTATATTATTTATGAGCTAATCCCATTCATTGATTATTCCATTAAGATATTGGATGAAAGACTATTATAAAACACTGCTCCTAAAGCAGTTAATTTATAATACTGTAATACAGCTACCAAAATAAAGAAGAAACACACAAATGCAATTTAATATTAACCCATGAACACTATAACTGTTATTTATCTTATTATTTGGTGCATTTAGATACATGAGAATGTATTACCTTAGAATTATGGCATCCCTCAGAAGAAAAATAAAGCAGGTTTTAAGTTTCTTCACATCAAGATAAACAGAATAACAAAATATATTACTTTTTTACTGCTTTTTTTTTTAGTTGGCCATCCATTTTTAGTTGGTTGGCTTTTTAAGATTGTTAAGGACCAGTCCATTTCTTCATTTTTGTCCTAGAGATTATTTTACTGCACAAAGTCCAGGGCTTCATCAAATGTGTTAAATAACTTTTGACCATCAGTAAGAAAAATCTTGATTTTGGCAGGGAAAACAATTTGAGCTTTGATGTTTTACCTCTTAAGATTTTTAATTAAAAAGATACAGGCTTTCCTTTTAGAAATCACTGAAGAGGCATAATCATTGTCAAATCTAATGCTATTTCCTTTCAATTTTATTGAAGAGCTTGAAGAGGCTGTTTTAAATACAAGGTCTTTATCTTACATAGAATGGTATTTAAGAATCTAACAGAGTGTAGATGGATTATTCAAAGTAGAAGTATTAGAAAGAGACCTATGAACTCTTTCTATTCCATAGCAAAGTTATTGAGGCAGGGTTAAAGTTGTTGGTAACCAGTTGTTAAGAAATTGTACCATGTTGTTTCCTTCCTCTTTTTCAGGCACTCCATATATTCTAATATTATTTCTTCTGGACCTGCTTTCCAGATATTCCACTTTTTCCAAAAGTAAATGATTCTGTTTTAAGAGAAATTCAAATTGACTTTCATTTTCAATTAGCTTTCCATATATATCAGTCACTTTTTCTTCTATAGAAGAGATCTAATTTCATTACGTAAATCCAATTGTTTCTTGCTATCTTATTTTAAATTTTCCATCTTACTCTCCACCTTGTCCATTTTAACTGAAAGGTCTTGAATACTTGTAATAATAGATTGTAGTTCTTTCATCACTATTTCCTGAGGAGAAGCTTTAGTATGACTCATGACTGGAACAGACTGAAAACTTCTGACAGTTTTAAAACTAAAAAAATCTTCAGAAATGTGTTTTTTTCTTCTTGATTTTAGTACAAAACTATTCTTTGATATATAAGACTATTTATATATATTATTTCTTAGCAATAAAACTAAATTTTCCTGTCACAATAACTGAAAAGAGGGACAGCAATTTTTTTATGCTGTTAGATGCTCTCTGTCTTGAACCCTCCCACCCATGAAAGATACAAATTTTTCACATTCATTTGCATGCTTCACTAGTGTATTCTTAAAATCAAACTTGTTAATGCAGTAATAATGTTGGTAATTATTTTGTGTAGGGTGTTCTTTGTTTTGCCAATGTAAAAAGATGGGCAGGTAAAAAAATGCCATATAAACCACCCCTGCTGTCATACAGTTGCATCTACCCTGTCTAATTCACCTTAACTTTTCTTTGTACTTCATTCCTATATCTTTAATATTGATGTAATGACACTTCTCACAATTACCACATCTCCTGGAATATTTTGAACTTGCAGTGTGGAGTGTGATAGGCCTTTCTACAATGTTCTTTTTATTGGATTTTCTGCGATACCCTATCACAAGGTCATTACCAATTTCATTTGGATGGTCCAGATTCTCAAAAACTTTCCAATGTTTTCTTAAAATCCTGTTGCATCTACCAGATCTGTTCCATCTTAACATTTCTTTGTACTTAATTCCTATATCTTTAATATTTATACTTTCATAGGTGTTTACTAGGCTAATGACCACAAGGGCCTTTTTAAGCCTAGCCATGCATGTCAAATCTCTGACAAGTTCTGGTACCCTCAAAAAGTGTAAGCAGGGGCCTGGGAGATGAACCATTTATAGGCTGCCTGTGTCCATTAGAAACACAAATGGCAAACAGGGGATGAATTTTCTGTTCCCCATCTAATTTCCCAAGTTACACTTGAATTGGCTTAGGGAGAACTCTGCTTAACATAGATGGGGAGCCTGTTCCGGAGATGGGGTAGTCTCTGAGATACATGCCTGTCTGTCCAGTAGATCCTATTTATATTATGGGAGAGGTTTAAGGCTTTAGTACAGGTAATTCTGGTGCTGTTTTATTTATTTATTTATTTATTTTTGCGGATATGAAGGAGGTCCATCAGAGTGGGGTTTGACAATGCCTTATATGCTAGGTACAGATCTCCCCTCAACAGCCTGTAGAAGGCAGAATACAGGGAAAGGGCCTTGAGCCGGTCTGCAAAGGCATGTTACTTACAGCTTGTAATCTTTTAGTCAAGAATATCTGTGGAAATTCCTATTGTTGAATATGCCTGGTTAGGGTCATACCAAAGAAGGGGGGTATTGTACTCAATAATAGGTCTGACGAATGCCGAATGAATTGGAACAATGACTTCTCTAGACCTAGATCCCGAACCTTTTTTATAAGTTGCACAACATAGAATGATTTCCTCACTACTGTAGACGTAATGATCAAAGGCTCGATTACTGTCTATGTATGTCCCCAAGTTCCTGACTACTGGGTCAACCATTACGGGCATGTTGTCAATATGATAGTTAACAGGGGTGGATGACTTTCTGAAGGATACTATTATGCATATCTTGGCATTTAGATTTAGTCAATGGCTCTGACGCCAGTTATTTGTCTGTATCAGTCCTTCTGAACATTTGTGTCAGTGCAGGATTTAATGGCAGCTCCTAATTTGCAATCAACTGAAAATGTAGTCAGCCAGAGGCCATTGACATTGGCCTTGACTTCAGAGAAGTAAATGCCAAAAAGGAGAGGTCCCAGGACCGATCCCTGAGGTACTCCATATGTGACTGGCCTCTTTGTAGAGGAGGACTCCCCAATTCTAACTTCCTGGGTTCTGCCTGTGGGCTAGTTGGCTACCCACCAGGGACATAAGGTTTATACCCAACTTCTTGAGTTTGTCAGCAATGGCTGAATGGGGTATTGTGTCAAATGCCTTGGCCAGACCAAGTAAGCAGTGTGAATCAATTTGCGCTCATCCATTGCTTTGATGACCTTCTGAAAGAAGTTCACCAGGTTGAGTAGTCATGACCTGCCCTTGACAAAACCAAATTGAGTTGGGTCCAGTGTCTGGAGGTTTACTATGATAATTTCCATAATAATTCTTTCCATGGCTTTGCATATAAGACTAGTGAGACTTATGGGTCTGTAGTTTCCAGGGTCTGTAGATGACCCACCTTTGTGCATCGGGATGACTGTTGCTGTTCTCCTTTCATGAGGCACAAAGTCTCTTTGGAGGATACAGTTAAATAGGAATTCCAGAGGCCCTGATAGGTCATGTTTCATGCTATTTAGAGGGCATCCTGTGATATTGTCTAAGCAAATTGATGCAGTGTTCTTGGCCTTAGAGAGAACATTAAGTATCTGTTCATTAGTGATAGCAGGAGGAGTTATATCTGATGGTAGTTCTTCTGGCTCATGGAGGTGGATCCATTTACAATGAGCTCTGCACACAATTTTGTACTACCTTTGAGGTTACGGACATAGTTAAAGAATGTCTTGTGGTTGTACTTGGCCTGGTCAGCCAAATTTACCACAAATTTGGCTTTGGTAGACTTTATTTGTCCTCTGAGTTCAGTTTGATGAGAGTGCTTTTATCCTGCTGGATCTTCCACCTCCTAATTTTTGCCATAATTTTCTTCCTCCTGTCTATTGATTTTGTGACTCCACCAGGTTGGCTTGTTTTTTAAGTTAGTTCTGAACTTCTTCCTGGTGGGTACAGCTGCCTCTGTGCAGCCGTTAACATGGTTGTATAATGTTTCTGTGAACAGATCTGCATAGGCAGCAGTGCTCTCGGGGTTTATTGGGACTTGAAGGAAGTTAGCCTTAGAGTAGATTCTGAATATTCCAGGGTTAGCTGGTATTCCAGGTTTTATTTTTATTTCAAAGTAGAGCATTTTGTGGTCTAACTTTACCAGGGTAGGCATTAAACTAGAGGGCGTGCAGCACTCTCCCATATTAGTGAGGACCAGATCCAGTATGGTTACACCCCTAGTTGATAATCTGGTCCAGGGAGTTTGTGTTTACAAAATCCAGGAGTCTCTATATATTTGGTGTCATGCAGGATTTTCAGTTAATAGTGGGATAATTAAAGTCCATCATGAATATGGTATTGTTTTGGATGGTAAGTGTTTCCAGTAAGTTTAAATACATGATATGGGTGTCTTCAGTCATAGAAGTGGACTTACAGCTTGCAAGGAAGTGATATTGGATTTTGCCTGCAGTGATATGAACAGGGAGAAGCTCAAATGCATTGTCCTGTTTGACAAGCCTTGAGGAATATTTATTTTTGATAAAGACACCTCCACCTTTAGACCCTGTCTGTGTAATAGCTGGTGTAAATGTGCGGAAGGCATTATAACTTTGCACTGTTGGTGTGCTCTCAATGGCTTTAAACCATGTCTTGGTAACCACACAGACATCAGCATTCTCTAGGGTGAAGACAGCGTCTAGGGAATGTAGTTTTTTGTTAAGACATTTTATGTAATGACACTGCCCACAATTATCAGCTCTCCTGGTGTATTGGTGTATTTTGAACTTGCAGTGTTGAATGTGATAGGCCTTTCTACAATGTTCTTTTTGTTGGGCTTTCTGTGAGACACTATTAACAATTCTTTTGGATGGTCCATATTCTCAAAATGTTTCAATTATTTCTTAAAATCCCCTCAGGATATTACTACTGCCTGTAAATGAAGTTATAAAGGCAGTGTAGGAAAACCCCTTACCATTGTTTGAAAACATGTGCCCATGCTGTGTTGTATTATTAAAACCTGATTTTAAAATTGGAATGTAATCTATGTGCCATCTTAAGTAAATGTCCTGTGCTATTTCTTCAAAACATTTTAAAGGATGCCCCCTTTGTGTAAACATATCCTTTAGAACCTGTACTTCTGAATAAAATTAGGTGTCATCCAGTGTCAGTCTAAATATTCCAATAAACTGATTTTGAACTATTCCCCTTTTCATGGGTATAGGGTGGGACTTGAGAAGTGTGTATAAGAATTGCAATATGTAGGTTTATATACAATTTTTGAAACAAACATGTTCTTTTGCCATTCTTTTCTAACCAAACATCTAAAAAGTTAATGGAATCCCTGCTCATTACAAATTTGAATCTTAGAAAATTAGAGGTATGTTCAATCATTGACAAATTGAACTGCTGTTGGTCACCCTGCCATATGACCATAGCATCATCCAAATATCTAAGATAAACAGAACATAGATTGAAATGGAAATGAATAAAAACAAAATGCCTTTCCTAGTAATACATTATCAAGTTTGAAAATATAGGGGAGAAAGAAACACCCATGGCTACTCCATTCATTTGATGAAAAACTTCCCCTTCAAAATACACAAACTTGTTAAATAAAATTATTTCCATGAAATCAACCAATCTCCTGATGTCCAATGTATCACAATTGTAGTTAGACAACAATCATTTCACACCTGTTTTGTCAGAGATCACTGAAAATAAATTATTGACATCCATGGTAGCAAAAAAAAAAAAAAAACAAAAACAAATACTATATCCAAACTCTACATTCTTCAATTTATCAAGGAAACTCCAAGAATTTTTAATGCAATTTTCAAGTCTGCCAAACCATTCTTCAATTTCCACTATATGTATTCCCCTATCAGTTTAGTCTTTGAGCAATGTTCAGAAAAAAATAATTGTAGACGGGTCCAAAATATCTGCATGCGCTTTAAGAATGCTAATAATACTAGGAATTTTTGGATGCTCAGCTTTCAGGAACATAAAATAAATCATCAATTATACCTTTTTTGTACAAACCAAATAAAATCAAATCTATTTTATGCTATATCACCACAACTTCACTTTTAGATAAACATAGTTTCATCCAGAAGTTTAGATTGCATCTTATTACAATAATCTGTCGTAACCATATAAGCCAAACCCCCACCTTTATCAAGATGCATCAGCCTAACTGATGTATCATGTTGAATGTGTGTTAAAAAATCCTATTCTGCTTTATTAAGGTTGTAATACCTCTTGTTCATACCACCCAGTTGTGCTCTTAAATCACTTTGACAAAACTTCTCAGATAACATGAGTGATGGCTGCAAGAGTGGGTTAAATGTACTTTTCTTTCTTGGTTTGTTAACCCTAAATTCACTGACTCACTGTTACTAAACAGTAATCTCAAATTCAA
Source organism: Protopterus annectens (assembly GCF_019279795.1). Lineage (NCBI taxonomy): Eukaryota > Metazoa > Chordata > Ceratodontiformes > Protopteridae > Protopterus > Protopterus annectens. The sequence goes on along the minus strand of NC_056727.1, from coordinate 25,407,764 downwards.
ATTCTGGATAAAAATCTTAAGGCCTATTGGGACCAAAGCTATATCTGTAAGACCACCAAGAACAAAACTTAAACCTGTAATAAGTAATTCATTTAAGGAACTATAGCTGAATATCTTGGATTTTTTATAATTCATAACTGTATCTGTGCCTTGTTCACAAGGCTTGTATATTATTTCAACCTGTATTGTTGCCAGTTTTGATGTTGTTGCAACCCTGTATTTAGATTTTCCCTTCTGCTGTTGTTTAGATAATTTTCCTGCTGGTTGGCTATGCACTCCAATCTCCTCAATAGCAGATGTCCTAAAGGAGTATCCTGTGTTGTGTAACCTTGATCTTCCTCAACAATATCCCCTTGAGTCTGCTCCATTGTGTCAATCAATTTATTGACCACCCTGCATAGTAAAAATTTCTTGCTCTATAGTCCTTATCATCTCATTGCATTTTTTTTATTTCATTTCCCAAATAACATCCATCTGCTTATATCATCTCATTGCAATTTTTTCCTCTTTCCTTTCTCATATAACATCCATGTTCTTATCAGTTTTGAGAAAGATTAGTTTGTATTTAACACTGTGAGTTGGAAAGAGAACATCACTTGTAACAGAACTAACCAGCTGAGATGTTTCTTTTTTCAACTTATGCAGTTGCTTTATGTCATTGTCAGCATTAAACAACTGCATATAGTCCATCCCTATTCTATCAAACAACTCCGTCAATTTGGAATGTAAAATAGAGTTTAATTCCATTTCATTCAGTTATTTCCAAAAAAACAAATACCCTTTGGCACATGCCTCATACTAATATATTCATTGAAAAGCATGTTGTTTAATTGTAAAGATTTAAATTTGTAAAGTTTTGTTGTCTAATAAATCCATCTGTTACAGCATCATACTTCACCCATCTTCTGAAACTGAATTCTGTGGTTTAAATGGTTTTATGTGCTTCCAGCCAAGTTTGCATGTTTAAAACAATTGTCATCTCTTCTGATACTGGGTGAATTGTTCCCTGTGTTCTTACTCTGTTGCTCATCTAGCTGCAATTTATCAACACCTTTTGAAGTAAATCTCAAGCCTGTGGGAGCAAATGACATACTATTGGTTATAGATTGATTCAAATGCTCCACTAACAGTGTTAGCAGTCCCACAGATTGTGAGAAATGCACCAGTCCCTGACTTAGAAAGTCAAAATCTCTGTTGTCCTCTGTAGACATATACCAGGACTAAGTGTAAGAATCCCAAACAGCCAACAGTTATAGAACTGCTCAGGAACCAGATTGAATGGTTTGGTCATATGACAAAACCAGAAGCTTTCATAAGGACAATTTAGGTCTATGTGATCCAGTTCCGATGAAGTCCTAGTTTTTAATGGCTGAAAGCTCTTAACTATTTTTTCAAATTGTTTTAATTAACAACAGTTTTTTTCATTTTAACCCTCATTTTCCTGGCACAGATTTATGTGAACTTAGAGCATAACTTTAGGTTTATTAAGACAGCTTAATAGGTAACGGGCAAGACAAAAGAACAGTGGTGACAACGAATCACCCTGGAATATCCCCTTTTGAATTTCTAATCCTGGGATAACAATTTGGTCTTTATCATGGCTTAACTGCAAAGTGGTTTGCCACTGTTTCATGGTCACTGTAAGGTAATTGATCAAAGTAGGACATATCTTACATATCTGTAAGCATTCCTTTATCCATAAATGTAGGATGGTGTCAAATGCTTTTTATGTAATCTATCCATGCCATACTTAGATTTTTCTCTTTATACAATTCTCTATTACAGCTTTATTAAACAACAAATGATATTTTCTTACATATAACTTCCATTTTTTAATATTTTGTTCTATTACCATCATTTTCCTAAATAACTATAAATTCTGTCTACATCAATTCCAGTATACACTATGTACATCATCAGACGATAAATTATTGGTCTATAGCTTTTAGGATGGCTTGTAGTTTCACTTTTAAGGAGCAGTATTGTTTTTCCTGTTGTTAACCAGACAGGTGTCTCTTTGGGATGCACATCTACATAGTTCTTACTCAGGGCTAACTCTTTCTGTAAAGATGTTAATACTTTTAGCCAAAAGTTAGGTACTGCAACTGGGCCTGGGTTTTCCACTTAGGAGCTTTTCTTAGTTTTGTTTCAGTCTTTCTAGCCATTACTTCATCCCACTTCATCACCTCTACATCTGAACTTCTTACTGTTTCTTTCAGTTTTTTTGTCCATTCGGCATATTTGTTATGTTCAACAGGGTCTTCATAAATATTTCTCCAAAATGTGTACATTTCTTCTTTTTCATGGTGATGTTTCCTATCCCTTTGATTTGCTTACCAGTTCACTATAAAACTATATTGTATTATCAATGAATTGCTTATTTGTACTTTTCCTTTATGTTTATCTGAATATCTTTTAAGTTTTTCTGCATGTTCTGACATCTTTTATTTATTATTTGCAATAGTGTATGATAGATCCTGGTCTGTTCTGATATTTTGCATTTTTTAAGTATTTTTGTTGATCTGTTCCCTCTACTATAATCTTCTAACAGCGATTGTCTTAATTTGCACTATAGTTTTCTCTATTCAATGTTTCCATAATAGCATTTTATTTCTACCCTTCCTTTTCCTTATTGTTCTGTGTTTTTGTGCTATGACTTTATTTGTTATTAATCTAGCTGCACAGTAATATCCTATTAACTTCTGTTATTTCACATGAATTTCTATTAGTACTCTTAATTACTATTTTCATCTGTTTTATCAGACTTCTAACATGTTGGGTGTTGTTTACTTTCTGTGATCTACTTCTTTCACTGATCTTAATACGTCTTTCCATCCATATTAAATCAACTCTTCCCTTGGATCATTTTCTTTTAAACTGAAAGCACATTCTTTGCTGTCTGTTTCCTGCTGGCATTCTGCAGATAGTTCTAGAATGTATTCTTGTGACATCTTTTGCTGCATCCCACATCACTTCTTCCTACTTCATATGTGAACTCATTAGCCCATCACTTAACAACATTGACCATATCAGAGTTACCACTGTTTCCTGTCTCTTCCATTGCTGTGCAACTCCAACTGAACTTTTATATGGCTTTTCTATTGAGGGCTGTGGCAGATGCTTCCTGTTCTACCTGTTTCTCCTTAATTTAGGAGCTCACTGGGACAGATTCCATAAAGTTCACGGAATCTAGTGCATTGCACTGACATCAGGGAAAAAGTTGTAGATAAGCCTGTAATATGTAACTATGCCTCAATGAACTTAGAATACCTTGGCACATAACAGAGTTTCTCAATAGTAATAGCGCACTGTATATCAGTCACAGTTACTCTGTAAGTTTTGAAAAATGTCACACAAAGCGTGATGTACATTAGCAAAGTTACTAAAATACTATCACAATCTAAGCTGCCTGGCATTCATACATACTTATCTACAACAGACTCTCTCCAGTAAGCTTAAAGACAACTGTACAATATCTCTATAAGTCCCTTATTATTGAAATATAGTAGATATCACGTATGGATTCTAACAGAATTTGTACAATTTCTAATAGAAAAATTAATAAAGGTGAAGGTCAATCACAGCCACATCATCACAGCTAATAGTGGCTAATAATAGGTGCGGGACATGTGTGGGAAACACAGGGAAAGCACATACCCAAAGAAATAGGGAGATAGAAAACCAGACATGGGGTGTGGGTAATGAAAACGGACATTCAAGAAGGAGGAAAACCTAAAGGACAGTTCGTGGGGCATGGGAGATGTTTTTTTTTCCTATTTTTTCTTTTGTTTTTTAAAAACAGAAGGAATGGTAAGGATAGGGAAACAGGAGGAGAAGATCATCACAGAAGGTATACCCTTATAACACAACACATGACAGGCAATGGTTAAAAATAAACAGTCAGGATAGGTGTATTTACACAAATGGCATACTGCACAACATGGGTGATGGAAAGTTGACAAACAGGTTGAGGATGCATACCAGCCATGGTGTAATGCAGAAATACATGTGTATCCATGCACTATTACATTCTGACATGTTACAAACTGTGTGGCAGTCATGCCTGGATGTGTATGGCCAATAGTAGTTGTGTGTTGTGTGATAATAAATAGGGATCACAGTACACATTGGATAAATAAAGCAGTATCCAAGTAGTCTGTCAGCAGTGCAAGTGTAAGCAAAGCAACATCACAGATGAGCAAATGCAGCTCTCAGAATGCCAGATATTACAAGCAGAGGACAGAATGGAACCTCTGACCATGCATGTGAAAAACAAACAACCAAGCACAGTGTCAAACAGCAGTACTGGAGCAAAGCAGCAAAATGGTTTCTACCTATGCCTGTAGGTGTACACAACCAGAATAAGCCTGTAATGGAATGCATATGTCACACACATATGGCATGTTAAAGGTAAAACACAGGTGTAGGCATGTATGTATGACCTTCACTGGTCTAACAGGAAATTATTTGAAAACAATGTCAATACCCATACACGCACCATTGACATGTAGTAATAATATATGGTTATAAATCTGGGATTAATGCTATATAACCAATCACAGGTTGTGCACATGACTATACTGGTTAATATGTAACACACAAGTATAACAAGAAAAAGGATGTATATCAAGTAGCAGCCAATGATGTGTGTGCATATATCCTGCATCTGTATACTGGCCATAGATTTGGCACACATTGATACTGTAACAAAACAAGTACATGGAAATGGACAAGAATTCCAACAAAGGTGAGCATATACACAGCATATATACAAGATATATAACATACCTACAAACGTGGAAGGGGGGGCAACTTTAGCCTACATCAAAGAAGACATGGCATCAAATTTCCATAGGCAAACAATAATGCAGACCAGCAATATTTAAGGGTGGTGCTGAAGTCAACCCATACTACACTGACGCAAATGGCCAATGCATGTCACATGGGAAGACTGCATCACCAACCTCAACAAATATGGGCATATATAAATCACACACAAAAAGTATTGTGCAATCATGTAAAATCAACAGGCATAGGTAAGCAAGCTAAGAATTGGTATCATATATATATATATATATATATATATATATATATATATATATATATATTGTCATGCCAATGTAAAACAACATGTGGAATAAACACCTGCATTTATATGTCACTGACCCTGGTTATTACTGAACAGAGGTAAGTCCTGTGAGCAACATTACAGCACATTAACATGAAGTAAGTGACTGCTCACAGTTTCAAAGTACAAAGGTGTTTCGCTATGGATCAGAATATGTGCAGTGACATGTACTTAAAATAATTGAATATGTACACCATTTGCCAAAATGTGTGAATTTATGCAAATAAGGAATGCATGTGTATATATAACATAGGCCAAAGGCAGCATACCATATTGTTGCTGACTAAATTACCATTACCACAGTGTATATATGAATGCTACATTGGCGGTCTATGCATTCTGTAAAGGAGGGCTAATATATATATATATATATATATATATATATATATATATATATATATATATATATATAATGAGATACATTTATATGACGCACCACACAACATGGTATCAACATTGCCAACACATGCTACACGCAATGCCAGTATGCCAGTAGGACAGCGTGACAACTGTCATCCAAAACACCAGGGTAAAGATATTTCCTCCTGCTGGACATACATGACATGGCAATCCACAATTCATATCCATACCATTGTGGTACTGGAAGAATATGGGCAACATGTTGTTTGCAAATTGCTGTCAGTAACATAAGTTTACAGTGGAATTGTTGCAATGGTAGTTGCATGTTAACTGCCAAAACTCATAAACAGCTGAATGTTGTTTAATGTGGTAATATGTATCATGCACATTTTGAAAATGTTGTGTGATGCTGTCTGAATTTATTTACACAAGTCCTTCCACTACTGCACAACAGCAGAACATGACAGGTGAGTGTCTCCATATACTGTTACTGTGGCCATTACCTGTTATTGCCTCAGCCTCATGTCATGACAGTGTGTTTACTGTCATATTGATATTTCCCTCACATTGTAAAATACAGGCACATCTTCTGGGAGCATGAACTGTGCAGGTGCACCTACAGTCAGGCCAGGTATGGTTCCCCAACATGTTCATAGGCTACAGCAATGTGTAGCAGACCTGTGTTGCATGAAATTAATGTTGCTGTTTTTCTGCACAGGAACATCTGGCCAATAGATGCTCTGTATATCATGTGAGTATCAGCAGACCCTGTTACTGTGTTGTACTTGTCATTATGTGACTATGCCGGTGCCTGCTTACATGACTGTGTTTGCTTTGCCTGTACTTTCAAACTGCAGGATCCACATTATGGCAAACAAACTCACCATACTGGGAGGGTGTCACTGGAATGCTATTACCTCCCATTCATACATATTATTGCTGTTATTTTTGTTGTTGTCCTCCATAAAAACTGTGTGTTTCTACCCCTTCATAGGACAGCCACCATCAGCATCTCAGCCACAAACAACTTATGTGTATGTATTACCTGCTGCATGTTTTACCTCTACTGGCAAGGAGATGATTGAGAATGATGTGTTTATGCCTTTATTTCCCTACAACAGTTGCATTTCAATCCTTTCCTCCAGAGTTGTCTTCCCACAAGGACATGTCAGATGTGTGTTATGCTTGCATTCCTCATATATATCATGTGTGTGTTAAATATGTAACATAATTGTCATCTCCCTGTTATACAGGTTCCATGGCCCAAACACAGACAAGACCTCCTGGTAAGTTATTATTGTTTGTAACATTCTAGTGAGATATGTGTGGCGTATTCATTAATGACATACAGCATGTTTTCCTGACTTGTGTTATCTGTCTCTTTTTTCAGCACATCCACTGCCTTCATCCTCCATTAGCGCATCCACTGATCCTGATATGGGATCTGATGTGTCTCAGTATGGTATCATGGCCCCTGGTGCACAGGACACAGACTTGGTGATACAGTCCAGCCCAGATGGAAACAGTAATGTGGATGCAGCTGTAACCTCAGATGTAAAGGAAAACCTGTGCAGCCATTCAGACAATGAGGGGACATCAGATGGTGGACAGGATGAGGCCTGTGGAACACAGTTCTATATTGAGTCTGCTAGTGACATTGACACTTCCCCACAACACGTTGATACTGCCCATCTCAGTAAATCTAGGTGTGTAGCTGGTGTGCATGGGCGTGTGTTAGAGGGTGTCCTCTTACTCCTACTGGCAAATGAACATTCTTAGCAATGTCATGGATCTGACATCCATGTAATTGCCAATGCCACAGATAATGTTGCACACCAGCTGGGTGTGCTGCATGAAGGACAAAAGTACAGGCACAGTGAGGTCATAGCATCATTGGCTGCACAGAATGAAAGCATGTTATCTGTGGCACAGTCAATTGAATCCCTGGCTATAACAGTACTCCAGCAATGCTGTAATGCAAGCAGGTTTTTGCATACCCTGACTGTGCTTAGCTGATTGCCACTTGGGAGAGGCAGGCCCCTCTCAGCAGATCTAACATTGCCCATCAGACATCGATGTCTATACTGCAACATTCACACATTCTGCTGCTGGCCCATCTGATGTGGGTCCAGCAGTCATGACCAGACACTCGACTCACACTCATGTTCCTTCCCGCAGCACATCTCAACATGCTGGCATCACCCCATCAGTCTCTTCTGTGCAGCAGCATGAGCCAAGTGCTGCAATACTTGGTAGGGGCAGACTGGACCACAGTGTGAGCTGTCAGCATGGGAGCCCTAGACTGCTTTAGTGTAAAACTGACAGTTGATCCACTCCAGTTGTTTCAGTCTCACCCTGTAGTGACAATGTCATCTGTTTGTGGTTGTTGTCTGATGCCATGGGACTCTGACATATATACTAACTATAGGTGACTCCATTTAATACATTGCAGTTTATTCATACATTACTTTGATATATGTTGCTTGTGATACAGACAACAGTTCTACATTATGTCCTCAGTTGTTTTCCTGTTTGCATCTTTTGATATTGGACTAATAGGAATGTGTTTCCCAGATGTATGCCCCTTGTTGTCTGCCACACACACACACACACACACACACACACACACACACACACACACACACACACACACACACACGCACACACACTCTCTCACACACATAGATACACCACTATGAGTCTGTATTCATACCTTTGTCACTTGTGGCCCGAGTTGATGATCTGTTTTTGGAATAGATTTGTATATATTCATACAGTTATATATTAGAATTATGTTGTTATGTCTGATGCTCAGTTTGTACATCTAGTGGGTAATTGCCATTAGATGTAATCAGTGCTGCTGTGGTGGGGCAACACCCAAACATCAGTGTTTAATCTATGTACTTCTGTATATGTGGCTTGTCATAATTCAAAGGTGTGTGTAAGACGCTGTCTTTTTGACTGGGCCAGCACTTTTGGTCATAACCTCCGTCAACCATGCCTGTTTCTTCTGCTGCCTCTGTCCTCCTGCTCCTCCTCTGATACCTGTGGGATGTCATCTTCAGACATCTGGGGTCCTTGGGGTAGTTCATCCACACTTGCAGCTGGAAGACTGCCATGTGCTGTTGTTAGCATGATGTGTAGCATGGCACACACACTGTTATCATCTGTGCTGCCTTTTCAGGTGTGTATTGCAGTGCAACCTTGGATGTGTGCAAACATCTGAACCTGGCTTTCGGTACACCAGGCACATGCTCAATGGTATTTCATGTTGTTGTGTGTCCTCTATTGTAGTCTTCCTCAGCAGGATTCTCTGTATGGAATCATTAGCCACGGCTCCAGTGGAAAACCACAGTCACCTGTTGTGGGGGGGTGGACACATATGCTGTCATCATGAATAATGTTGACAGGGATGTCCTTAGCTTACATCCTGGCTATGTCCCTGTACTTATCCAGTAGTAGTCCATCAAGTATTTCACCTTGCTGGAATGAAGCCCTCAGACCACTTTCCCTCTATATGTCAGAATCATGAACACTTCCATGGTGTGTTGCCATGATGTTTGTTGTGCTGTCATCTGCTGCACACACAAACTAGCAGTTCAGGGATGGCTACCCCTTTCTTTTGACATATCTGTCTGGTACTGAATGCACCAGTATCTTAATAGCAATGTGGATGCAGTCTATTGCACCAAGTACATGTGGGAAATTTGTGAGGTTATAGAACTGGTGCATGAGGGTTCTATACTCAATCGAGATAGATGGAAAGTGTATGTATTCATCTACTTTTTTGCACATGGCTGCCAGGAATTTTGACAGGATACAGCTGGTGACTGTCTGTGACACTCCTACAGCATCTCCCATGTGCCTTAAGAATGTTCTTGATGCCAGCACATTGAAGCTCAGATACACTTTTGTTTAGAGAGGAATAAGGTTGCCTCATGATATCTGTACAGACGTGTGGGGAGCACATGTTGCACGCAGACTGCACCAGCTGTCTAGGCACTATCTGTCAATTTTATTTATTTTATTTTACATTTGTTAACCGGGCTAGTCTAGCTGGATATATTTCCATTTTCAGTAGAGGCCCGGGGAGAAAAGCTCCAAACAGATATAAAAAGTAAAAAATATTGTTAAATGATAAATAAAGGATTAATAAAAAATACAAGTAATTATTACATACAAAATATATTAACACTTGAGAAAAGCAACAGTAAAAAATATTTACACTTAAGAAAGCAACAAACAAATGTAACACAGTAAAAATCATGTGCAATTGTTCACATCAGGTAGAAAGATTTCAGCAGTAAGTTGATTAGAGTTTAAACAGTAACAGTCTTGCTTACAAGACTAAGCATTAAAATGCTTGGATGTTTGTTTGGAAGAGGAAGAAACAGTGGTGAAGAGAGTGGTTAGTCAGGGTTACTTCAAGGGCATAACCAGTGCGTTTGGAGGTGTTTTTTAAGTTTTTGTTTAAAGAGTGGCAAGGATGTGATTAGAGTTAGTTCATTGGGTAGCAGGTTCCAATTTTTTTCTGCTGCGTTAGTAAACAGAGAGTCATCAGCCATATTATTAGACTTGGTTATGCTAGTGAGGAGTTTGTTAGAAGAACATAGAGAATTCAGATTTTTATAGGGGATTAAGAGATTGGAGAGTATAGGGGTGTTATTGGGTTGGTAAAATATCTTGTGGGCAATCGTGAGTTGGGGGATTATCAGATGGTTTTGGAATTCCAGACAGTTTAGTTGCCTAAGATTAAAACAATGGTGGGTTCTAAAGGGATTGCCAGTAGCAAATCTGGCAATGTTATTATAGGAAGTTGCTAGTTTGTTAAGGTTAGATTTCTTCAGGTTGGTATAAATAGTTGAAGCATACAGAAGAGTCGAGATTAGATGGGAATGAGCAAACTTGGTTCTGGCTGCTGAGGTTAGGAAAGGTTTTATTCTGTATTACGAGCCTATTTTTCTGTTGACTGTTTTAATGGTGATATTTATATGGTAATCAAATGTGAGGTTATTGTCAATGGATATTCCTAACAGTTTGGTGGTAGAGTCTGGGAGAATAATAGTGCCATTATTTGAAGAGACTGAGAAGTCTATGGGGGAGGACTTGATAGTGGGGGTAAAGAGAAGGAGTTTTGTTTTTTTGGCATTAAGAAGGAGGCGGAATTTTGTAAACCATGTTTCTACAGTGTTGAAAACATTTTGAGTAAGAGAATATAGTTCTGATGGAGAGGTTGCTGAGCATATTAGTGTGGAATCATCTGCATATTGAATGCAGGTGGCTTGCGGAATTGCTACATGGAGATCATTGATAAATAATGAGAAAAGAAGTGGTCCAAAAATGGAGCCCTGAGGGACTCCGATGGTGACTGGCAGAAAGGATGAAATTTGATTTTCATAAATAACTGCCTGTTGCCTGTTGCTGAGGTAGGATCTGAACCATTTAACAGCCTGAGAGTCAAAGGAAAGGGATTCAAGAATATTGATTAAGAGGGTGTGGTTTACCATGTCGAAACCTTTAGAGAGGTCAATAAAGAGTGCAGATGAGACAAAGTTTTTATTACGGTTTCTATTGATGGTATCTGTAAAGGATAGAAGGGCAGTAGTGGTGATATGTGATGGCCTAAAGCCATGTTGACAGTTTGCTATTATGTTATGTTGAGATAGATGATGTAAAAGTTGTTGGTGAATGCATTTTTCCATAATTTTTGCTAAGGGTGATAAGAGAGCTATTGGCCGATAATTAGAGTAGTCATTTGAGTTCCCACCTTTATGTAAGGGGATAATGTGAGAGATTTTCCAAATATCTGGAATGGTTCCTTCTTGGATTGTCCTATTTATAAGGATGGATATAGGATAGGCAATTACTTTGGCTGCTTTTTGGTGCTATTGGGAAGGTAGATGGTCAGCAGAAGGAGTACATGGCTTGAGTTTTTGAATAAATTTATAGATGAGAGTAGTAGAGATGGGTTGTAGTTTGAATTTAGGAAGAGAGTCTGGTGAAGTGATGGGAAAGCTTGAGTTATCTGGGATAAGTTGACTAGCTAGAGATTGTATGGTGTCAGTGAAGAAAGAGTTAAAGGTATTGGCAGTTTGATGGGGGGATTTGAATCTGCATCAAGTGGGGTGGGTGTTCGAGAGTTTCCTGGGGAAAGGAGCTTATTGATACTAGACCAGAACTTCTGAGGATTATTTTGGTGAGTTTGTTGTAGTTTACAGTAGTAGTTTTTTTATCTGTAAGTATTGCCTTTTTTGTACTATTTCTGAGCTGCCTAAAATTTAGATGATCAGAGATATTTCTGTTAGTTTTCCACTTAGCCCAAACTTTGTTCCTAAGCAACATTTGATGTCTGGTTTCTTTAGAAAGCCATGGGGCAGGGTTAGACTTCATTCTAATGGACCGTTTAGGTGCATGCTTATCCAGGATAGATTTGAATTTAGAGTTAAGATACTTTACAGCCTATTCAAGTGGAAGGGTTTTAAAGGGTTCCAGTCACAGGCTTTAAGCTCAGTTTGAAAGAATTCTGAGTTAAAGTGTTTGGTAGAGCGTGCTATCCTAAAGGAGGGAAGGTTGGGAAGATCCTTCTTTTCTCTTATGATGTAGGTCAAAAAATGATCACTTACATCATCTGGCAGTGTTCCTACCTTGTAAGATTGCTTCTGTTTATTTATGAGTATCCAGTCTAAGGTGCTCTCTTTCTTATTTGGTTTGTTAATTCTGGTTGTAGAGGATATGGTTTGGCTAAAGCCGTGGAGGTTAATATGAGAGGTGGGATTTTCAGCACTAACACCTTTCCAGTCAATATTAAAGTCGCCTAGTATTATTGTTTCTTGGGGGTATGTGGAAGACACCCAGCTTAGTATAGCCTCTATTGAAGTGATATTATTTCCGGGAGGTATGTAAATGCAGATAATATATAAAGATTTGTTTGTGTTGATTTGAAGTTTGGTAATGAGGACTTCTGCATTATTATCCTGGGTTGGATTATATGGTAGAGTGGAGATATGAAGTCCATCTTTAAATAGAACTGCTACTCCACCCCCTTTGCGTTTTGTTCGGTCTTGTCTCACTATGTTGTAGCCTTGGGGAATGATTTAATTGTCTTTAGTTTCTGGTTTCAACCAAGTTTCAGTGAGGCAGAGGATATCAAAGGAGTGACTGTCTAGGAGGGCATGGTGGTGGGCTACTTTATTATTAGTGCTTTGGATATTTAAATGTCCTATTAGGAGAGAGCTATTGAGTTTAGGGTGGGTTGTTTGAATAGTAGGGTTGGTAGGGCCAGGGTTGGGATGGATGTCACTGTCTTTTAAGGAGGGATTATTTAGTTTTGTTACTAAATTATACCTAAGGTTAGTTTGAAGTTTCACTTTCTTTATTGAGGGTAAATTATGTTTAATGTGGGAGAGTCTATGGTATTTAGGTAGTAGATAACTGGGAATGGAAGTTATGTTAGTATGACTATTAGTGGGTATACGTGTGTGAATTGCTGTTTGTTTTAGGGAGTGGTTAAGATGGAAATAGTGCAGTTTTTCAAAGGAGGTTAGAAGGTAGGTTGAGGTGAGGACAGTTGAAAGTATAACTGCGAGTGTTAGCTTGGTTAGATTAGCCAGAGGCATCTTAAAGAGATTATAAAAAAAGAGGAGTGATGAATTAGGGAGTGAAAAGTAGAGGAAAAGAAGATAAAAGGATAATTGAAGTGAAGAGAGAAGGGCAGTAATATGTATTAGTTAAGAGTAGGAGGATATGGTAAGGTAATCTAAGGAGTGGCTTATTGGGAGTGATTGTTAGAAGGTAGGGGTGTGACTAAGTGTGTGGGATGAGGTGAAGTATGGGATTGGTTGGAAGAGAGAGAGGGTGTGGTTAGGGAAGTATAAGTTTAGGACCTCTGGGGGTGGGTGGGAATTGGGGGTAGGGTAGGGGAGCGGAGTGAGCCCGTAGGGCGAACGGAGCAGGTCAGAGCTGAGAGAGGCTGAGAGGCAATCAGTTATGCAGAGAGACTGAGTTCTGCAGGCATAGGAAAGGTAAGAGACATTTTCTGTTGCTAATTATCAGAAAAATGGTGAACAAAGGTATAGCTGTGCAGGAGAGAAAGTTATGAAAAAACAGTTCTATAACAGAGAGAGAGATATTTATAAAAAGTGCTAAGGCAGGAAAGGAGGTTTAAACAGAGAGTTAATTGAGGGGTCCAGTAGCTATAGTAGTAATTGACAAAAGCTTTCTAGTTATTAAAACTCCCAGACTTAACCAGAATCATTCCCTTTTTAACTTTTCAAGGGGTGGGGGGTAAGTTCTTGAACAGAAAGTACAAGCAGGGATAGCAGAGTCTAGCTGGTCTGCAGAGCTAGTGGATTTCTACATCCAGTGAAAGATGGTTTTTCATAGCTTGAGGTCTGCTGCCCTCTAGTGGTAAATGTGGAGAAAACACTAACTCCACTAGGATAGTAGGGGGGGGGTTGATCTGACAATTGGCTTAGTTGCAGCTTTGCTCTATGTCTAGCTGTCTGCCTTTTAGGATGCACAGCCATATCCTCCTTCATAGCTTGCAGTAGAGCAGCCTGTTGCAGTTCATTTATTGCAGGCTGCTTTTTTATTTGGTCTTTATTGTTATGGATTCCATAGGATTCTGTGGGAATAGCCTCCATTCCTTCTTTTGGCATATGGCATTTGCTGAGGACTTTGGAAATAGAGTTGGCATTGCAGTTTGTCACATTTAAGTTGTGTTGGGAGCTCACAATGCGTTTTGGAATCTGATGGGTGTGCATGGAATCTGTAATTATCCTATGCTAACTAGTTAAATTGTGCACCTTCTGAAATCACATCCACAGCTCATGTGCTGAAGTCTTTATTCGATGTGGTGCACTGTGTGCAACTATTTTTTTTGAATTCATCCCATTGTTCCATATTTTGACATTACCTGAGTTGGATTTCCTACACTAAGAACTGCACTTCAGAGGTAAGCCATAACTTCAGTTTCTACTTTTTAACTTCTCCATTACTGATCCTCTTTTCTGCATTACCCCTTTGTGTTCTTATTTTTTGTATTGTGGAATTTTCCATATCTGGGTGCCTTTGTCTGTATTTCTCTTCAAATGTCTTTGGCGCTGCTTTTTTGCATTGACTAGTTTTGCTTTCTCCTTTACATAGATATTGCACAATATCAAATCTCTTTTTCTTTCCCATGTTCATATTTCTTGTTCAGAAGTCTCCCACTCCATCTGATTCTCCTTAATCTGGGAACTCATTGTTCCATCAGGCTGTGAAATAACCTGTGGATTGTACACTAAATCCTTCACTTCACAAGTATTTTGTAACTTCAGTTTCTATTTGTTTAACTTCTACCTTACCAATCTTCTGTTATACATTCCCCTTTTGTGTTCTTATTTTTTGTATTTTAAAAGTTTCCATACCTGGGGGCCTTTGCCTGTGTTTCTCTTCAAATATCTTTGGGGCTGTTTTTGTATTCATTAGTTTGGCTTTCTCCTTTGCATAAATATTGGACCATATCAGATCACTTTTTTTTCCCTCGTCTCCAAGTTTCTTTTTTTATACCTTTCAATAATCTCTGGATTTTGTTCTTTATATTTTCACACTTCCTCTGTTGCCTCTTTTACCAGGTGGTCCAAAGTTTCTTCATCTATGTAATGTTTTGCTTGGATCTTTTGTACTAATGTATGCAGATTTGCATTTGAAGCTTTTGACAGTTTTTTCTTGTGTAAGTATTTTTCTTTCCTCTAAATTTTTTCTTAATCTTTCTGAATATCTTCTATCTGGAAATTCTGGGCTTCATGCAATAGTCCATTCTATTATCTGTATGGCTTATTTTTTGGCCTATCAGTTTTTGTAGTTTTTGTGAACTACTGCTTCCTTCTACAACACGGAGCCATTCTCCTCCTGAGCCTGGCCTAATACCATTGTAGGAATGTTTCCATGTCTTAAGGATTTTGCAATGGTTTTTTTTTCAGTCCTGGCACAAGTGCATAAACAAGGATTGGGCATTTTTTTTATCCTTGGACCTCTGCACCCAACTGTATTTTTTATTTCTTAGCTCACCTGTCTCCATGATATATGCTATGTAAAATATGTGAACAGATTCAATAAAGCCTACATAGACTATCTCAACCATGTACACCTTGCAGAGTGATGCACACATAATAGTATAATATTTTGGAGTCAGTAAGTGGCTACTACGGACAACCACACAAACAATGGAACCACCGTTGCATGCATATTACAGCATAAGCAACTGAACTGTATGCTAATCAACCAATCCAAGATGGAGGAACTATTCAACAAGCTAAAAAGCAACCATGTACACTCAGTGCTGTTTTTTTCTGTGAATTCCAAAACATATTGCAATACAGCCACGGAAAGAAGTCTACACAGAAACAATGTTAGGGGCTGCTGTTGCTTTAATTTATGTGTATGTGCAACAGGCTGAAGTCTATGCTGCTGCTGTTGCTAACAGACCAAGGCAAAGAAGTAGAAGAGTATTTAGACCCTGGGTAACTTATCACAATCTACATGACATGTCATGGAAATTGTAGAGCACGACAAGGTAGATAGAGATACACTGCAGGAACTCTGCAACCTCCGTCATCAACTCAGAGCCAGGGCAAACTGAGGGGAACCCATCCCAGTGGAGACAAAGGTATGTCTAGCACTTAGAATCTTAGCTACAGGTACCTTTCAGAGACCAACAGGGGACATGGGTGTGTCACAGGCATCAGCATCCAGGATCCTCCATCAATTCTTGAATGCTATGCTCCAACATACTAGTAACCACATATATTTTCCCTGTACTCCTGAGGATAAGGCCAGAAATATGCAGGAGCTCTACCCTGTAGCACACTACCCTGAAGTACTAGGTGCCATAGATTGCACATATAGAAATTAAGGCACCACCCGGGAAAAGGGAAGGCTCTATTTTAAATGAAAGGGCTTCCATTCTGTTAACTGCCAAGTCATGTGTAATGCCAAGGAAATCATCTTGAGTGCATGTGCTGGCAACCCAGGCAGTTACCATGATTCACATATCTGGCACGTCTCCCAAATGTATCAGATGTTCACTGGGGGATATCCTACAGGGTCAATTACTAGGGGATGCAGGTTTTGCACAGGAACCATGGCTGATGACACCTGTCAAAAATGCACACACACCTGTTGAAGAATGCCATACTGTGGCACACTCTCAAACCAGAAGGATCATAGAGTGTGTGTCTGGGTTGCTGAAGTTGGGGTTCCGGTGCCTAGATACATCTGGGGCAGCCCTGCAGTGCAAGGCATGGACACGTACTGGAATATTCACAGTATGTGCCATGCTACACAACATCATCCTGGAAAACAGCTTCAGCAGGGTCAACAAGGAGAAGGACCACACATCCCACTAGCAATGACAAGGTGACAACAGCCACACACAGGTGATGAGTAAGAGGGGGAAGCAGCAGCTGCTGTCTGTGTAGGCAGATGTAGATGTGCTGAGTATGCCCTCGTACTGGATAAGAGACCGTGCATAACACACTTACTCACTCACCACCTAAGGGCCTAAAACCTTCCTCCTGCACACATACATATAGTAATATTGATGCTAGGCAACTGTCACAAACTTTACCTCCCCATGTATTCCTTGCATCAGACAGAATCAGTCCTGAACTGTTGCAAATGCTGGATTTACAAGGTAAGCGTTGAACCTGAAGTGTATTGTGTAATAATATGAATGACTGTTATATTCTTGCATGTTGTTACTTGGTAGTGTAAACAAGTAAAAGGTAGAAGATTTGTACAGAAATTACCTTAATATTTGACAGCAGAGACTTATTTGACTTACATGTGTCCATTATTAGGAAGTAGGCCTCAGGCATCAACGATTCACAGTCATACCTCTCAAAAGTATTGATGATCACTGCATGCCCTCAGTTTAGCACCATACATTTGTACTGGAGAATTATTAAAGAGAGAAGTTAGAAAGTAATGATATACATTGCAGTTTCAGACTTCACAACCCTCACAAGATCATTAACAATAAAGATGGAAAAATGTTGATGCTATCAACTGTGTAACTTTTTTAGATCAGCATTAGTCAAAAGTTCAATTACCAACATCACAAATGAAGATATACTAAACAATAAGTCAGCTATGCACCCTGAGCATCAGATACAAAGCTTATGTATGCCTGAATCCAAAAGATATACAATAAGGATATGGCACAGTTATCATTACTTACACAGGGTGTTGTTGGGGGGGGGGCAGGAAGCCTAGGCTGACACAAAAGGTTGGTGAGTGTGTGTGAGTAAGAAAGAGAAGCAGACAGACATTTGGATAAATCAACAAATAACCAGTGAGGCAAAATGAGTTTTCAGCTGCACGTCTGAACTATGTAACTTTTGTGTGTGTGTGTGTGTGTGTGTGTGTGTGTGTGTGTGTGTGTGTGTGTGTGTGTGTGTGTGTGTGTGTGTGTGTGTGTCTGTATGGGTCCTCCATGTGAAATTGGTGTGTGAGTGTCTGCATGAACACAGTCCATTTCTGTGCTAGCTCTACATCGTGGATTTGCCAGACTGGTGTGAACTACGCATTGTAGAAGTGGCAGATCATCGTTGTCATCCAGGACTATGAGAACTGGGTCTGCCAGGAGTTGTACTGGCACATCCTTGCCCACAGTTAGATGCACTGCTGTTACCTGAATGTGACTGATCTCTGCATGAGCTTTCCTCATGAGGATGCCCAGGATCATGATCCCATAGCCTGCCATGCCTGGGTGTGGACAGCTCAACCAATGAGAAAGCAGTGGAAGTACTGCCACTATGGGAGCGTGATTGGGGATGGCCACATTGGCTAAAAGCAGATGATGTGACTGATCTATACTCACAAGGATGCTATTCTCCTCCCAGCAGATGTTCCATCACAGACGCCTCTCATTCCAATGTGTCATTCATCCAATCCATTGAATCGGCAACATGGTAGAAGCAGTCACGCATGTCAGCCTGATTCAACATCTACAACCCTAAGCATTTCTCTGGAGGACCTATGAAAATGTGCCTGTGCCTCCAAGATGGCTCTAAACATAGATCAAGTGGCATGGGAATAGACACCTGGATCAGGTGGAGGATGGAAAGCAGGCATCCTCCAAGCACCCCTAAAAAGCCTCCTGTATGACACCTTGCCCACAGTTTTGCTATGGCCAGAGTCAACAGTCACTGAAGACACAGTAACAACACATCCCTGATCAATTGTCTTGCCCTCCCCCTATCCAATATCTGAGGGCTCATTGGAATGGGTAGGCATAGGCCTTTGATAACATTCCCCACTTAGTAGTCATAGAAAAACTCACTAAGCTAGGCATCAACCCCTATATCACTAGGTGGATTGATGCCCACAGTGTGAAAGTAGCTGACTCCAAGTCAGACTGCCGACCAGTTATGAGTGCAGTCCCACAGGGATCAGTCGTGGGTCCTCTCCTGTTTGGTATTTACTTCTCAGAAGTACAGGCCAACACAAAGGGACTGTGGCTGAAAAATTCACAGATGATTGCAAGTTGGGAGCCATTATTAACTCCCCAAATGATGTTGACATCCTACAGAAAGGCCTCACTGAGACCAACGACTGGTGTCAGAACCAATGCCTTAAGCTCAATGCCAAAAATTGTGTTGTCATCCCCTTTGGGAAAAACCCAGTTCCCATGAATTACCACATCAATGATAGACCACTGAACACAGACGGCGTTATGAGAGATCTGGGAACACAGGTTGACAGCAACCTCTCTTTTGACTACCACATTGCCACTGTGGTCAGAAAGTCCTTCTATGTGGCACATCTCATTTCTAAGGGTTTTGCATCCAGGAAGAAAGAATCATTGTCTCCCTCTACTCTTCTCTCATTAGGCCAATCATTGAGTACAATGCCCCATTTGGCATGTACCTCACTAGACACCTGCAACATCTGGAGAGGCTTCAAAAGTACCTCACAAAGAGGATCCTAGGCCTTAAACACTTGTTCTATATGGACAGACTAAAAAAACTCCAACTATTCTCTGTCTCATATCGCCTACTTAGAGGTGATCTCTGCTTGACTTACAAAGCCATGTCTGACCCAGCTATGTTAGAAATGCTACATCTAAATAAATCCCAATCCCTCCACACCCCCCACTCCAGAGACCTCAACCTCATTACCACAATCAACAGAACATGCTAGAGGGACAGGTTCATAACCCAGAGACTGCCTATGCCATGGAATAGACTTCTCATACATGTCAAACAGAGCACCTCACTGGCCCTCTTCAAAAGAAATCTTGATGAGTGCATGGGAAATAAAAAATTCACCCTTGGAATCACTCCAGTGGCTCTAGACAACAGAGGCACTGGGAACTAAGGTCAGGTGGCATGATGCCAGGATAATCCTATGGGCTAGGCTTGCAAAAGCTCAAGGCCACTAGTCTAGTACACACCTATGAACCTATGACAAGTCCAGTCTAAGCCCATGTGTAATCAATCAGAATGTGTTAACTGTAGCAATCTTCAATCCCACCAAAAAAAATTCTTGTAAAACAGAACTAATGTATTGATTTAAATTGTTTTATTGTGCAACAGTATTTAATAATTGAGATACAAAAGTCTACCTGGCAGCTCCTCCTGGGAAATGCTTTCTGTCCATGAAACAGTATCACCAATGTCAAGGACATGCTGTTCTGCACTTTCCTGGGAGCTGTCTGGATCCCTTACAATGGACAGGAACTCTTCATTTGCTGTTAGTGCTGGCTCTGTAGAGTTCCCCCGGTACACATCTGATCACAGGCCACTGCAGTTGCTCTCCTCCATGGAGATGAGATCATGTCAGTGGCCCTGTGGAGCACCTTGTCATATGTCCTGTGATGGCGACCCACTGCATTAATGTCTGCAACTATTTGCTGCCAAGTTTGCATTCTGCCTGCACCATGTCACTTAAATGGTCAGTGAAGGGTGGTTTTTGAGGATTGGGATGCCTGGGTGCCACAGTCCTAGGTGTCCTAAAGCACAACAGAAGGATAATATACATAAATATCACATAACTACAAAATTACTGTTCCCAGATAAAACAGAAAAGGTAAGCATTTCTGTATTACCCACAGGACAAACATAAAACTGTCTAGAGCAGTGATGGTGAACCTTTTGGGTTTGGTATATCAAAAGCTCCTGGCACAAAATAATTCAGTGCACTTCATATGAACAACAAATGCAAAAGCAGTGTCTTTGGTAACATGGGTGTTGGTGATTGCTGGTGTGTCACCCAAAATGTGATTCTGTATGTCACCTTTAACACACATATCATAGGTTTATCATCACTGGTCTAGAGATTGGAAATATGAACAACAGGCTGGAGACAAAAAAGGAGAGTAACAATAGCAAAATATCCTTTTTGTGCCATAACAGAAATGCAGCTTTGCTCCCCCTCCCCCAAAAGAACAGTCAAATGACACATTTTGCTAATAAAACCATCTTTGCAATGCTAAAAGTGCTATCAAATGAATGGTCCCTGAAACATGTCTACAGATTTAACACAGAACATTCCATGTTAAGGTATTGCCAATCATGCATACCTGTGAAATGCCCTGATAAACAAGCCCATGCCATCAATACACTTCTAACAAAGGCATACAGATAAAAGTGTAAAAGCCTTTGCTAATCAAAAACAAATATATACATCACTATTAAACAGTATATAGTTGACAAAATGCAAGCATACCTTCTCAAGTTTAGTAATCCTCTGTGGAGCTATATCCCAAAGTAATAGCCTATATTCTGTGTTCTCCACATAAACAGTTCTCCTCATATTCAGTTTCCCTAGCTACATGGTTGTCTTTTTATGGCATAGATTCAGGGCTGTCAGCATGGTAAAGATGCAAATGAGGTGTGAACTCACTAAAACTGCTGAATCCTAAATACTTGGCTTCATGTATCTGATGTAAACATAGTGCAGGCTCTCCCTCAGTGTTTATTTTTAATGGATTGCAACTGTGAATGGTTACTGGGCGGGAGAAGGAAAACACAACAGCGATGCAGACTGCCCTACATCCAGTGGATGGGTCATGCTAGACTTACAAAGTGTTAGATGTAATTTTTTCAAGGTTGGAAATGTAAGTAAGCAGCACACAATTCACAGATTCTGCTCATTAACATATAACCTCCTCTTTATTTGTTGGCAACTGCATATTATATTATTGTTATTTAATATCCTCACAAATTTTAAGGACAAATATATAAAATGACTTTAAGACTGCATGTCTCAGATAATTGGTCAGATAAGAGAAGATTGAGCAACAATCACAGCGAGGTAAGATAGAAGTGCATATTTGCAAGCAATACTGTTAACTGGTTATGTGGTCACTTAGTGCACTACTTCCAAAAATAATAAATGTACAAATAGCACTTGCATGGTTTCATATTATTGTAGATGATGTTGTAGTTAAGTGTATGCAGCATGATTTCAGTTCCTTGCTGCAAAGGTGTTTGTGTTGCAAAGAGGGAAAAGGCACCCTTACTTTGTTCTGAAGGTGCATTAGAGTGAGAGCTCAAATCTAGACCTATGTAGAAATATCTCATGTGTACTAACATTTTGTAGTATGAATGTCATAGATTGCTTTTCCTCATTTCAACTAATTTTCCCTTTTTTTATTTTATTTTTTCTATTTTTATTTATTTGTTTTTGGGGGGCAGTGTTTGTACAATGTGCCACTTAGAGCAAACACAGAAAAAGGAGAAAATGAATGCCAGGTGTGACTGTGCTCATCTCATTTAGGCGAAGCACAGCAGTGTGCAAACTGGACTGTTGCCCACCCAGGAAGCAGACAGAACACCTGCAGAACACCTGGAAACAGGGCATCTGTACAAGGGCAAAGGCCAAAAACAATACATTGTTTTAATTTCTGTGTTCCATCATGCAACTACGCTTAGTGGCATTGCACAGCGGTTATCAAGATTTCCCAGCAGATGCAACCATTGAACACCTGCAGACAGAACTCAGACAGCCAATAAGTGAAACCAGATACATTCAATTAATTCTGTTAGGCACAGCACAAACCCTCTAAGTGGCGTTGCATGGCAGGTAAAGCAGAGACCTTAATGATTCAGAAATTAGTAGATGTCATGTAACTACTTCTATGGTAGCAGCTCTAAGTGTAGGGTTGGAGTACAGATGGTCCTGGGTTCTAGTACAGTGTGTGGAACCAATTTTTACTGTTGTGATGGTGTAGTTTATAGCAATGAACTGAAAAAGAGACAAGTGTTATTTCAACATTCTTGTGGCAACAGCTATAAGTGTAAGATTGCCAAACACATAGTCCTTGTATTCTAATACAGGATATTCCATACACTTTTACTGTTGTTCCACTTCCCATTATATTCACTCTCACTTACACTTTAGATATCGGAGCTGATACGTCTGAGGGATAAGACACTGTTATTGTATTTTCAGATGTAAGACTGAGTGTATACTGTCTACTATATTTCCGTAAGTAAATTTCTGCTATTTGGATTTGCATGGGCTTCACAATTACATAAGACACATACACAACTGGATCTATATCCAATAACCCTGTCAGGTCACACACATACATGTGCAACAGCTGAAACTGTCACCTGTATTTATGTATGATTTCAGACTAAAAGCAGCACTTCTGTGACAAAGATGGAAAATCAATGCTGTGGAAGAAAATGTTTTTTTTCTTTATGCCTAGGTTTGAATCTCACAGTGCAAAAATCTATTTTTTTCAGTGTATAAAGGCAAAAACAATTGTGTCAGGTCATTACATTTATGCTCCCAGTGAATGTCTGCAAACTTAATTCACCTAACAGTTAGCTTCCAATTTCCAATATATATTTCCAGGCTACATCAGTAGACACCCCTAAAACTAAGTCCAAGTGTCAGATTAACCTTCCAATAGCAATTATTTAATGCCCACTGGCTTGGCACTGTTGGTCTCCACCTAACATCTCACAAATTTATTTGGCATCATTACTTTGGTTTGTGCACTACCAGTAAATGTGATAACTGGAATTGGCAAGAAAGCATCAGTTTTCATTGCTCTAGTTCAGCTGGTAGATATGATTGGCATTAGAGTGGAAGGTGCCATGTTTAGGGCACAGAGGTGGGGTGTCTAGGAGTCCAGGATAGTTATTGAATGCCTGGTAAAGTGCCACAGCCAAAGGCTTCTGCAGGAGGACTATTCTGGCTCCCAGTGCAAATTTGAGGCATAGAATGGTGTGGCCCAGGCTGTATCCAATGCCACTGGTATCCCATTCACTGGAGAGCAGTGCAGACATCATTTTAATGACCTACACAGGCAAAAGAGGGATACTCTTAACCATTGGTTGAATGAGTTTGAGACTGTGGACATCCCACAGCTGTGTAAGTATGAGAATATGAGAGTACTTGTAAGACTTAGAAAGCTAAATATAGGCAAGACTGGTATGCATAATGCTCTTCTGTTCTTTTCACACCTCCCACCTAACATGAATTCAAATGGCTGTCTCATGTTGCTTGACTGGAGAGACTGAGGGAAGGAAGTGGTATGTATGCAGCAGAAGAGAAGTGTTATTGTAGCTTTAAAATTTAAATATAGCTTTTTTAGTCTTTTAAAGATATGTATCAAATTGAGCATTCTTATCCCAGCTGTAAAAGCAAGTATGCATGCATTAGTCTGTAGCACCAACCAATTGTAGGACTCTGATATTAGACTGTAGTCAGAGGTTGTGGGGTCAAATACCACTATTCACAGCTATACTATAGTGTTATTTCTTCAATAATATTTACATTAAATTAAAAACTCTATACTAGTGGCACAAATTCCATGCTGTAAACTATAATCAGTATAATTGGAATATGCATACCTGCAATGTATGCACATTTCAAGGATTACTTTCAGCAATCTCTAGTATAGTGTGTATCTGATAGGATGCATACTTAAATGTAATACTTCAGATAAAAACATTGCATAATTGTATTAATACATTGTATGTCACATATGATGGTACTAATTTGATCTCTTTTTTTTCAGTCACCCCAACCCTTATCTTTTCTTTTTTATTTTCTATTATGTGTAGTCAAAATGTCGCCATGTCATCCATGTCTACCACATCACTAGATACTACACAGCGCAGACAGGTAGGCCAGCCCCAGTGAATCAGTCTGCTCCCACTCCACCAGCTCCAGCACCAATGCCCAGCACATCTGCAAGCCAACCTGGTAGCACTGCATCTGCTGCCCCTTCACTACCTGTGCCAACCTGGCAGCACTGCATCTGCTGCCCCTTCACTACCTGTGCCAACCTGGCAGCACTGCATCTGCTGCCCCTTCACTACCTGTGCCAACCTGGAAGCAGTGCATCTGCTGCCCCTTCACTACCTGTGCCAACCTGGCAGCACTGCATCTGCTGCCTCTTCACTACCTGTGCCAACCTGGCAGCACTGCATCTGCTGCCCCTGTACTATCTGTGTCTTCAGGTAGTACTGCCCCAAAAGCTGATGCAGTGGTACCCTCTGGGAGTATTGGTGGAGGCTGTGATTTCATCACCCACTGGGAAATGCCAGGGATGGTCCATATGGTCATCCATTGCACCACTGGTGAACGCCTATGCCAGATGGAGAGGCTACTCTCCCTCATGGTCCATAGGAGGAGAACATGTCAAGCACTCCAACCACCAGTAGAGTAAGGCAGTGATGACAGTCCTATGGGTGTCTCAAAGCTTGATGGGCATGAGCCTGGGTTGTCCCCTCCCTCACCCCAATCATGGTGTCCCCCAACCTTTTGTGTCCCTCCCCATCCATATTTCTTGTCTTGTTTGTCTAGTTTGTTTGCATTTGCTTCCACACCTACCCAACTTTCTTGACCAAGGCATACCTATGTCCCTTACCCAGCAGTCCTCTCTTATTGAAAAAGAAAATAGGCACCTGTCCCACAAAAAAAAAAATGTCCCATACATAGATTTCCATTTAGCACATGTGTCTTCTTGACACAGTTGATTCAGTACAGTTGGCTATACAATATGATTACATTGTTGGCACTTGAGCTCTGGAGGTGACACTCCAAATTCAGCTAATATTCTGCATATATGATATTTTTTTACTGTTGAAGAAATATATAGTTATGGTTCTTTCCTATCTCCCTCCTACACATTCCTGTATTACATTCCCTTTGTTCTTCCCCCTGCTTGATCCCCATTTCACCACTTTCCTATCTACCCCATTTTAACACCTATAATCTGGTAAAAAATAGAATCACACACAACACACATAGCTAGCAAAAAAGCAATGTATCCCTTCACTTTTTGGCCTCTATGTGTGTGCTGAGTTTCTCATCGTGCAGTTATGCCAAGTGATAGTGAGCGGTGGTACAATGCTGCAGTTATCTCCATGCAATCTTTCTTAACCCTGCTGTGCTATGCTAACATACAGTAACACATGTACTCTAAAGAATTAATATCATTTCATTATCACTGTTTATTTAAAAGTATTTAAAAGTATTAGCTACATCTGGATTTGAACCCAGTACCATCTGGGCTCAAAAAGAAATGTGTCAATGCATAACACCTGATGGCACAGAGTCAGTTAAACAGCAGGTCTGTTTCATAGACTCAGTACTAACTCTCATACTTCAGCAATGCAGCTTGTATTTAAACACTACTTCAGTATGCACAGACAAGGAAAATGAATGGAAATGTGCATCTCGCTTGAGCAATCACTTTGCAACTATTTTGCAAACCCACTTCTTATCACCTTATGGAAAAGTAAATATTATAATGTCAGGAAGAGACTCCAAGACCGTCAAATGAAGACAATAATTCGATAAAAAGGCAATTCCTTTATTCGACTTTGAAAATTAAGAATTACGCAGCTCTGGTAGCATTTGCGAATCCTTCAAACACTGTCGCTTTCTTGATACGTAATATTATAATGTATTACAGTCCATTTCCTGTCATATGTGGAAACATAATAAACTGAAGGCCCTATTTACAATACAGGATGTGTTGCCTCCCCCCAAGCACTGTGGCTCTGGTGTCTCAGTACTTTTTTCACACATATATCACCTACACTGCAGAAATTAATATCAAATGTTGTGTGATACGCAATGCACATCAATCTGTTAACATGCAGAACTAGAACTATTGACCCATAATCCTAAAAAGCCTTACCTGCAAGACTAGGGAAGGAATCAGCATGGACCTTATCCACAGGGACATAGGTGACCTTCAACACACTTGACCTAGCCTATTTTGGTTTTGTTAGTGGTAGAGCTTGCTTATTAAACCTAGTGGATATCTTCAATACTGACCCAAAGACCTGGATGAGAGATAGGACAGACCGCCTATGATGAGTTCTCCAAGGTATTTGACACTATCAGACACTATCATATCTATATGACACTATATTCAGGTATCATAGAGAAAATCTCTCATCTTGGGATTAACTTATACATTACTAGATGGATAACTAACTGGCTAACCAACAGAACACACACTGTCAAAGTTGTGGACTGCACCTTCACCACTACATGACTTACCAGTGGAATACCACAGTGATCTGTGCTGGGCCTTCAGCTGCTAGGAAACTGACTTACCAAGTTTGCAGATGACTGTCAACTGGATGCAGTCATACAGAGTCTCCCAACTATGTTAACATATTACAGAAGGGGCTGACACAGACAAATGACTGGCATCAAAGTCATGGACTGAAACTTACAGCAAAAAATGCCTCATTGTCCCCTTTGATCCAGTACACCTCTCTAAGCTCAAACACAGTGTGCATATGAAAACATGTTGATAGCAATCTTCATAGGTTCATAGGTTAGTACTAGACTAACTGCCCTTGTGAGCCTAGCCAATTATCCCTTGTGAGACTCAAACCCTGCATCTTGTGTTTGTAAGGCAAACACCTTAACCATTAGGCCACCCTCCCAACCCTACACTTTAATCACTATGTGTCCATAGTGGTGAGACACACATTCTGCATTACACACCTTATAAATAAGGTCATCACATCCATTATACACATCCATCATAACTCTGCTGTACTCTACCCTTATCAGACCATTAATTGAGTACAAGGGCCCCCTCTGTCTGTACCACACCAGACACCTGCAGCAACTGGAGAAACATGGAGCCTCCAACACATGACGTACATGTAAAGACTGAAAGACCTGTCGCTGTACAAAGTATCATGCAGGTTTTTGAGAAGTGACCTATGCCTGGTCTACAGAGCAGTGTCAGACTCTGCCCTACTGGAAATACTAGACATCTGTAAATCAAATGGGACAAGAGTAACTTGCTCCAGGGATCTCACCCTAGCCTGTGACATAAAGAGAACATGCTGGGGAAACAGATATATTTCCCAGGAATTGCCACTCCTCTGTAATAGGCTTCCACTGAATGTGAAGCAGTGCTCCATAAACATCTTATCCAAGCGCAATATTGACAACTAGATGGGTGATTGTAAATTCATCCCAGGGGTGGAACCTATATCCCTCATGGAGAGGGCCAGTTGGTGCTGATCACAAAAACACTCTGCTAACAACAACCATCTAACTATGCTCAGTAAGGGTGTCTATGTTTTTACACGGCTAGGCTTGTAAATGCTCTAGGGCCATTTGGCTAGTAACCTCCTATGAAACTATGAAGTTATGAACCTATGCAGGCCTCCCAACATCTTCCCTCCAACATGTCCTTCTAATATCTTCCACTATATGTTGACTTGTAGTCTTGTAAAAGGCAAACTTGTGCAGTGCAATTTGTGTAAAGTACTCTCATTTCAGTCAACTTCTGTGTGTGTGTGTGTGTGTGTGTGTGTGTGTGTGTGTGTGTGTGTGTGTGTGTGTGTGTGTGTGTGTGTGTGTGTGTGTATCTAGCCAGAAGAGCAGATGTGTGTATCGTATCCTACAGTTACCACTCCATTCCCATGGATTGACAGTATTTCGATACTTTGCACATACCTACACATTCATTTCATGCAGGCCTCCCAACATCTTCTCTCCAACATGCCCTGCAGGTGTTATCCACTATAAATTGACACACAGTTTTGTAAAAGTCAGACATGCTGTGTTGCTTGTGTAAAGTACTGAGTTCTGTAGTCTGTATACTTAGACAGGTAGAGGTTCTGTTCTCACTGCTGTCAACAGGGCTGTGTGTGTGTGCCCTTTCTTGACATTACAGAGAGCCTTTTACACCAGCATGTAGGACACTGTTATTGCCATATTCTCCTCAACAGACAATGCTGATGTCATCATATGTGATTAGTGAATGTGCACTATTCCCACTAGAGCAGGGTCAGAGACTGGCCTGGAGGCCAGGTAGAAGTCATCTCATCCTATATGATACAGATTACACTGACATGGATTTCTGTCTTACCACATACATCGTGGCATGGTTTGCATGTACTGTGCTTTCTTGGTGAGTAATCTGTATGGTGTCTCCAGCTGCTGCATGTTTCTGGTGAGGTACATGCAAAAGAGAACATTATACTCTATACTAGTGTTCTGATGTGGTTTGAGTACAGTTCTGTAATATAATCCCGAGATCTGAATACAATGGTATGGCTTATGATTTTCATAACCTAGGCTTTCAATAAAAGTGCGGACACTTGGTGGTTGAAGTTCAGAGTGCTTTGTACATATGTTCCTAGTGCTTGTATCACTGGTTTTCAACACAGTGGGACTGTTGTCAATGCTGTAATTAGCAGAGAATTCCACTTTGCAGAAGGCCAAAATAAAAGACACATTTTTGCATTTATTTGTAGACTGAGTGACTTTGTCACCAATCATTTGTCTGTGTTAGCACCTCCTATAGTATGTTATCATCATAGGTGGACTCAATAATTGCACCCAGTATGCAAGAATCAGCAAACACAGTAAGCCAAAGGCCTTATAGTTTAGAATGAACTGTTGAGAAATAGATTCCAAACAGTAAAGGGCCAAGCACACATCCCTGTGGGTGCACCAGTGGTGACAGCTCTACTGGTACAGGTTGATTCACTAACTTTCACAGTATGTGTTCTGTCAGTGAGCCAGTTGGTTACCCATTTAGTGACATGAAGTTTAATCCCCAGCTGGGAGAGTTTCTCAGTGATCCCTGCATAGAGGATTGTGTTCAAACCCTAGGCCAGTTGGGGATAGCCAGCATGCACTGTTTTAACTTCATCCAGGCCTATCATACATAATCAATTGGCTGTGACAACATCACAGATCACCTATCATGTGACTCATCACATACACCTTCCTGACATAGATAAATGCGCACTTCAACACGCCCTCCACACAGACTATGTTGCTGCAGAAGGGTTTTTTCAACATGCGTCTGTGTGAGTTGGGGGGGCAACATGTATAGACACATCCCGACTCTCCTCATCTGTTAGGTAGACCAACATGTCACCATGGACCTTTTCTAAATGAACACTAGTGATATCCTAGCTGTGTGCAATAGACCTATGTGAGTCATTAATGCTACATCATCTCTGTTGCATCTGTTAGATGTCTGCAAAGAGGTAATCAAAGGCATGCGTGATGACAGCACTATTGACTTTTGAACTTGACAAGCACAAGGCATTTGACACAAATCCACACTGAGGTATTCTCTCAACATATATATATATATATATATATATATATATATATATATATATATATATATATATATATATATATATATATATATATATATATATATCACCAAGTAGGTAGACCAGTGTATCACTTACAAGGTATCTAAATACGCTGACATTTGTCAACTGACCTATATCTCAGGACCAGTGATCAGGTCTGTACATAGGGCTGTCAGCTAGGCCCTTTCATGTCCATTATTTAAGTGATGGAAATCACAGATGACATACACATCCTGTGTCCAAACAGCAGTTGAAGGATTACAGATTGTGGGTTATCATGACTCCAGTTGTGATATTAGTATAATATAGACAGTATCAACACACACCAAAGATTACAACCATAGCTATGATAACACCGGCAATGACCAGAAAACATGTGGGGATTTGTTACATCAGAAAAACAAACATACAACCTAAGTATAATGTACATTACACCCTATAAGCAGACCAATAGGTATGTTATATATGTCCTGGAGTAGATGTTAAGTGGAATGTCCACCAGCATGGTCACAGTGCTGACTACTCCCTTATATGTAACACAACTACTGAGTATGTGAAAGACATCCAAATAAAAGGTCATAATACCTCCATAGTTCACAGCCTTCGTTACATCAATAACTGAGTACAATGCACCATTCTTCATGTACCCCCTACACATCTTCCAGTAATGTGTAACTGAAGTGTACCATCTTTGTCACAGTGAGCTGTCACACATCTTATTGGACATACCTAGGAATTCTTTTTGTGGCATAAACATTACTGCCTGATGGTGTTAATTCCCCCATCGCATTGTTACACCAGATGCTTGTGTGCTTCTTGTTCTGGTGATGCACATAGTGCATGCATAGGTGTTTGACAACATTAATGGCATAGGTGACATCACAGTGTGGATTGTGATATATGTATATTTACATATACATACACACACACACACACACACACACACACACACACACACACACACACACACACACATGGTGTCGAAAGCCTTGGCGAGGTCAAGGTAGGCTGTGTGAACCACCTTTTCCTCGTCTATGGCCTTGGTGACTGTCTCAAAGAAGTCAACCAGGTTTAGTAGGAATGATCTGTCCTTAACAAAGCCAAACTGGGTCGGGTCAAGTGTTTGGAGATTCCCAATGTGTTTGTTAATGAGTTTCATAATGATGCGCTCCATAGCCTTGCAGACCAGGCTAGTCAGGCTTATGGGGTGATAGTTACCAGGGTCAGTTGTGGCCCCTCCTTTGTGGAGAGGAATAACCATTGCTGTGCACCATTCTATGGGCACATAGCCTGTGGAGAGGCTGAGGTTGAACAGCGTGTTTAGGTGGGGGGTTAGTTTGTTCTGTAGTTCATGCAAGATGCAGCCTGGGACACCATCTGGCCCCATTGATGCTGTGTGCTTTTGGCTTTTGAAAGGGCTGTTTTCACCTGTGCGTCTGTGATTTCTGGGACACTACACTTTTCTGGTATTGTTGTGGGCCCTTTTGGGGGTGAGAGGGGGGTGACGTTTGCACTGAATCTATCTGCCAGGATGTTGGCAATATCAGTAGGTTCAGTATATCTTGTGCTATTTTGCACTAGTTCAGTGCATATCTGTGAGTTGCCACTTAGATTCTTAACATAGCTAAAGAAGGCTTTGTGGTTATCTTTTGAATCCTTGGCTATTTTTCTTTCGAAGTTAGCCTTGGATGATTTCATAAGGGACCTTAGTTTCTTACTGATACTGATCAGGGATGTCTTTTCTTCTTGGTATTTGCTTTTTTCTGAACTAGTTTCCTCCTTCTATTGTATAACCTGTTTATGGCAGGGGTCCACCAAACTGGTTTCCTTCTCTCTGAGGAGTGAGTCTTGATTTTGCTAGGGATGGCACAATCCATGCATCCTTGTAGGTGCTCATAGAGTGCATTTGTAAAGGTTTCTGCATCATGGGCAGCATTATCCTTTAGTGTGGGGGCTGTGAAACTTACCTCCTCTGTCTTAAGTAAGGTGAAGTTTGCTTTAGAAAAGTTTTTTACTGTGGTTTCCTTAGTTGGGGGTGGTGGTGGGGTGTGGACATCCAGATTGATTAGTTTATGGTCTGGTCTAACCAGTGATGGGTTGACCTCTGGTGTGGAATATTTTCACCTCTGGTAGGGGAGTTTACCAGCTGATCCAGGGCATTTGAGTTGATGAATTCCAGGAAGCGCTGGGTCTGGGAGTTTGTACTCAAGTAGTTTTCCCAGTGAATGGTAGGGTAATTGAAATCACCCAATATCAGGGTGTTCAGTAGGACCTTCATGTTTTCCATTGTCTCCAGAAAGGTGAAGTGGTGGTTCTGGGTCATGGAGGGTGATATGTAGCAGGCCACAATTTGCATTGCAGATTTGACTGATGTTAGTTGCACATGGATGATCTCAGAGGTATCATGCTGCACCACTAACCTGAAGGTGTAGGTATCCTTGATGAATATGGATACACCCCCTCCTTTTGTGTTTCGGTCTGTGTTCTGTGGCTGAAACGTGTGGTATGAGTTGTAACCTGGTAGTGCTGGGGTGCTCTCTGGAGCCTTGAACCAGGTTTCAGTTATTGCACAGATGTCGACGTTCTCCATACTGAGGAGTGCTTCGAGTGCGTGCATTTTGAGATTTAAACTTTTGGCATTAAGTAGCATAACCCTCAGTTTTTTGTTAATTGTGATGTTTATGGAGGTGGGTTTGACTTTTGAGCCTTGCCTTAAAAAGGCATTATGGGGGCAGCAAGAGCCTGAGCCAGTATTCGAAAGCCTAGGGGTGACAGGTGCAAGCCATCTCTTGTGAAGCAATGTGGCTTGTCGAGCATGTCGTCCCATGCTGAGAGACACTGGATCCCTTTTGAATGACACCAGAAGCTTAGCCAATTGTTGAAATTGATCATTTTTTCTTTATACTGAGGTATCATTCTTGGTGAGGGAGGATGCTACTCAGGGTCAGGGTCATACCAGCCTGGACTACATGATCAGAGAGCTCTTCCATGTCTCTTTTCATGTAGTCCAGGGAGGTACGTCTCAGGTCATTCACACCAACATGAACAATGACAGAGTCATATTTGCACTTGTTCTGGAGTGACCTGAGTGCTTGTGTTATGTGGTGGATTCTGGCTCCCGACAGGCAGCTAACAGTAACCTTCTACTTGTCCAGCCTAGTGAGTGAGATGTCAGTGTGCCTGACTATAGAGTCACCTATTACTAGTGCATTAGGTATGTTATTTTGCCTTAAGGGCTGTGATTATGCGGCACACTGATTTTGTGTTTTATGTGTTGTCTGGTTTGTGACGGGAAGTGCAGATTGTTTGGGTGTCTACTTAGGAGGTCTCTGATGCTTTTGCAGGTTTTTATTTAGAGCCTCCGAGTACGATTTTGTGTATTTATGTGTATATTTTGCCATTGCTGTTTTAGTAGGTCTGTGTGTGGCTGGAGGTGTGGTGCAAGTGTTAACCTTCTCCTCTTAACTGTCTGTTCCAGTCTTGGGTGGAGACAGCTTAGCTTCCAGTTTGGCTGTATAATTGCATTTCTCGCATATGTTAGTGTTTTGTGGTAGGAAGAGAGGGTTGTCTGTGTACATGAGGCAGTTGTAAAATTGGCTCCGGATACCCAGATTCACCAGCTGAACTAGAGAGTACACCTGAAATTGCCCTTTGGTCATGTTCACTTGCGTGGTTTCCTGGCCTGCAACACTGTTAACAGTCATGAAACCTCACTTATTTATGTTTAAATGTGGTGAGCAGTATGAGTAAGCAATGAGTTCTGCTGCTCACTGCCCATCACCACGCAAACATGTAAACTCTGTGCAGGCTTCCCACAAAGCCTACACGGAGCTTATTGAATCCCAAGGACAATCTATACATCAGTGTCATTTTGGTGAGATTTTGTGAAAACAGGGTCCACCACATGAAGGTACTCACCAAGACTTGAGGATGAATTCAGTTCCAGCAATGCTAATGTCCTTTTTTTTGACAATTTCATCATCTCTTCATTTGGACCTATCCCATATACTCTGCTATATAGCTACTTTGATTACACATGAGCATGGGGGCTTGATTATTCTGCTGAGGCCCAGATTGCATGAGTTATTGGTTGCAAATGAACACCTCTTTATCCTTCTTAAAGGAGGATGTGGGCTTTATTATTGATGTGTGAGCCCCAGTACATGCTGCAAAGTATAAGATACATATATCCGTGTTTGATCTGGTATGTAGAAATGCTCATGCCGTTGAGGTTGCATGATGCCCTAGGGAATAGCTTGCTGCAGCTCATCTTGGAAATTAACCTACAACATCCACTGGAATGAATGCAAAGGATATTTTCATGGGTGGTAACTTCTAGGTAGTCATCTGCTATGATAGAATTGGGGGGGGGGGGTGCAAAAGTGTAAACTAAAGTTTTGACTTTTCTTGTTTGGCTAACCAGTTTTCCTTTCATCTATATTGCCATTAGAAGTGGGCATAGTACTCCAGATTTGTCCTAACCACTGCAATGTATGTTGGAATGACCAGCTCAGCATGATTGTAACCAGGGATACACAATGTACACCATGACATGCTCTTCAGACATTCAGTTTCTTTATTTTACATAAAGAAATGGGCTATAATTTATTTATTTTTTGAAATGCATAATTGTCATGATCTATAGATTTATTTGTTAAAAAAACGTTTTTCCCTGTAATGTTTGTTTGGCTATTTTTTAAGCTTGTCATTTTAAGAGTATTTTGTGAGAAATGAATGACAGCTACATTCCAGGAGTTGGCATGCAATTTTTAAAATCCTGACTATACCTGGACTTTAACATCTCTGAAATGCATTAAGTCATAGTCTGCCATATCCTCTCACCCTCACCACTAGTTTTTCACCTTGCACAGCATATATTAGCCTAGGTGTAATTATGATCATCCCCAGAGCCTTCTTTTGTTTTTGTTTTGGATTTTCCTGTGCTCATCTTTCACTTACCAGAAGTATATGCTATTACATTTTTTTGCATTAAATCACATTTGCTATCTGGGTGTATCCATGCCCATTACACTAAAGTAGGTCTTGTTTGACAATATCACCTTAATTTATTAAGCATTGCATGAATCTTGCTGTCATCACTTTAAAGATTAATCTTATTGTCTAACCCCTGCAATGCTGATATTAGACATAACTATAATGAACAGGACTATCCCCAGAGTACAATGATGCAACACTCCACTAGTTATACCTTATTTCATGATAGTCTACTTCATTCACCATCTCTCTCTCTCACCATCTTCTTCCAATCAGACAGCTAAGTAGCTACAAACTTTATCATTTGACACCCCCGCTCTGATGCATTTTGAACTCACTTCCCATGTTCACCAATTTCTCTACTTTTCCTAGTATAAATTGAGTATTATACAATGACTGGCCAGTAATATTCAAAACGGAGCACACTGATTGGTCAGCCCAACTAGCGTGCCCATTGTAAATCCGAGAATATACCACTGGAAAATGGTCTGGTCGCCTGGACTTTTTTCCATTAGTATATCTTATAGGTTCATAGGTGTGTACTAGGCTAACGGCCCTGTTGCCTATATAAGCCTAACCCAAGAGAAGATTCCCTGGCTAGGCCCCTGTCAAGCAAGGCCACTGAAGCGATCTCCAGGGTGAACTTCCTATTGCCCATCCACTCGTCAAGATTTTTCTTAAAGATAGCCAGTGAATTGCTCTACTTGCCGTGAATGGGAAGTTTATTCCAGAGTATGAGAAGTCTCTGGATTGGGAACCTGTCCCTCCAGCATGTTCTGTTTATTGTGGTAACAAGGTTTAGGTCCCTGGAGTGTGTGGCATGAAGAGATTGGGATTTCTTTATGTGCAGCATATCTAGCAGCTCTGGGTCAGACATGGCTTTGTAGGTTAAGAAGAGATCACCTCTAAGTAGGCAATAAGACACAGAGTATAGCTGGAGTTTTTTTGAGTCTGTCCATATAGGGCATGTATCTAAGGCCTAAGGTCCTCTTAGTGAGGTATTTTTGTGGCCTTTCCAGTTATTGTAGGTGTTTAGTGAGGTACATACCAAATGAGGTGTTGTATTCTATAACAAGTGTAATGAGGAATGAGTAGAGAGGGATTATGACCTCTTTTTTCCTGGATGAGAAACCTTTTGTAATGAGATGTGCCACATAGAAGGACTTTCTGTCTACAGTGGCAATGTGGTTATCAAAGGAGAGGTTGCTTTCAACTTGTGTCCCCCAGGTCTCTTATCACACCTTCGGTGTTTAATGTACTACCGCCTATGTGGTAGTTCATGAGCACCAAATTTTTCCCAAAGGGAATGACAATGCACTTTTTGGCATTGAGCTTTAAGGCCATGGTTCTGGCACCAGTCATTGGTGTCAGTGTGGCCTTTTTGTAGAATGTCTACATCAGTTGGAGAATCAATAATGGCTCCCAGTTTGCAATCATCTGGGAACCTTGGTCAGCCAGAGTCCCTTTGTGTTGACTTGAACTTCCGAGAAGTAGATGCCAAACAGGAGAGGACCTAGGACCAATCCCTATGGGACACCACTTGTAACTGGTTGGTAGTCAGATTTGGAGTCCACTACTTTCACAGTGTGGGTTCTATCAGTGAGCCACTTAGCAACCCATCTTATGACATAGGGGTTTATGTCTAGTTTAGTGAGTCTGTTTATGAATTCTGAGTGAGGGATGGTGTCGAAGGCCTTGGCAAGACCAAGGTATGCTGTGTGAACTACCTTGCCCTCATCCACAGCTCTGGTGACACACTTGAAGAAGTCTATCAGGTTGAGCAGGCATTATTTACCTTTCACAATCCCAAACTGAGTGGGGTCCAGAGTTTGGAGATTCCCTATGTCCTTATTTATAAGGTCTATGATGATGCTCTCCATAGCCTTACATATCAGACTCATCAGGCTAATGGGGCAGTAGTTCCCAGGGTCTGTAGTCACTCCCACTTTGTGGAGTGGGATGACCATAGCAGTGCGCCATTTGGTAGGAACAAAGCCTGAAATGAGGCTGTGATTGAACAGGGTACTCAAGTGTGGTGCCAGTTCACTTTGTAATTTATGTAGAACACAGCCAGGGATATTATCAGGTCCCATGGAAGCTGTATTCTTGGATTTGGACAGTGAGGTTTTTACCTGTGTAGCCATGATAATAGGGACTTGGCATTCCTCAGGTATTGTGATAGGCCTTTTAGGGGTGAAAGGGGGGTAAAGTTCACACTGAACCTGTTGGCCACTATGTTGACAATATCATTTGGTTCTGTATATGTATTGCCATTGTGCTGTAACTCAGAACAGATCTGAGTATTGCCATGTATATTCTTGACATAACTACAGAATGCCTTGTGGTTGTCTTTAGAATCTGCAGCAATTTTGTTTCATAGCTAGCTTTAGAGGATTTGATGATGGATCTCAGTTTTTTGTTGAGGCTGTCAAGGGAGTTTTTCCAGTCTTGGGACTTCACCTTTCCTGCAACAATTTTTTCATTCTCTTGTAGAGTTTGTTTATGGTGGGGAACCACCAGATTGGCTTCCTTTTTTTGGAGTAGCACGTCTTGGTTCTGTTTGGTATGGCCCGTACCTTGCACTTGTGTATGTGCTTATACAGGGCATTGGTGTATGATTCAGTCATGCACCTATTTTCCATTTGCATGGATGCTGTGAAGTTTGCCACTTCTGTTTTTAGAAGTCCAAAATTGACTTTGGAGAAGGTTTTACAGTGGTTTCCTTTAGGGGGGTGAGGGTGGGATGTGGATATCCATGGTGATTAGC
Source organism: Protopterus annectens (assembly GCF_019279795.1). Classification (NCBI taxonomy): domain Eukaryota; kingdom Metazoa; phylum Chordata; order Ceratodontiformes; family Protopteridae; genus Protopterus; species Protopterus annectens. Next base: position 25,369,903 of record NC_056727.1, on the reverse strand, counting down.
TTGTGGTCAGATCTGACTAGGGCGGAGTTGATTACTGGTGTAGAGCAATGTTCGCCCATGTTAGTAATGACCAGGTCAAGGATGTTTCTACCCCTGGTGGGGGGTAAAAATGAGTTGCTCCAGGACATTGGAATTAATGAATTCCAGCAAACGTTCAGCAAGTTTGTCGGTACATGAGTAATTTTCCCAGTTAATGGAGGGGTAGTTAAAGTCTCCCAGTATAAGGGTATTGGGTTGTACCCTAACATTTTCCAGTGTGTTTAGGAATGTGGAGAGTGAGTCTTGAGACATGGTGGGGGATCTATAGCAGACTACAACATGGATTGCAGTTTTACCCAGTGTTAGTTGTACCTGAAGTATCTATGGTGTGTTATGTTGGGCTACTAGTCTGCAGGTGTGAATATCCTTTATGAATATGGAGACACCACACCCTTTAAAATTGTACTTTTCTTTCTTTCCTTTTTAATAAATTTACAAAACTGAAGACCTCAAATGAATGAGGGAGATGGCACAGAGAAAAAGAAAAGAGGATAATCGGGTACATTCTGCAAAAGTTAAACTAAAGAAAAGTACCCGATTATCCTTTTATTTTCTCTGTCCCGGCTCTCCCAAATGTTAAATGTCTCCCAGTTTCTTTTTTCTTTAAATACATTTTAAAAAAGCAACAGAGATCTTTACTTTCTCCATTGCTTTCTTTGAATAGCACTGATTTACATTGTAAGCATGGGAATGCAAGTCCCATACACATGCACAGTACATCAGAAAAGCCCCAGATACCGGAAAAAACACGGAAGGGCACCACGGAGGCATTATACAAAGACATTATTTAAGAAAAGTAAGTCTTTTTTCCTTAAATAATGTCATTGTACAATGGCAATAACCAACTCTGTGGTGTAGTATATTGAAGATTTACCCATGGTTGGCTTTATTTAATCTCTTGGACTTTGCCCTCATGATTAAACCACACCGACCATTGGTAAATCTTCAATATAGCACACCAACATCGTCGGTTATTGTTATTCTTTTAACATTAGAGTCTTTAGGAGACTTTTGTACTTCTCATGTGTTTAAGGGAATAATATTGTTTCACTGTCACCATCATATAATTCTTAACTCATTCTGCCCAATGAAGGTCTGAAAGTTTGTCTAAGCTTTTTGAGATTATCAAATTATGTCCTCACATTTCAAACGAATGTCCTTATCTTTGGAACCATAGGTGTTACTAAAGTAGTATAAATGGGAAACTCTTCAGCACAAACAATTGTTATAGTGGTAGCAGTCCTTAGGTTCTAGCTTTTAAAATGGATTTTATAAGTCACAATTGCTGCACCTTAAGAATTCTACAGTGATTGCAAAGGGAGAAGAATTACAATTTGTAAATAATGTTCTAGAATCCATAGTACTGAGTACAAACTGCTTCTTCTTTTCTTAAATGTTTTTAAATTTTAAGCATGAAAAATAATCAAAGGCTAACATGTTGGAATATTGGGACCCACTAAAGCAAGTCCTGAAATGCGGAGACTGAATGGCCAAAAGATTGGACTTAGACATAACAAAGTCCAACAAGCCATTTCAGGGAATGTTCTGTCTTCTCCAAAGTATGACAATCTTGGAGTTGGTATATTTAAGTTATAGGGGTGTTGGGGTGCATGGTGGGGGGAGGGGGCTTGCCCACCTTGCAAAAAGAAATCTGAAGGAGAAGAGCAATTTTTGATCTTTATTTTTTTTACTTTTCAGCACTTGGCATTTTGAGTGCTGACATTTCAGTAGGGAGCCAATAATTGCACATTTTTACAAAGTTGTCTAGCATTTTACAACCCCTGTCTAGAAGTCCATTGTACCTGCATTTATTGTAACCTGTTTGGAAAAGGTAGCACAATGTCTGATAGGATGTCATCCTTCCCCAAACATAGGAGTTATGCATAATATAGTATTCTTGTTTTACATGAATGTAAATGCTCTACATTTTGTTCTCGACTTGTTGTTGTGTCTTTCGGCTTATGGGGTTAGGGGTTAGGGGTCGCCACAGCGGAACTCTGGTCCGCTAATGTTTGGTTGTGGATTTTTACGTGCAGAGTTACCAGCCCTGATGCACAACCTTCCACGAAGGCACGCCCATTCACACATGCCTCCACACAGAAAATGCTCTAGCTGAGAATCGAACGGGACAACTTCTTGCTGTGAGGCGACAACGCTACCGCAGCACCACTACCGCAACTATTTATGACAAATCTCAAAGATTCTTCTGCAATGAAGTGTTATGTGACTCTAATGGTTCCTGTGTATAAATACATGCGTGCAATTTACTGTTTACTTTATTTACTGAAATTCTCACTTCTGATATTTAGATTATTTCATTGTGTCAGTACTACAGTTGCCTTGTCTTATGATATTTAAAGAAGTGGGCTCATTAAAAAAAGATCAGTACATAATAATACTTTGTGAAATCTGCAAGATTACAGATGTGTGTTCTATTATACTTTTAGTTTACATTCAAGGCTAGAGTTAATTGTTAAAGAGCTTCCATGTCAAACTAATTAAGCAAACAACGCTGACAGAAAATCTGAAGGAAATATCTTAAAGCAGGCATGGGAACCATTACTTTTAATTCACTCCATATATTTGACAGTATCCAGCACTTTTACTGCCTTGGCACCAAGCCAGATAAGGATTGAGCAAACAGATCTTTTGACAGTTTGGTCTACAGGAAAAAAAATGAAGAAGAAGAACTACAAATAGAGAAATGTCAGATCTTTTCAGTCCTGAATTTCAAAGCAATCTTGATGTTTCTTTCCATGCCTTGATCTTGGGTTGGGTCTTATCTTGGGCATGTGTCCTGTTTTTGAAAGCCAAGCATAGGGAGCACCTTTTTTTGTTTTGTTTTAATGATTGCTTTGAATGCCTTCTAAAATGGAAGTTTCAACAATAAAGAATTGAAAAGAGACTTACAGGCCTTTTGGACATAGAAGTATTATCTATCTGGTAAACATTTGCAGGGCTCATGAGAACACATATAAATAGAAAGAAAAGATCAAATTCCTGTAATGTTGCTGATGTCATAAGAATGTAAATAGAACAGCTCACAAGCCCTTCTGCTTGCAAAAGTAACACATAAGCACAGCCATACATACCTGACATTTGACTTAAAATGGATCTACATTTAAATGTTTGAATGTATGCAAAATAGATTTAATAATATAAATCCAACATAGTGCATGATGTTTTGTTATCACACTACCAACTTATAATTCCACTCACTATTTTGTTTTCAACAGAATACATTAAAAAAATATATCATCTGCACAGAATTATAATATGAATTAGCCAACATTTACCTGTTTGAGGATTCTATCTTATATTTACAAATATAAATACCTGGTTATACCAGACAACAAATACTATGTGTTTGTGACTTTGTTACTAATACCTGCATGTCCCAGTACTTGCAGTGACAGAAATCTAGTACTGAGGAGTGTATTACATTCTGCTCTTGTTTTCTCAGAATAGGACATTTAACAGGTCCGTTACGAAAAGTACAACAGTAAGACTATCTGCATGTCAGTGCTATGGTTCTACTTGGGAAAGTAAGCAGACAGCAGCTCATCGCTGTTGGAACCCACCGTCTAGGATTTGATTCCCTTAGCCTCTATTTGCCTGTCTGGTTTTGAGAATACCACTTAACAAAGACAGTAATCTGTGGTGCATAAACAACTGGACTAGGCTTCTCAATATTCTCCTGGATGGTATGCCTAGTATTTACATACAAATCTATTCTGATCTAGGGAAACAACATGAGACACTAGAAAAGGAAGCAATGACCCCAAATATCATGACTGATGTAATTCGAACTTCAGAGAGATACTGAGAGAGAGACAAATAGAATGAGCAAAACAGATATTATAAATAACTGGGCAAAACAACATACAAGGATTCTGTGTTCATTTTGTTCTTTAGGTCTCTGTTCATTCACCTAATTTATAAGTTCTGAGACCATACATCAATTGAACATATTTGTTACTTATTTTCTGTAGATACTGTGCAATGTAACATTCAGCCAAAAACAAAAAACGTTTGCATTTTTGGATGCATATTTAATATTTGTTTGTTTCCATCAGCAAAGCAACATATCTCTAGACTATTTTTTGCATAGGTTTAGAATAGATGAATAGATGAATAGATGACCCTAACCCACAACTGCATCCTTTAAAACATTTCTTTGATATTATTATAAAATGATTCCCTTAATATGTTTCTGGCCAGCAAGTAAAGTACTGTTTTGGGCATGATGCATACCAAACATTTTAAAAATAAGTGTTGCATGTTAACTGCCTTAAAAAAAGTGCTATGTTTCAGAAATATAAAATGCATTCAAAAGGAGATGAGAGACATAAAGAGAGAGAGAAAGTGAAAGAGGAAATAGTAAACAAGGATTCTGTCGACACTTGTACAGGCACAACATTAAAAGCTGAAGCTGTTTAATGAAAGGATTTTTAGATGCTTATCTCTCATCTGATTTCGCTCACAGTTTTGCCTTTTATCTAAAAAAATATCTGATTTTCTTGTTAATCATTGATGCTTACAGTCAGGTAAAAATACCAGGCATTAGAGTTTTGAACTTATTGTTTAGAAAATGCATGTTGATACAAACCCCGTTTTTTATTAGCTTTTTAAATGACATAGAGTAATATTTAAATCTGTCTCTAAGTCTGAGCTTTGTGTACCCCTTATTTTCAGCTGTGGGCAGAATTCATGAGCATAGGAGTTGAGAGGTATGTGTAGACATTGCGCATTTGCAAGAACCCGGTAGTATTAGTATTATAATTATAATATGTTACATGCTTGCTTTATTTGTACCATACCTACTACAACACATGTTGCGTAACAAAGTGCAGAGGTGCTAACCATTCAACAGAAATGTACACAATGTGCCATTTTTTTCACATAACATAAAAGTTTGATCCCTATAACAAATAACTCAAGCACATGCAGGACATGCCGGTCATTACCTCAGAAATACACAATATACAGAGCAAAGGAAACTGGTATATGCAATTATGAATGAGCACACAGAATCTTCAAAGAATTATCATCAGCTGATACAGTAATCAGGTTATTTTGTACTAGAGCATAACTATACTCCATTCCTGTTCCAAGTGAGGCACAATGTAACTCGTTGTCATAATACTCTTACTAGTCTAAACATCATGCTATAGTATAAAGCCTTCTTTTTTACTTCTTTCCTGAAACCTACCCAACTGACCAACTGACCCCTGCCCTTCAGTTTGATCCCTGTACCTCTGCACGAACCAAAAAGAAAAGATAAAACTGAAGACCACAGATGAAGAATCCACTTAAAACACCAGTTTATTGCACCTCTAGTGCTTCGGCAACCGCCTTCATGGAGTATAAAACATCACATATCTTACACAATTTATATACCCTAATACATCTAACAATTAAACAAGTAGCCTAAACCAATTAATCAATAAACATTAAAAAATACTTAATACTACTTTCTCATCAGATAAGAAGCCTCCAGTTACATTCCACATTCAGACCCCAAGGAAACAGTGTCATATTTCAAAATAAAAATACTTTCTTTATATAACAACTTCTTTTTATACAAATCATCAGAAAATACACCCTTCATAATATGTTCTAAGATAGTGGCTTGTAACCCATTTGGATTAGAATTGTGAACCAGCATAAAATGTTTAGCAACAGGGCTATCTTCTTTATTATTTATAATATTCCTGACATGCTCCTGCAGTCTAGTTTTAAACTTCCTTTTACTTTCTCCTATATATAAAAGGTTACACGGACATTTCAACGCATAAATAATACCTTCAGTATTACAGCTATATATTTTTTTAACCTCAAATACATGGCTATTTATATACTTAGAAGTTGGAACAATATAATGACATACATTGCAATGACCACAGGGTGAAGTTCCTAGTCTCTGCATGGTCCTATATTGTAATGTCTCGGTGATCCCTGCACCTCATCTCCTCCTTCCCCAGATGCCCCTATAACTCAGTCCCAACAATCTTGGGTATACGTCTTAGCAGGGTGAGCGCCCTGACTTCTTGAGAGGTCAGCCTGGCAGTGTAATTATGACAGTCAGGTAGTGTGGACTTATCTAAGAATAATGGAGTAGTAATGGCATCCATTACAGTGTACTGGCCAATCAGAAGCCCTACTCCCTAGGAAGACTTACATGCGATAATGTCAGAGACATTGTTTCATTCTCCCTAACACTGTTTTCAGCATATGAGACCCCTGATCTCCACCAGAGTGCAGACAGGCAGCAAATCCTTTTTCTTCCTTTCTAGGTTAGTACAGGAGGCTGTCATTTGCTTAATAATGTTATCTCTCCCCCTATGGCCCTACCAGCTTCCTTAGTCCATTCTCAAACTCAGTTAGCAAGTGGAACAGAGAGAGATTCCTTACCTCTGCAGAACTGGGCTGACTTGCTAGAGACAGTCTTTGGGCAATCTGCATGTACATACAGAGAGAGACAGACAGTGATGGACCTGGGGTGCACAAGTGTATCTACTAAATGCATAAGATTATCCCTACTGCATTCAGCAATGCAAGTGGCTATATTACTTGGATGGAATGGATGCTGCAAGGCAGTATGTTATCTGTGCACAGCAGATGTACTAGAACAGCACTGGTGAACAGACTCTGTTTATATTATGACCATTTTACATTATGCATTGGAGTATACTGCAATAGACAGCTTTTATTATTGTGGGTATTTCAACACATAGAGATTGCTCTGCTGTGGATGTTATTGTGATGACCCTCCACCTCTGGGCTGGTAATCAAGCAGCCTCAATACTCACCGCTGGCACCAGTGGGGGACTTAGAGAATAACAGGTATGCACAGAGTATCTCCAGATACAGCTCTCTGCATCAAGCACAATCAAGCACAATTTCCCTTAAAAACACACAGGGAACACAGCCAGTCCAGGGCTGGTTTCTCCCTCTTTCTCCAGATCCCCAATAAGACTCCCCACTGGCACAGTTATAGAGTTGAGTCCTTAGCCAGGGTCCCAAGCCAAATCCTCCAGCATTCTCAGTCCAACCAGTAGTTTGTATCCCTGCCCGAGTAGCTTACATACACACTCTTGGAGATTTGTTTTACACACACACACACACACACACACACACACACACACACACACACACACACACACACACACACACACACACCTGGGAAAGGCTGGCACAGGTTTACTAGCTATGACACCTTCTGCCCAGACTAGAAGGTAGTTATTACTGTCACTAGGTACTCCTACCAGCTACCTTAAGGCTCTTCCAAGGGTACCGAATATACTAAGTGAAATTAATATTAATACAAATGGTAGTTTGATCAAGAAGAAGGCTATTAGGAGTCACCCACACAGTGTCACCAAATAAATAAGTACTCTCAAAACTTAAAATATCTCTACAAAGATCAGCCACAATGAAATGTTTAAATATATTTAATAATAAATAATAAAATAATAAATAAAACTAAGTATATATTCACAGTGATATCCGAGTTCAAATCACAGGAAATATTTAAAATAACATTGAAGGACAGGCTCAGACAAATAAAGAAAAAACATATCTAAACTAAGATTCACTGTATTCCTGACTGAATCTAAGAGAATTACTATTCCCTAATAACTTACTTAATAGAACAAGGCAGATGATGTGGTGAATGCTCCTTCTTGTTGTCAGGTCCAAGACAGAATACAGAATGCTCTGCCTCACTAAGAGACTTCTTAAAATAATATCTAAAATATTACCTTTGGGATAGCTAGCAGAATGGCATCACTTCTGGCCATCTGACTTCTAGTTCCCATGCAAACCCCCATTGCTGGAAGCTGGCAGAACTTAGCACCTACCTGTAAAAATACATACACAATGGCTTTTGTTCAGATCTGTGGCAAGTGCTGGAAGTCATAAAACAATTGCATACCTCCACACTTCCAGAGTAGTAATTAGTCACCCCAAAGACAATACAGAAAGCTTCTTAGCACAGACCTTGTGTCTCTCACTGCATTGTAACCTGTGAGATACCCTCTGTATGGCCTAGCCTATAAAGCAATTTAATTTCAGATATATGTTAACGTTTGCTAGACTGAGGTTAACCTCCTGATTTACAGTTTCCTCTGTTAAAACATATACATTTAAATAGTAACAATAACACATGTACATTTCTGTTCTCTCCAGTATGGCACACTGTGGATACATTTCAAACACAAGCACATTACAAATAACCTTTTCAACACAAATGTCTGTGCAAATCAGTTTAATGTACACAAGATATACAGTTCTAATGCATTGGTAACACCAGCATCTTGTATAAATCAGTTTGGTTTTCACAAATGACATATAATTATTTACAAAATTCCAGCTAGCTGTGCTGCAGTACCTCCTATAGTCACAGTCATGTTGTAAGCATACTACATCAAAAAGTAAAAAGGTCATACAGACAAATGAACTAATAAAAACTTCAAGAAAAACCTAGCCAAGCTAGAGTTTTCTCTATGTGATATCTTAAATGGGATATATGCAAATGACCCCTTTAGGACATCAAGTGTTTTAGCCTTCTTATGATCTCATCAACACAGCATAAGTGAACTGTTTGGCTATACTTTATAAAACAGTGTCTTTAAATCCAACTCATGTCCAAATGTCCACTTATGCTGTACTGATGAAGTCATAAGAAGGCCAAAAATGCATGTCCACAGCTATTGGTATTTGGTTTTGTTGGCCTGAATATGTTCATAAAGGCTTAAAAAGGGAAAAGTAAAATGTTATGGACATTCAGAAGCCATATAGCTGAAACAGTTGATGTCCTGAAGGGGTCATTTGCATATATCACATGGGCATCTATTACAGGAGGTTTAAGGTATCACAATGTGAATACTGCTGAGTCAAATTGCCCTGAGTTCCTTAAAATATGTTCACCAAATACAGCCTGTGAGTTGGACAGGATACAAGAATGAGTAGTAGTCAGTGGCAGGCCAACTGTTGTAACTGGATGTGGAATAAATTAATATTTACAGGACAAGCTTGCCAAGAACAACATGAAGGCAATTATGTACATTATAGCTAGACCATCAGCCAGCCAGAATAAGTATCACAATGGTGAGTGTGACACCGATGTATTTCTGTGTTTAGATTAAACCCCTTGACTAGTTTATCATTGACAACATTACACTGTTCATCACATATTATGACATAGGCTTACATCAATGTACAAAACACAACAGTAGTGATATAAGGGAATCAGAGAGTTCATTGAATACCAATGCATTGAGCTGTAACTCAATGAACTGAAAACATCCAATGCAGCCTATTGACTCTGAGAAAGAAAGATCCAAGTAATCTACCCTATACCCCCACCCACAATCACCCCAGCCAGGTCCTATAGTGGTGCTCTCTTCCATTCTTGAGATCAGGAGTGTTATGGGGGTTTCTTTTTTCTTTTCTCTTCTCTTTTTTTTTTTGGATAAGATAGAGTTTGTTAAAAATGTAACTTGATGTATTGATATAGACCCTGATGTATAACATGCTCAGTGTAACATGTTCTACACAACAGACTAGACTAGCTACGTTTGCTCTCGAAATGTGAACCATGACTTGATGACTTGTTAAGAATAATGCTGGGAGTTACACTATTAAGATATGTAACAAGCACATCCCCCCTCCCCCTGAATCAAAAGGATTACATTACTTTTTTACATTATTAGACAACTTCACATATGATTTACACATAGTTCAAGAATCTCCCAAGAAAATTTATTTGCTGTTTGTGTCACAGACAGCTCTTTCAGGGGTGCTGGTTCTATATTTCTATGTTGGTCATTCAGAAATCATTATTATGAAATCTACTTAAATATCCACAAATAAATCTAAATCAGAATTTAAATTAATATTTTATATGTATTCTAGAGCTTCCCACCCCCATTATGTAGGAGGCAAGCTGCATAACTCACTGCACTTTGGGGCAAGGGAAATTCCCCCTGCAGAGACCTCATTTCAAAAGATGGCTTTTTCATATTCACTTATAATCAAAAAGGCTTTATAGAATTATAGAATCATAGAAAATATAAGGCAAATGGGGTATCTGGCTATTACACCATGCCAGCACCCACCCATAGATGTTACCTCACTTTTTCAAAATGCAATAGACCAGCAATGCTGAAGTGAATTTATGAATACCCATCTAATTGTCTAACTCCTTTTTAAAGGAAGATAGTGTGTCATATTGTTTGATCTGGAATGAAAGCTTGTTCCATAGACGGGGTAGTCAATGTTTAATAAATCTATCTCCTGATCATGATTTATTTATTTTTCTAAAGCAGATTCAAGTCTTGGACTACTGCATCTCTAATTTCCCAAAAACTAAGGGGCAAATTGCCACTAAGGAGACTACAGGACACTGAATTCAGGGACAGAATCTATAGCCTCTGCTAGTGGCTCGGGTCTTTTAGGCCCGCAATCTTTTTTGTTAGGAACTTCTTTGTACCTTGGCACCATTTTTAGATAAGAAAGGATTACATGCAATTCAGGAGTCTTTCCTGCATTTTTACATGCACAGCGAGCTCAAAATATCTCTCTGACTATCTCTCAGGATTCTATTGTTCATAGGTTCATAGGTGTGTACTAGGCTAATGGTCCTGGAGCCTTTACAAGCCCAGCCCATAGAAGTGCCCTGGCATCATGCTGCCTGACATTAGTTCCCAGTGACTCTATCAAGAAGAGCTACTGGAGGGATCCCTGGGGTGAACTATTTATTACCCATCCACTCATCAAGATTTCTCTTGAAGAGGGACAGTGAGGTGCTCTGCTTAACATGTATGGGAAGTCTATTCCAGAGCATGGGCAGTCTCTGGGTGAGGAACCTGTCCCTCCAGCATGTTTTGTTGATTGTAATAATGAGATTGAGGTCTCTAGAGCATGTGGTGTGGAGGGATTGGGTTTCTTTAGATGCAGTATTTCTAACAGAGCTGGGTCAGACATGGCTTTGTAATTCAAGCAGAGATCGTCTCTAAGTAGGCGATATGAGACAGAGAATAGCTGGAGTCTTTTTAGTCTGTCCGTGTAGGACATGTGTTTAATGCCTAGGATCCTGTTCGTGAGGTACTTCCATGGCCTCCCCAGCTGTTGCAGGTGTCTAGTGAGGTACATGCCAAATGGGGCATTATACTTGATGTTTGTTCTAATGAAGGAAGAGTAGAGACAGATGATAACCTCTTTCTTCCTGGATGCAAAACCCTTGGTAATGAGATGTGCCACATTGAAGGACTTTCTGACCATAGTGGCAATGTGGTGGTCGAATGAGAGGTCACTCTCAACCTGCGTTCCCAGATCTCTTAAATGCCTTCAGTGTTCAGTGGGCTCCCATCGATGTGATAATTAGTGGGAACTGAGTTTTTACCAAAGGGGATGATGATGCATTTTTTGGCGTTAAGCTTAAAGCCATGTTTTCAGCACCAGTCATTGGTCTCAGTGAGGCCTTTCTGTAAGATGTCTGCAGCACTTGGGGAGTTAATAATGGCTCCCAGCTTGCAGTCATCTGTGAACTTGGTCAGCCAGTGTCCCTTTGTGTTGGCCTGGACTTCTGAGAAGTAGATGCCAAACAGGACAGGACTCAGCACTGATACCTGTGGGACTCTACTTATGACTGGTCGGCAGTCTGACTTGGAGTTAACTATTTTCATGCAACTAATCTAGTGATATAAGGGTTGATGCCTTGCTTGGTAAGTTTATCAATAATTCCCGCGTGACGAATGGTATCAAAGGCCTTGGCCAGATCGAGGTAGGCTGTATGCACTGCCTTACCTTCATCCACAGCCCTGGTGACTGACTCAAAGAAGTCAACCAGGTTGAGCAGGCATGACCTCCGTTTCACAAAGCCAAACTGTGTGAGGTCCAGAGTTTGGAGATTTCCTATATCTTTGTTAATCAGGTCCATGATCCAACTGCTACAATAACACAAACTTTGAACAAAGTAAAACCGCTTAGGCTGAATGCTATTCCAACTCGCTTTATTGAAATAAAATGAAATGAAGGGTTTAAAATTTAAAATACGCTTTTTGTCCTGAAACAGTATTCGGACTTCTTCAGACTAACTGACAAATATCTGCGTAATGATGAGAAGTTGTTTAAATAACTCATTTTCGCGCCGTGAAAATGGTTCATGACGTAATTTCTTAAAGTGAAACTTCAAATAGCACTATTAAAGCAATGATGGTATCAGTATCACTATTAAAAATACATGCATTTGTTTATTAAAATACAATTAAAAAGTACCTTACTTATAGTATAAATTTAATATACTGAAGAAATACTAAAATTAATCATAAACTAAATCTTTGTATTATTAATAAAATTTCATCAAAATTTGGTTATATATGATTTTAAACTATCTAAGGAGCGTTACTATGAATGAATTATTTAAATAGATGAATGAGTAAATAGTCATCTATTAAATAAATAAATGAATAAGTAAATAAATGAGTAAATAATGGTGTGCAGAACTTTGAACAAGGGCTAGATGTTATAACAGATATTCATAAATGGTGATTGAACCATAAAAATAAAATCTCTCTTTGGATTTTTATATATATATATTTAATTCTTAAAATTTTAATTTTTAATTTTAATCTTTGATTTTTATATGATGTCTATATAAATTTTTATTTTATATGTTTTAATAATAACCACTTGATTTTCTATAAATACTTACATGTTTTAATTAAAACCTTGTGATGAAAAATAAGAGCAAAAGTTAAATGATAAAGTATATATTAATTAATGAGAATGTTTTAAATATATTCTACTTTAATATAAATTATCTATCCAGACTTTGTAATTTTAAAAGGCACATCAGTGAACATTTTTCATTCAATCCAGGGTTCATAAAGGCATTAAGTCGGATTTGCCATAATAATTCACTTTTTTCCAGTAATAGGTTGAATGGTCCCCCTCGAATATCTTGTTTTACTTGATGGATGACTTTAAAACAAAAGTTGTGTTCGGGAAAATCCATGGGCTGGATTCACGAAGGCTTGCATGGAGTGTAAGAGACGTGCAACACTCCATGCAAGCCTCGTGATCCAGGAACAGCCCTAAACTCCGTGTAAGAGACCAGCTAAAACGTCTCTTACACGGACTGGGCGTGGACAAGCTAAATACCTCACTTGCATTAGAAAGGTATGCAAATGAGGTATATTAGCGATCCACGAAGCAGAAACCAGTCCGTGTAGGAGACGTTTTAGCTGCAGAAATGTACTCAGTTGACAACTGAGTACATTTCTACAAAATCCACAACGGAGCGATGTCAGCTCCCAAAAAAGGTTGCATATGAATCAGGCAGCATGCCAATGGCCAAATATGTGGCCATTGGCAAGATAACCCGATGGAAAAATATTAAAATATATATATTTTTTTCGGCAATCGCCGATGTTTAAACCCAGCGCAGCCCAGCAAAGCGGGCTGCGCTGCATAAAGCATAAAAAGAAGGGTATAAACCCACAAATGTGGGATTCATGTAATACATGGAATGACAATGCAGGGACCAGCAGACCAAAACCAACATGGCCACCGTGTAGTGGTTGCTAAGGGGAAACTGAGTCTAAGACATGTAACTAAGCATTAGTAGGCAATCTTATGTAAATGAGGGTTAGGATACTGAATACCACAGTCACATAGCAAATGAGCACGGCCTGAGTAGTGTAAGAGATACAAAAGGGGGAGGAATAGAGTAGGAGATAGGTGACATCACTGGGGGGAATGGTAGAAAGAAACGCAGTTCATTGGAGGCCAGTGTAACATGACAGATGACAGGCACAGATCACGGAAAGAGGTGTGCCACTAGATAAGTCATGGAAAGACAAGAAATGGAAGGTGTACACTGTTACCTACACTAAAGTTTCTTGCTGGCCGTGCATGCGCACGTGTGCGCGCAATGAACCGCGAGTAAGGCAGCGTGCGCCCGTGTAAGGCAGTGTGAGTGTGTTGGAGGCTGTTGGCAGACGTGTAACAGTGTTTGCGCGGGTGTACGCGCGTGTAAGACAGTCTGAGTATGTTGGAGGCTGTTGGCAGACGTGTAACAGTGTTTGCGCGGGTGTATGCGCGTTTAAACCTGAATAAGTAGATCCTTAAACGTGTAAGCACGTGTGAGCGCGTTTAAGCCACTGTGAGCGTGTTTCAGATAGTATGCAAGATGCTCCCCCCTGAGGAAACAGAGAGGAAAAAGGAAGCAACAGAATTAATAGGAAGCTAGCAGGGATAACTGCTGAAGCTAGCAGGTGAAAATAATTAGAAGCAGGCAATTACACAGGCAAAGTAGTAGCCCAGCCCAGCACTTAAAACACTGCAAACAGTAGTGCAGGATGTTGTCATTAAGAGACACTGCAAAATAGGAGTAAGCTAATAGAAGTGAAAACTGAAAAAGCTGAACTCAGAGCAGAAATGCTAGGGGCTGCCATAGCTGTCTTAATGAGACATAGGCGACTTGCTGAGGGTGGTGACAATGCAGATGGTGCCAGACAACCCACAGTGAGGAGACGGAGAAGAGTGTACAGGCCCAGGGTCACCTACCACGGGTTACATGAGCTGGAGATAGTAGAGCACTATAGAGTGGACAGAGAGCTCCTGCAGCAGATTGTTGAGCTGTGCAGGCCACGCCTCACACACAGAACCAACAGAGGGAACCCATCCCAGTGGAAACCAAGGTATGTGTTGGCCTAAGAATACTAGCAACAGGTACCTTCCAGAGACCAACTGGCGATATGATGGGGATATCACAGGCATCAGCCTCCAGGGTACTACACCAGTTCCTGGATGCCATGTCAGCACATGTCGGTGATCATGTATATTTCCCCAATGCCCGTGAGGTATTGGCCAGCAATATCGTCTCTTCCACCAAATAGCGGAATACCCTGAGGTACTGGGTGCTATAGACTGCACGCACATACGCATCAAAGCACCAGCAGGAGGGCGGGGTAGGGCCTACATAAACCGCAAGGGCTTCCCCTCCATCAACTGCCAGGTTGTGTGTGATGCCCAGGGCATAATAATGAATGTGTGTGCTGGCTGCCCTGGGAGTTATCACGATTCCCACATCTGGCATTTGGCGCAGCTGTACCAGACATTTGCCAATGGGGACATCCCACACGGACACCTAGTGGGGGATGCAGGCTATGCACTGGAGCCGTGGCTGATGACACCCATCAGAAACGCACACACACCTGAACAGGAACGCCATAATGAGGCACACGCACAAACACGTAATGTGATAGGCGTGTGTTTGGGCTGCTCAAGTCACGGTTCCGGTGTCTGGACACATCTGGTGGAGCCTTGCAGTACACACCAACTACATGTACCCAAATTGTCATGGTATGTACTATGCTACATAATATGATCTTGCGAAAACAGCTGCAGCAGGACCAGCATAGGGCCGGGCCAAACAGCCCCCCACCATTGCCAAGGCCAGCACAGGCAGAGCGTGACTCAGAGGAGGAACAACCTGAGCCTGTCCCAGTAGGCAGAAGGAGGCGTGCCCAGTATGCCCTGGCCTTGGCAAAGAGGCAACGCATAGCACATACATTGGCTCAGTAGGAACCCTGGGAATGATACCCCTCTCTGACTCACTCATATAGTAACAGGGATGCCTAACATGACACGACCAGCTCTCAAACATGTACAGGAAAGTGTAATATGCGCATCTGACAGAGGCAGCCCTGCTGCACCACCTGAGGCATGAATGCTACGTGTCAAGTAATGTAACACCAAGTACTATATGCACACCTGAGGACCCTGACTAACATCCTATCCTGACCAAGCATCTTGCCACAACATGACAACGAGATGATCAAGTGCAACAATTGACTGAAGTAACGCAGTTAGTCAAAGGGGACCCAATGTGTGCCAGTCTGGGATGACATGCTGAGCATGACATGATGCACCACCTGCTAGGACTGGCGTGCACCTATCAGTGCAGGCCGTATGGATACTGGCAAAGGCTGTCATCACCCACAGTGTGCTCTGAATAGGTAAGGCTCAAAAGACAAACCTATCTCCATAGGTACCAGAAGGGATAAGAATAAGATAATGGATAAGTCGAAACAGCAAGATGCATGCAGTCTGGACCCACCCAGTATGGAGAATGTTGATAACTGTGCTGTAACAGAACACTGAGGCAAGGCCCACAACAGCACCCTAACACTACCAGGTTACACCTCATACTGTGCTGTACAGCCGCAAAACTTGGAACAAGCTACAAAAGGAGGGTGACTAGCAAGAATTGTCAAGGATAACCACACCCCCATGTCGGTACCACAACAAAAAGCAGCATGGACTAGCCATGCTCAAGTAACAGTGGCTAAAACTGCCCCCCAGTTTATAGCCTGCTACAGACTACTGTCCCAACACCAGGAACTGCATCTGGCCTATGCTGGAATACATGAATATATCAAGTCCTCCAACCCACATTATATTGTGTGACTGCAAATACCCAGACATAGACTTGGAACATTATACTAGCTCCAACAGTGTCGGACAAAGGTTCATAGAATCCACAAACCAAAAGGCCCAGGAACAACATACCACTCCCACAAGAGGGGTAAGCATACCGGATGTGATAATCAGCAACATGGGTACTGGATGTCAAGATGAGAAGTGTATTGCTCACTGGTAAAACCAGACCATAGAGTAATCACACTGGATATACAAAACCTGACCAGAGTCCCTGGCCGGGAAACCACAGTGGAAAACATGTGTTAAGCAATAGCTGCACTCCTCCAAACTGATGTGGAATCCATTAAAGGTCCTGTGCAGGTGCAAAATATGGGCCACACCTCAGAACCTGTAATACAGCCATTCCATGAACACTGCCAGGAATGCTTGGATTATGCAGTCCTAAATTAAAACAAGACACAGTGCCTAAATCTGGCATGGTGGACACCAGCCATAACCAAAACATGCAAGAGAACGAGGAAGCTACTACATGATAGAGCAAACATAAACAATGAAGTAAGCACAGATCAGTAGTATGGCAATAACATCTGTCCACACATGCAATCCACTAAGGCCAGCCGCAACAAGTGGAATCTGTGAATCCCGAGGCAATGTCACACCTGGCCCAAGTTCACAGACAACCCCCAACTCCACCCAAGAAATACAAAAATATGTGAGAGATGCAACCATCCATCCAAACTGGAGGCTGAGCTCTCTCAACTCAGTACTCCCAAAACAAGTCAGTAGGAGAAGGTAACCACACACACCACAAACACAGTCCCACATAGACCTATCACAACTGCAAACCAAACACATAAACACAGGCAAACATTCCCAGAGGCACAAATTACAAACACAGCACACCAACAGAGGCCTCTAAAGCAGACACCCAATCAAACAGCCATAAACATAGCACATGCAACACATAGCACACAAAGCTGGTGTGCCAAACAGTCACAGGCCAGAAGGAGAAACAACATGCCTGATACAGTTGTAATAGGTGACTCCATAGTCAGACACACTGCTGTCCTGCACACCAGACTGAACAAGGGAAAGGGTACAGTAAGCTGCCTGTAGGCTGCCACAATATGCCACATAACAGAAGTATGTAGGTCACTCCAAAGCAAGTAGAAATATGATGCAGTCATAGTCCATGCTGGTGTGAATGACCTGAGATGTACCACCCTAGACTACAGGAAAAGAGACATAGATGAGCTATCTGATTCTGTAGTCCAGGCCGGTATGACACTCACCGTTCGCAGCATCCTACCCTTACCAAGAGTAATGCCACAGTACAAACACGAAATGATCAGTCATAGCAAGTGGCACACTTACTGGTGTTCAAGGGGATGCAATGTCTGTCTGCCTGGGATGTCATGCTTGACAAGCCACGCAGCTGTCCTTGGGATGGCCTGCACCTGTTACCCCTGGGCGTCTGAATATTGGATAAGGCCTTTGCCACCTCCATAGAGCCTTTTGTAGGCAAGGCTGAAAAGACTGACCTACCACCCTACAAAACATAAGTGGGAAGAAACATAAGGGAAATGCTGACCAAGGTGAGATGTGTACACCCCAATATGCATGCCCCCGAGGCCATCCCCAGAATGGAGAACAGCGATGTCTGTGCAGTGACAGAATCCTGCTGCAAGCCTCCTGACAGCACACCAGCACTACCAGGTTATACCACGTATCATGTGTCATGGCCCCAAACCCTGGAAAGAAGCATAAAAGGAGGGTGAGTATCCATAGTCAGCACAGACACCCATACGTCCAGGTAACTGACAATGCACAAGGCATTTGAGTACACACATGTGCAACTAACTGTAGGCAAGACTGCTGTGCAATCTGTAGCATGCTACAGACCACACTCTCACACACAATAACCCCACCCAGCCGTCTTGAAGACAATGGACAGTATGAATGTCCCACCAAATAACAAACAAGGTACCACAAATTACCACATAGGTGGTAAACCAGTATGTATAGAAAGAGGAACCAGGGACCTAGGGACACACGTGGACAGTAACCTGTCATGTGACACCCACATTGCCAATGTGGCTAGGAAGACTGTCTACATTTGACACTGTAGCAGGAAAGGAGTCACATCTACGGCAACAGAGGTCATTGTGCCCCTATACCTTTCTCCAATCACACCCATAATCCAGTACAATGCCTCATATGGGATGTATCTTACCTGACACCTGCAGCAGTTAGAAAGACCTCAAAGGTACCTCACCAATAGGATAAAGGGTCATAAATATCTGTCATATGCTGCCTGGCTGTAGACACCCCAGCTGAATACAGTCACATACGGCCTACACAGAGGCATTGCATGCCTGTTGTAGGAGGCCATGCCCAACACAGGAGTAATGGACATGCCCCACCCCAGAAAACACAAATCCACTGGAGCTGTGAGAGGGAGAGATGTCAACCTCAACTAATAATGAAATAGGATGTGCTGGTGGGACAGATACATAATCCAGAGGCTCCCACACCCTGGACCAGAATCCCAGTCCATGTTAGGCAGAGCCCCTCACTGACACTCTTCAACAGGAACCTTGCCAAGTGGATGGATGATTGTAGAGTTACACTGGGGGTCTTCACTGTGTCATGTCCAGACAGAGGCACAGCCAAGCAAAACATAAATGGCCATAATATGCACATAGCAAGGGGTGTCAAAAGCCACACACACTCTGGCTAGGCTAACAAATGCCCAGGGTGGATAGCCTAGTATGACCCTATGAACCTATGAAGATACAAATTGTACAGGACACTAAGGATAATCCCAAGGCTTTCACAACTGATGGTAGTAACCATGTTGGGAATTCACAGATATGCCCTGAATCACACAAATATCACAAACACACACACATACTGCCAACATACATCCTGACAGGTGCAGTGCAAACCCCCCCCGCGGAATGCAGAATATCTATCCCAGCAGACTGCTGGCCCCCTGACATTGCAGATGCTGAGTTAACAGCCAACATCTACAAAGCAAAACACACAGCAGCAATGGTATGAGATGTTGTCCTGGGCTTAGTGCAACATGGACCCCAAGATGAATGGAATGCAAAACCACACTACTGCTCAATGTCAGCCTTACCACAGAAAATGTACCCAAAGAGCAGTGTACAACAACAGTGGTCCTTCTCAACAAAGGTGTTGCCTGAATGGATACTGATCAGTACTACCCCAGAATCCTGAGAAGCTCGGTTTGCATAGCTGTGGAAAGGATCAGCATATACCACAGACATAAAGATATTGGGGACCTACTGAAACCGGACCCAACCCAGTGTGGCCCATCCAAGTGGAGATCCTGCCCCTAACCATGTTTGACTCAATTGAAACAGCCATTAAGGTCATTGATGAGGGCAGTGTGCTCCACACAGTGTATCTGGACCTTGCAAAGGCTTCTATACAATACCCTACGTGTTCATTATAGATAGGCTCACCAGCTTAAATATAAACCCACATGTCAGTAGAGGGGTTGCAAACCAGACCAAGGACAGAACAGACATGGTCAGACATGCTGCAGCCATGTCAGACTACAAACCAGATATAACTGGCATCCCACAAGGCTTTGTCCTGGGATCTCACCCATCTGGTATATATGTCCCATAGGTACAGGCAAACATGGAAGGACTGTGTCCGAACATGGTTGCAGAGGACTACAAACTGCTCACCACATATGATCCACCAGCTGACACAAGCATCCCACAAAAGGGCCACATAGAAAGAGAAAACTGGTGCCATAGCCATGTCAGCAAGCTAAGTGCAGAAACGTGTATAGTCAACCCCCATGGATATACAGTAAGTGCCCACCAATTACCACATATGTGTTAACCCATTATGTAGTTAACATGTAATGAGAGACCTGGGGACACAAGGTGATAGATATCCTGCATTGGACAAACATGTGCTGTAGTGTTTACAGGAACATACCATATACCCACCTAATCACGAAGGCTGTCAGATCTAGATAAGAGGAGGTCATTGTGGCTCTGCAGTCATCCATCATCAGCGGTACAATTGACTACAATCGCCCCTGTGGGATGTACCTCAGCAGACACCTCCATCAACTGTAAAGTCCCCAACAGTACCTCATCAGGAGTATCAAAGAGCTTGCCCAGATGCCATGTGTTGCCTGTGTTGCTGGCATCAATAAACATGCTGCACCTTGCACAATCTGAATGGCAGTGAGCTATGCACATGAGAGACCTGAACCCCAGCACTGACTTACATAGGACAAGCTGTACTGCGTGCACCGTAACACAGAAGCCACCCCCAGCACAGGCTACCCATAGAGTCACATATCAATCTACCTCAATAGGAATCCAGATGAGTGGATGGCAGATGGTAGAATTAACTTGGGTACCACTGTCATGTCACAGGTAGACAGAGGCACAGTATACTAACCATGACATATGTCACGGCAAACTCCACTTACAATGTGTGTTGAAGGACAAACATACTCTCCAACTAGCATTACACATGGACTAGGGCACATCACTAGTGTTTGCAAATGTACACCTATGTTGTGGAATACACTACCAATGTCGGACAAGCCTGGTGTAAGTAGTTCATATCTGAACAGAATGCAACATGGTTAGATGTACACACCTGGCCCATAACCAGGCTGTTGTGCCCACTATCGAAATGTAAAGCAGTGATAGCAGTAAAGCCTAGGATACTGCCCACCACAGTCAAAGTACTACCAGTACACTATACAGTACTACAGTGTTAGATCAGTGTGAAAGGATGTTGACAACTGTATGCAAAGTATCCCATGCAAACACTGCAGGCACAGTATAACCCTGTTGTGTTCACACACAAAGCAGTTGTACCGTAACTACACAACATGACACACAACACACAACCATAAATGGGTGATAGTTGTTGAAGTTCACACCCATCCACAAATGTGGTGGGCTGCAGAGTCCAACATATGGAATGCTCACACTGGGCATGCTCACACACATTGACAACATGCCATGGGAAGGCTGAACTGGGCATGCTCACACACTTAGGCCAAATTTCGGTGTAGCAGTTGGACACACATAGCTGGTATTGTTATGTTGTAATCCAGGAACCAACCACATTATAGCAGTCTGCCCAGTGCACACAGCTAGATGACTACAGAGACATCGTTGATATAGTGGATCCCTCCCACATGCAAACATCTTCCACAGATGCACAAGTTGTTCATACAAACAGGGAATGTTATGGCAATAAAGATGTGCAAACAGTCTATCAGCAACAAATAATGTGCATTTGACAATTAAACATATGGGTGTACAGGTCAACACTAGGCCGTTTGTCCTAGGGAATGACAGCTTAGCCAGAGTGTGCTTGGTGTCTGCCTCCCCACAGGATGCACATGCCCCTTTCTAAACACAGATGATGTCAGCACCCTATAAGTACAGCAGGAGGAAAGAAACTTCCCAGTAATTCGAATAGCGCGCTCCGCTAATGCGTCCGTTTCACGTGTCATAACATAGTTAGGTAGGGGTTTGAATCCTGTGAATGGCAAGTGTGTGTGCTTGTCTGAGGGGTGTTTGAGTGTGTGAGGGAAATGTCCCTTTTGGCAAATAGGACATCACACTACAGGATGCACATTCCCTTTCTAAACACCGATGACATCAGCACCCAATAAGTACAGCAGGAGAAAAGAAACCTCCCAGTAAGGCGAATAGCACGCTCTGCTAATGCGTCCGTCTCAAGTGTCATAACATAGTTAGGTAGGGGTTTCAAATCCTGCAAATGCTCAGTGTGTGTGAGTGGGGTTGGTGTGTGTGTAAGTCTGCGGCAGAGAAATGTCCCTTTTGGCAAATAGGAAAACACACTACAGGATGCACATTCCCTTTCTAAACACCGATGATGTCAGCACCCAATAAGTACAGCAGGAGAATAGAAAACTCCTAGTAATGCGAATAGCGCGCTCTGCTACTGCGTCCATCTCAAGTGTCATAACTTAGTGAGGTAGGGGTTTGAATCCTGTGAATGGCAAGTGTGTGTGTTTGTCTGAGGGGTGTGTGTGTGAGGGAAATGTCCCTTTTGGCAAATAGGACAACACACTACAGGATGCACATTCCCTTTCTAAACACCGATGACATCAGCACCCAATAAGTACAGCAGGAGAAAAGAAACCTCCCAGTAATGCGAATAGCGCGCTCTGCTAATGCGTCCGTCTCAAGTGTCATAACATAGTTAGGTAGGGGTTTCAAATGCTCAGTGTGTGTGAGTGGGGTTGGTGTGTGTGTAAGTCTGCGGGAGAGAAATGTCCCTTTTGGCAAATAGGAAAACACGCTACAGGATGCACATTCCCTTTCTAAACACCGATGATGTCAGCACCCAATAAGTACAGCAGGAGAATAAAAAACTCCTAGTAATGCGAATAGCACGCTCTGCTACTGTGTCCGTCTCAAGTGTCATAACATAGTTAGGTAGGGGTTTGAATCCTGTGAATGGCAAGTGTGTGTGCTTGTCTGAGGGGTGTGTGTGTGAGGGAAATGTCCCTTTTGGCAAATAGGACAACACACTACAGGATGCACATTCCCTTTCTAAACACCGATGACATCAGCACCCAATAAGTACAGCAGGAGAAAAGAAACCTCCCAGTAATGCGAATAGCGTGCTCTGCTAATGCGTCCGTCTCAAGTGTCATAACATAGTTAGGCAGGAGTTTGAAGCCTGTGAATGGCAAGTGCGTGTGCTTGTCTGAGGGGGCTAGTGTGTGTGAGGACAAGGTCCCTTTTGTCAACTATGTGAACAGACTACAGGATGCACATTCCCCTTTCTAAACACTGTTCAGCAGAAGGCCATGGCTCTGGCACAAGTTGTCTGTTGCTATGATGCCCCTTTGGAGGATGCTTGTGTCAGCTGAAGAGGCGATTATGGTGGCCTGTTTGCAGTCATCTGCATATTTGGACAGCCACAGTCTGTCCGTGTTGGCCTGTACCTCCTAGAAATATATACCAAACAAGAGGGTCCCAGGACTGAGCCTTGTGGGACACAACCCGTAACTGTTGTGGGGTCTGGCATGGCTCCAGCAATGCTAACCATGTGGTATCTGTCCTTGAGCCACTGTGCAATCCATCTAGTGACATAGGGCCTTATATTCCAGCTGGTGACCTTCTCTAGAATGCCCAAGTGGGGTATTGTTGTGAAGGCGTCTGCAAGGTCCAGGTAGGCTGTGTGAACCACCTTCCCCTCATCAATGGCCTTGGTGACTGTTTCAAAGAAATCAACCGGGTTAAACCCGGTAGTGCTGGTGTGCTCTCAGTAGCCCTGAACCAGGCATCTGTAACTGCACAGATATCGATGTATTCCATGCCAAGGAGTGTTTTGGGTGCACGCATCTGGAGGTGCAGATATCTGGTGTTGGGTAGCATTGCTCTTAGTTTTGTATCCCTTGTGATACCTATGAAGGTGGGTTTGTCATCTGAGCCCTGCCTAACATAGGCACTATGGGGGTAGCAAGAGCCTTTGCCAATATCTGAATGACCAATGCAAACTGTACACATGCTCATAGGATGCAGGTGTCAAGGAATATGCTGCGTGGCCGGTATAGTCCTCCAGCATGGGTCCTCTGAAGTAATTCACCCCAGTCTACACAAGTGTAGAGTCTGCATGTGCTAAACACAGTTTGTGTGCAGTGACAACCTTGCCTGGGGGTGGAGATGGGATATGGATGTCCAGGGAAAGGTGGACATGGGCAGCTATCAACAATGGTGGTCTACCTCCGGTGTGGAACAGTGGGTACCCACATTGCAGATGGACAGGTGCAATATGTATTAACCCATGTGGCTGTGGTGTGTGGTACTGCCATAGCACATGGACCCTCAAATTGTAGTGGCGGTAGGGTATAGTGGTAGAGGCCTGAGTAGGTCACACACACAATATGCCTGTACCTGATGTTAACAACTGGAACGGTGTATGTGAATACCTGCATATCCTGGCACTGTTCCCAGGGAAGCTAGGTGTGTGTCCCGGATGTGGGTGTGGTGTGCTGGACTGGTAGTGTTGTGTGTTACAGGTCCTGTGGTCCCAAAGCATGGTATAGAACATAACCTGCCAGTGCGATGTACACACCTGACCCTGATGTAGGTGGCTGCAAATGCATATTCATGCTATCCCCCACCTGACAGGTAGTACGACAACCACAGACCTCTGTGGAAATGAAGATGTCAGCACCCTAGAAATACTACAGGTGGAGAACAGATGCCCAGTAATTCGGATAGTGCACTCTGCTAATGCATCGCTCTCAAGTGTCACAATATAGTTAGGTAGAGGTTCGAATCCTGCAAATGCTCAGTGTGTGTGTATGTGTGTGGGTGAGTGGGGTTTGTGTGTGTGAAAGGCTGTGAGAGGAAAATGTTCCTTTAGCCAACTGGGAGAACACACTACAGGATGCACACGCCCCTTTCTTAACACAGATGATGTCAGCATCCTATAAGTACAGCAGGAGAAGGGAAGCCTCCCAGTAATGCGAATAGCGCACTCTGCTACTGCATCTGTCACATGTGTCATAACATAGTTAGGTAGTGGTTTGAATCCTGCAGATGCCAGGTGTGTGTGTTTGGAGGGGGGGGTGATTGTGTGTGTGCAGATATGTATGGGGGAAATGTTCCTTTTGCCAAATGGGAGAACACACTACAGGATGCACACGCCCCTTTCTTAACACAGATGATGTCAGCACCGTATAGGTACAGCAGGAGAAGGGAAGCCTCCCAGTTTTGCGAATAGCGCGCTCTGCTAATGTGTTCCCCCTGTGTATCGTAATGTAATTAGGTAGGAATTTGAAACCTGTAAATACATGTGTGTGTGTGCATGTCCGTATGACAGACATGTTAGTTTTGGCAATCAAGTGATCACACTACCTGATGCACATTACCCTTTCAAAGTACTGATGTTGTCAGCACCCTCTAAGTATATCCAGAGACGAGGAACTATCTAGTAAACCGAACAGTGCGCTTTGCTAATCGTCCCTCCCACGTGTCATGACATAGGTAGGTAGGGGAATGAATCCTGCATATGGCACGTTTGCATGTGTGTGGGGGTAGTAGGGTGTGTGTAAATGCAAGTGTGAGGGAACAGATCCTTTGGGCAAATAATACTATACACCAAATGCTGCATACCCCACCAGTAAACACAGGGGATGTCACCACACTATCAGCACAGCCAGACAGGGCTAGTTGGCTAGTAATGCCAATAGTGTGCTCTGCTACTGTGTCTATTACCATTGTCAGAGTACAGATAGGTATGTTTGGGTAACCCACAACTATCACGTGTGGTTGTGTCACACAGTATGACCTTGCATGGGTGTGTGTACATACCAATGCATGCCATTGCCTAACCCAGCAATGGCATTGCACACATGATGTATGTGTGACACATACACAGAAATACCTGTGACCTGCAGTAGTTACCATGTCTGACACATGCTTTGTGTGGATAAATGGTATTAGCAATGTATACCAATATGACTGTGTGTCCTGCTGTGCAGGGTCCGCACGTGGTATGTCCCTAGACAGTGTGGGTGTCTATGGTGAAAGACCTACAGCAGGGGATACACATCTGGTCTGGCCCATATAGTGTACATGTAGTCAATGTACAGGTGCCATATGTTCCCACCTGTTGTGGTAGTGGTAACATGTCATTCCACTGCATTTCGGAAACCACATGCTGTGAACCCGTCAACTAGAGTGTTGTAGCTACAGCAATGCTCACACACAATGTTCGGCTGGATGCAGTATGGCCTTATAAACACAGTTCATGGGACTGTCATATTGCCGCTGTTGTTATGGAGGATAGGTGGTCTTCCTGTGTATGTGAGGGTTGTGTGTGCCATGCTGTGAACCAGATGGCATTTCGACACACTGTCAGCTGCACCTGAGTAGGCCCTGATGGTTTGTGCTGTGCCAACAACCTGGAGGTGTGTGCATCTGTGTTGACTCGGGATACCACACCCCTATCCATGTGTGTTACATGTGTAGGGGACGACAGGCATGGTAAGGGGCATAGCCTGTCAGTGATGGGTAACACCTGTGAGCCATGACTCATGCATCTGGTACTGCACAGACACTGCAGTTCACAGTGCTGAGGGCAGTGTCCGGTGCATGCATCCTCCAGTGTACACTGCTGTAGTTGTGTAGCAGCACTGTCAGTGTCCTAACATGTGTGATACCCACGGAGGTCGCTATGTAAACCATGTCCTGCAGCATAAGGCAGTATGTGTGTACCAAGGAGCCTTGCCAGTATACATCGGGCCATGTGTGTCACGTGCAAGATGACCCGTGAACAGCAATGTGGCTTACCTAGCATGTAAGCACACGTTGACAGCCAGTGGATACCCTATGAATGACAGTGGAGACTGAGCATAATGTAGACATACAACAGCCTTCCCACATATAGTGGTAGAATACCTGGGGAGAGTATGTTGGCAACTAATATCAGGCTCATACTGGCCTGTGCCAAATGCTGAGAGATCCATTCTATGTTCCTATCCGTAGTCCAGGGAGGTATGTCCCAGGCAGCCACACTGGCATGGTCAATGAGTGAGTCATATCTGTCCATGCCTCTGTCTGACCTGTATGCATGTGTGCTGTGGTGGACCATAGTGCCCCTGAGTCATATCATGTGCCCTTCACCAGGTACAGCCTGTTGAGCGGGACCCCAGTGCAGTACACATGACAGGTACCTGACACATCTATAGCAGGTGTGTTGTGTAGCCCTACAGGCTGTGGGTGTGCGGTACAGGGGATGTGCGTGCCATGTGTGGCATGTGCTGTGTTCCGACGGAACATATGCCTGTGTGCCAGCTGCGGAGGTGTGTGATGCACAGGCAGGCTGCTAGTCTGAGTCCCCACGTATGCCCTAGTGTGTTCAGCATGCTGTCAGTGTGTGGCAATGTCTGCCTGGTATTGTTGTCACTGTAATATCATGTATTGATATATTTATTGGTCCTACATATGTTGACTGGGATAGCCCAACTGGATGCATGTCCATTCCCAGGGTAGGCCCGTGGAGACAAGCTACGAGGGTAGCAGATACAGCATTAGAAAATACTAGCATGACATAGTACAAACAGATTATGTACATAGATTACATAAGTAAGCAGGTCCAACATGTTCCACAGGTTAATGTCAGACCTGAGCACAAGCCAGGATTACATTGTATTTACACAGTACAGTGGTTCACACAGGTTACACATCCGAGTTAGCCAGGCCTGATACACTGACATAGCCAGTTACATGACAAATGTTGTTTGGGTCTACTGTTAAATGACCTAAGGTGGACATTAGGGTAATATCAGCTGGAAGTGGGTTCCAGGATCTACGTACAGGATTTGCAAAGACAGAATCACCAGCTGTGTTAATAGACTCGCTAGTCCGAAGCAATACAATGTTAGAGGCTCGAAGCGGTCTAGGATTGTTATAGGGGGTGATTGTAATTTAAGTGCAGGAGTATTGTCTGGATTATACAGGAATGTATAGTCCATAATCAGTTGGTTATACTGTATTAGGCTGGGTATTGCAAGCCAACCAAGCTGATTTAGATTGATGCAATGATGTGTCCTACCAGGTGGGCCAGTGGCAAACCTGGCAATGTGGTTGTAGCAAATCCAGTGCTTCTTAAGGGCAGTCTTGTTCATATGTGAGAGTAGAGGGGATGCATACAGAAGGGCTGCAACACGGTGTGAGCAGGCTATGGCACCTCTAGCTGGAGGGGCTAGGAAGGCTTTAATTCTCTACAGTGACCCTAGCTTTCTATTGATGGCTTGGCTAATCTGGTTAACATGTATGTCACATGTGAGGTTATTGTCTATGATAACACCTAATAGTTGTTGAGATGGGTCAGGGTAGAGTATTGTGCCATCGGTAGATGTTATGGTAACAGTGAACGTGGTAGACCTACGTGTTTGTGGAATAACAGCAGTCCAGTTTGATTGGGATGTAGGATCAGACGATGTGCAGAAAGCCAGTTTGCTATTGTATTACAGGTGGTCTGGGTAGCTGAACATAACTCTACTGGAGATGTGGCTGGGCAGATCAGAGTAGGGTATACAGCATATTGGATACAGCTGGCGTTTGGGATGACAGTATAACGGTCGTTAATGACGATGGAGGACAACAAGGGCCTTAGGATAGAGCCTTGTGGTACTCTGGGGGTGTTTGCTAGATGGTTGGAGGGTTTGGTCTGCCAGAGGCTGGCCTGCTGTTGACCATGCAGGTAGGATTGACACCATTGGAAGGCTCCAGTATCTAGACAGTCTGTGCAGGGTGCAGAGTCCAAGTTGGTGATAAACCATATCGTATGCCTTTGAGTTATTCAAACAGAGGGCTGTGGATATATCATTGATGTTGCAGGTATGGCTTATGGTGTTAGTAAAGGCTAGGAGGCCTGACGGAGTGCTGTGATGGGAACGTAAGCCATGCTGAGTGTCTGCCATACTGCGATGTTGGACTAGGCTGTGCATGACTTGTCTATGACGAAAGTCACCATAACCTCTGCAAGTGGAGAGTGTATAGCTATTGGCCTATCAGTGGAGACGTCAGCAGAGCTGCCTCCTGTGTGAAGTGGGATTACATATGACATTTTACAGATGGTGGGAAAGTCAGTTTCTAACATAGTACCTTTGATTACCTTTGAGACGGGGTAAGCAATAGCATCATCTGGTTTTGATAGGTACTTTCGGCAGGGTGTTGATCCGGACACAGTGTACTGGGTTTCACTGTTACAACCGAGTGCGGAGAAGTGAAGTGGTGACGGTTGGCAGCTGGGCATAAAGTAGTTTTCTAGGGGTGCTGCTTTCGGGACCAGGGGAGCTAGGAGGTAGTTGGCAAGCTAGTGCCTGCACTGTCTCAGTAAAGGACTGGTCAAAGCTATCAGGAACGTCTTCAGGGGTATTATCATTAGTAGCGGCAGGGATTGGGTTTGATGTTTGTCCTGTACGTAGTATGTATGACATGCCACCTGACAGGGTATGGCATTACTGGGTTCAGAGACCGGTCCCCAGACTGGCTGTGTGGTGGCATCCCACACATGTGTTGTATATACCTGGCCAAGGATGATGGCTGACTGCATACATGTGGCAGCTGTAATGATGACACATGACCCACATAAACCACAACTGGACCATAGAGGTGATTCACAGGTTACCTTTGGACATGCCACCCTAGTAGTGTGATTGCCATGGTGAGTACCAACACATAGGGCCAATGGGGAACAACATACTGAAGGTGTGTATGTGTGGGTGGACTGCCTCTGTCTCATAGCACTGTCATATATGACTGCACACGTGGGTATATGCCGGGTAAGGCGTGTGCAATGTGTCACAGGCTACTCACATGTGTACAGGACAGACAGTGCCGTTCTGTCATGTGTAAGGTTGACATACATATGGTACGCTATGCAGATGTCAGTAGCAGTCTACAGAAGCACTGTAACTCTGCATTGCAGGTGTAAGCAGTGTTCCAGGGGACCCCAGGCGAACATGCATGCAAACAGGGCTACAGTACACAGGGCTGGAAGTACTGCATCATACAACGAAGAAGGGGTAACAATAACAGTAATTCACAATGCATATATGTAGGCACTGTCAACATGTACCCAGGAATACGCAGCACAGATGGCCATGGTGGAACCGATATTATGTCATACTTATTTGTGGTCTGGACAACATTGGTACTGCACACATATCTAGATGCGTGAACATACACATGGCATAGTTGTTGTGGGCATCTTGACACCATTACTGTACATGTCCACTATTGCATATCACTACTTGCGTTAGCATTCCCCCTGTGCTACCCATGTATGCGGCTATCTGTTGACAACCTTACCATCAGCATGCAATTATGTGCAGCTGTTATGCTTTGGTATGTACTACGGGTGCAGATAACAATTCATGACATTCATACAGTTACTACAGCAGGCATGCTGGGGTACACACACAGTCATAGCAGCACACTGTACTGTTACCAACATAATACTACTAATACACGTCTATGTAGTCACCCTGTGCATCAGCAACGTGTTTACCTGTTCCCGCAATGATGTTGGAGATTGCAGGAGGTGGTACAGTGTCATCATATGCACAGGGTGTGGATTAGGTATGCCTGAGTCAGCCACTGATACCACCAATTGACATGTGTGTGTATGTATGTTGGTGAGAGGCAGCAGTACAGGTTGGGCCAGTGTTGCTGCAGTGTGTGCGTGTATGTGGTTGCCCTAGGTGTTGACATTCCGCATGTGTGTATGCACGCACACAGTTCCACCTCATGGCTGCCATATACAGGGGTTTGTGGACAGCCACAGACTGCACCTGGCAGGCCGTACAGATCAGTGTCTGTGTGCACGGACATGGTACCTGTGCCTGGCAGGGGTGCTACGGACCGTATCCAGTACAATGCCTGACTGGGTACTGTCATCAGAAGCGGGAGTGTGTTGACTGGACACATGTCCCTGTTGGGACTGTCCAAAGCCACGCGCACGTGGTCTCCTGTGGCGTTCCGATGACAGCACAGACCCAGCGTTGCTGGGGCTGCTGCTGGCACTATGAAGCGTCGCCAAGCCTGTTGCCGTCAGCGCCGACTGCCAGCTGCTGCCGCTGCCAGCATCACGACCCGCGTCGGCGCAGATGCCCACCACTGCCCTGGCTCATGGACATGTGGTTGTGGAACTGCTGTAAGATGTCCCCACAACGTCTGTCTCTGACATCGGTGAAGTTACGGATAGCATCCGCAATGTCACGCATACTGTCTGTCATGGCTGTGCGGCATGCTCTGAGCTCCCTCAGACCCTGTCTGGTGTACCTTTCCATACGTGACTGAGCCTGCATGACAGTCCGAAACATCGCTGAGGTTGACAGACCTCGTTGGGCACGTCGGCCAGAGGCGGTACGCCCACGGATGCTCCCATGAGAACCCATGGGCAACTGTCTGTGTGGTACCATCGGAGGACCCTGCCCATGACTGCTGTGTGGGGATGCATGTGCCACAGGTACCACATTACCCTGGTCTATGCCCGCTGTATCCTGTCCATCACCTAGGGACAATGGTGACATAGGATGTATAGGCAGGATGACTGTGCTCAATGATGGGGTTGACAGCTGTGTACTGTCAATTGGCTGACCAATGGCAGACCCTGACACACCTTCCTGTACCATTACACATATATCATCATTACCAGTAGCCGTGGCACAGGATTCAGGTTCCCTTCTGCAGGTCACCAGAGCAGCCCCAGAACCTGTGGGATGAAGACAGGAAACACAGTTTACATTCTCCAGACATTTTTACCAGTGATGCACTTATACACACATGCACACATGGACACATGCACACGGGCACACATGCACACATGCACACGTGGACACATGCACACGTGGACACATGCACACATGGACACATGCACACCTGGACACATGCACACATGCACACGTGGACACATGCACACATGGACACATGCACAAATGCACACATGGGCACATGCACACATGCACACATGTGCACATGCACACATGCACACATGGACACATGCACACATGCACACATGGGCACATGCACACATGCACATGCACACATGCACACATGGACACAGGCACACATGCACACATGCACACATGCACGTGGACACAGGCACACATGCACGTGGACACAGGCACACATGCACACATGCACGTGGACACAGGCACACATGCACATGGACACAGGCACACATGCACACATGCACCGCGTGGACACAGGCACACATGCACACATGCACCGTGGACACAGGCACACATGCACACTTGGACACAGGCACACCTGCACACATGCACACATGGGTACTGACACACCTGCACACATGCACACATGCACACCCTGCAGTATACACACAGAGCACTACTGAGTTACACTACTGTTACTAGCATTTTCAGGACTATTATAGGTTATGTT
The DNA here is from genome assembly GCF_019279795.1 of Protopterus annectens. NCBI lineage: Eukaryota > Metazoa > Chordata > Ceratodontiformes > Protopteridae > Protopterus > Protopterus annectens. The sequence continues at coordinate 25,337,432 of NC_056727.1, read as the reverse complement.
AAACACACTCACCAGCATGGATGGCCTGTCTCTCTGTAACCCTGGAGGGACCTGCAGAAATGATGAGATTAATGTTAGTGGGCACATCTGTCCCATTCATATTGCATATGATACAGTGTACAGAAGAGTCAGGTGTACATATGGCATATTACCTGCACGCTCCATGTCGTGCTGCTGTGTGGAATCAGCCTCCATCATAATGCAGGTGTACTGCTGTTGGTGTTCCGGGGCTGGAGTCACAACACTTAGGAGTAGCCCCTCCAGTCTGGTGAGGGGGGGATGTGTGGCCACCCCACCTCCTGTGGCGACCTGTTGCCTGTGGATATCTGCTGCAGCTGCTGGGGACACTTCAGATTAAATCACTGCAGTGATGTCATACCTGCTCATATGTCCTGTTATGCGTGCCAATTTCATTTACCCTACGGACCAGGTCTTGCCACAGTGCAGCCCTCTCCTGCTGGTTCTGACTGGTGCGGGAAAACAGGATGTCATACTCCTGCACCAGGCTCTGGTGGATCTCCTCATCCTCATAGCGGAGTAGGCGGGGTTACGCTGTCGCGCCATCTCCCTGGAAGAGAACACAGACAGGATATCAGCAGACCATGTCAGCAATGCATGGCACACATACTATACATGTTATGCATGTGTAGTGATATACTACTACTCCCATATGTTGCATGTGTGTGTGCCATGGTGGATACACAGGTACATGGCCAGATATCAGTGCTCAGCCAATACCTGTGCAACAATACCTGCCACATTCCACACTACGTAGTAGCATGCCCAATCGGTCAGCACACACTGACAGGTGCTATGCACAACCTCACTCTGGGGGTCCATGCCAAGGTACTGTATGTGGGACACCGTCCACTACTCTGCTGTGGACAGAAGTTACACGGCCTGGATATACATATCCCACGACCACCACCAGTACAGTAGACTACATTGATATGTATGTGGTTGGACAGTTATTCACTTGCTGGGACTGGGATGGTATCCATGCAGCACACTGGGCCAGTGGAAGCCACAAGCCACACTGCTGACCCCTTTGCAAATGCTTACCACAGACATGCTGCAGATTGCATGACACTTGCACACACATGTCTAACCCAAACCCTATGCACAACGGTTAGGCATCCTGTCCAGTGGACCCCAGACAGAGGCAGATTGTATAACAATAGCCTGGGGCTACTGCAGGACAGAGCACATTCACATTAAGGGTAGGCATCTGTGGTCAACACTGGTACTACGCTACAGTCCGTCATAACAACAGCCACAGCCTACTCTGGGAGGGTAATAGACACAAACACTGTGGATGACCACAAGGCCTTCTTCAGTTATGTTACACATACGGACCACATGCCTCGGATATGCTCTGTGTTAGTCCACACCTACTTAACATTCACCAAACACACGCATATTGGCAACATTCCTACAGACATGTTCGGTGCACATATCCCCCCTCCCTCTCCCTCACCTTTTGGATATTTATCACAGCTGGGTGTAACCTCCCTCTCATCGCACATGTCCAGGTGAGGGCCGCCCTCACCGGAGGAGAACACACAGCATCACTGTGACCTCGTGGTCCCCCTGGATGTGTGCTACCAGCACTCTGAGGGGACATACCACCACATGTAACACTGATAGTTTATCTTGGCCGTGCTACAGGATATGTACCTGGACAGTGGCATACAGCAGCAGTGGTCCCACAACACTAAGGGGACACCTCGACTGACCCTGGGAATTACCACATCATATGCATAATGGGCCTGGTCTGCTACGCTATGGGGTACTGCAGTATGGGATGCATGTGCAGTGACATCAGGTACCTGCAGACACTTGTTCCCAGCCAGTGTGCCTTTGGGATGTGCTGATCCTGGCTTGGGGCCTGGCTGACATTTCAAAGCAGTCACTACAGCCATTGCTAGGCCAAAGCACAGACACATGCTACCAGGATCCTGGCCTATGACTGCTTGACATGTGATGTGTGGTCATCCCCTTTTGTTGGAACTACGTACACACAACATATCACATGGACATACCTATGGATACAGACCTATGACACATTTGGAGGGTTCACAGTATGCACACTGTTAACCTGCTACTTTGCATTACCTCTGTATGTCGCAGCTGGTTGCGTTCCACAGCTTCTGCTTGCCACTGCTATTACTGTCACTGCTGACAGCTTCAGGGTAGGGAGAGTCACAGTGTGTTTTTTTTTTTTTTGGTGCTCTCTCTCTCTCTCTCTCTCTCTCTCTCTCTTCCACTTCTCGGCCTCTCTCTGTCTGCTTACAGACAATGCAATTAATTTCTTGCATGTGGGGAGTGTTAGCACTGGATGCTTTGTAGGTATTTGCATAGGTCCATGTGATGGCCTCTGCACCAATTGAAGGCCAGCATTTGCTAATTGCATACAGCCGGTTGTGTACTGATTGCAGTTCTCACTGTGATTTCAGGTCAGTGCTATAAAAGGGTATGTGTGATAGGCGTTGCGCTTTCAGATTGTGTGGGGGACCATGCTGGTATGCTGTGGACAGTGTTCTGTGACTGTAAAGGTTAGTATCTCTCTCATGCTTCAGGCTGTGTTGTATATTCACAGTTCTCCATTCCTCTTTCATGTTCCCTGTAGCAAGTGTGTATGCACATTGACTCCTACAAGTATATCTAGATATATATATATATATATATATATATATATATATATATATATATATATATATATATATATATATATATGTACATATGCATACATATATCTATGTACTTTAACTGACCTTATTATCTACAGGCTGCCAACTAGCATGGCTGTTTCTTTTCACACACTACTATTATGGATATCCATTGTTTGTGACATTTATTTTAAATGGCATGCTTTGTGTACTACACATCCTATATTCCCTTTACATTCATCCCTACTTTTACATGTTATATTTATTTTAGCACAATGTGTTTGTATAAGAGTCATGGCTTAGTGGTAGGTTGTACAGACTAGTGTTTCTAAGGTCCTGGGTTCGGGACTGCCAGTGGGAGTTTATTTTTCTTTTGAACTGAGTACAGGACCTGTCAATCACAGTGACTAAGGCACTTTTAAGCAGTTGTAACTGGGCTAGCACTGGTTTGCATGGAGCTCACGCATGCGCACTGGCGGTTAGCTCCGCGCACACCTGGTTACAACCGCTTAACAGTGCTTACTCTGGCGCACACCCAAGCTATTTTCTTTGAAAGAAAAGAAAATGGGGAGACAGGAAAGTGGTGAAAAAGGGGTCACAAAGAGGGTAAGACAGTAGGGAAACAAGCTTGGGATGTGCAGGAGGGATGTAGGTAAGGCCCATAGCTGCCCATTTCTTCTGCAGCAACAGCTGTGCATATGTATGTAATTTGGTGTGACATTTGAAACCTTCCACCCCTGGGAGAGGTGTCAGGACAACAATAATACTTGTTGTACAGCCAATTGTAATTGATAAGTTCCATGTCCAGTGGACATGTGTGCGGAATGGGCAGCTATGTATGGGGCATAATTTTTTTGTGGGTACAGAGTGCCCTTTTTTTTTTTTTTTTTCAGGTAAGAGTGGTATGTCAGGTGAAGGAAGTCGGTTCAGCTGGGGAGGTAGGCTGGGTAGGTAAACAGCCATGACAAACAAGATGCATACAGGGGCGGTGTATGACACGTGTGGGGGGGTTACACAATTGACGGGGACGGAGGTTGGGATGTCCAGAGCCCATGAGCCCACAGATGGCAACAGTGGAACTGATATCCCCACCCATAGGCAGTTGCCACTGTTCCTTCACTGCCCAGGATGGGGCTGTGCTGGGGGCTGTGTAGGTGGGGCAACGGGCATGCCCGTTAGTTGTGCCACCCGTGCCTCGAGCTGGCATAGGGGCTCAAGGACAGAGTCCCGAATCTCCCTATGCACCACAGTCCGGACGCTACGGAGGGTGAGAGGTGGATCTCCTCCGGCCACACTTGCAGAGGGGGGGGCGAGCCCCATCCCCTGCAGCAGTTCCACCCGCAGGTGGCACAGGGCCACCGGAGGAGGGTCCGGACTCGGCACTAGTGCCAGGTGCACTCGCCAGCTGAGGTGGGAGAGGTGGGTCCGCTGGAACCCGCCTTCCCTGTCATTCTATGTTTTGCATTATGTCATGACAGTTTGGGTTAGTGACATATAATACCATTCACAGTTAGTTGTAACAGCATGCATTAGTATTCCCATTAACCAAACACCCAGATTTTCACACCATTGAACAGCGTGCATAACACATGCATAATTTGAACAGAAATACACAGTCCAACAACATGCAGGGTTAATTGATGGCAACAGGGCATCAGGTGTGGGTGTATGAACAGGGCAGATGCGTCAACAGACATGCAAATATATATGACCCAACAGGACAAATGTCCAGGGGTGTTAATTGTGATTGCACATACCATTTTCACGTGGAATGGGTTATAGGTGGTTATAGGGTGGGGTAAATAAGGTAATATTAACACCTTCAAATACCAATACATATGCTGTACATTTCTAATAGCTACAGTTATGTTAACTACTTCACCTTGCTGATAGGACTGTTACTGCAACATCAATATACATTTTAGTGTTCTTCATACACATTCATATCAAGCTTTGTTCAGATACATCATCCTGCTCCTTTTGCTTTATATACCTGTAGACAAGTGTGGATGTTTGGTATATCAGACAATCATCCTATCTGCGTATTTCAGACTGGGAGCAACATATCCAGATTTTGGGATACACATTCCACATGCAGCAACACTTTGAACAGATTTTGCTGTTTGATTCTTTGTCTCACATGCATTTAATTCTGTCTTGACTGCAGCATACTTTATTCAGGGGTTATTACTGCTGTATTGCTGGATTCATGACACTCTCTCACACTCTCTCACTTGCTTTCATGTTACAATTCAGGATGGTACTTCTAGGCTTTATTGACATGTTTTAACAGTAGTTATTACAATACTTTCCAGCAGTCTCACTTCTGTCATGTTTCAGTATTTCCACAGGGATATATTTCACACATGTGATTTCATCATCTTCTGCAGCTATACTTTACATCCTGCTGCAGGTTGTGTACTATTTTCTTACAGGCAGGGTATTTTTATTTCTGAATATATGTTGGACAGTTTCATGTTTACTTTACACTTACAGGCTGGGAACTCTTGTAATCAAGCAATACTTGCATACACTTTCACACTGTTACTTGCAGATTCTATTCCTTACTGGCTACACTGCACTCTTTTGCTGACTGTCATACTTTTATATTTCTTTACAGTTAGTGTTAGTGGATTACTGACCTGCCTGGTGGCGCAACCGCACCAGCCTATCACCATAGGCTCTGTGGTTCGCAGAACGGACACCTGCAGCTGTAATATAAATGAAGTAATATTGGAATACACATCTCCATAATTTCAGCTAGTTTAACTTTTTACATACATAATTAATTGTTACTTACTCAGTGGTGGGGCATTGGGTGATTGACGGGCCTCCTGGAGCCAAAGGTTCAGTTGGTCCTGCTTGCGTCTCTTCAGGTCCGCATGGTGGTGATGGACCTGCTCACCTGTCCTTGGAATCCCTGTGGCACTGGTGAGTTCATGAGCCAACCGGTCCCACGCCTCAGCCCTGTACGCTCCCCAGAGGACCTGGCCCTGCATGAGTTGGGCCTCATGATTTTGGACTAGGAGCCAGGCCATGTACCTGGACTCCTCAACACCCCACCTCTGCGCTCGAAAGCGACTACCCTCTCCTACACCTGACATTCTGCCTGCAGGTCTGTTCTACAATCGTTTATGCTGTGTATTCCCGCCTATGGGGCTTATATAGTCCGCTTTCCCGCACATATCTGTGATTGGCCATTTTGGAATTGTATCAACTTCAGTAAACCTGCATTGTCATGCTCTAGTTTGTATTCATTCCTATATATTAGCTATTATTGCATTTCTATGTACTGCTGTCATGGCTTAGTGGTTCTATACCTTGACTATGGTGTATAGTATCCTGGGTTCGAACCTGGCCACTGCTTTTTATTTTTCATGACTGTCTAGACATGCTGAGGGGTGTGTCTGTGTAAAGGCAGTTTTGATACCGCTTGCTCAACGTTGCCCGTCGGTTAGCTTGTTTGCGTGCGCAGCTCAGCGCAAACAGGGTACGCTGGTTTAAGCCGCATTTGGCTGTCACGCATATTCCGCTCAGCTCAGTTAGGGGCACATATATTTAGCGTGTTAAACCTATGCTCAGCTACGGGCACTCATTTTGCACCAGTTAAACCACTGCTCATCTACGGGCACATGCACTCACCCTGTTAAACTGTAGCTCAGCTATGGGCACATCTGGCATTTTTTAGTCTTTTGTTACCTCACATTTCTTCAATATAAATGGGCTATTTCATTAAAATTTACATATATTGCGGTTTTATGTGTACATATTTGTCAGGGACTTGTTTCCTGCTTATTTTGCAAAAAAAAAATGGTGTTGTGGGGGCTCGAACCATGGATGCCTGCTCTGCAGCCAACATCTCTACTGCTACGCTATTGCTTCCTGGCTTATTTTGCATATTTAATTCTTATATGCTTTCCCATTGACTGCTAACTGTAGCTGCGCTACGGGCACGCCCCCGTGCAAACGAGCGCACTCACGGTTAAACATTTTTACAATTTAATAAAATATGACATGTTCATTTATATTTCTTTTATGTTTCATAGTCTGTAGGGGCATGTGTTGTGTTGTGTTTATTCACATTTCCATGGACTCTGTTGTGGGTGTCTACTTTGGGCACTTTTACACTTCTGGGGGCGTGTCTGCTTGCAGGGCTCAGCCTACGGACACACCCCCACATGTCTTACATGGACCGTGTTAGACTTAGGTGTGATTCAGCATGCTCTCATGAATATGCAGAGCATGCTGACATCACTCCATTTAACTGCAGCCTCCGTGTAAGAGTTATAACTCTTACACGGTGGCTTCGTGAATCCTGCCCCATGACATGCCTTGCTAGAGCGTTTTCTTCCTTTTGTAGGATTATGCTTCTTAAGTGTTCATACACTCTATCTCTCAACCTACGCTCCGTCTTACCTATGCAAAACGACGGGCAAGCTTGACAATTAGCCACATAAACAACTCCTTTTGAATTGCAATTGTGTTTCCCTCTAGTTTGAATTTTAATTCCATTGATGTTTACTGATGTTCCTGTGATCATGTAATAGCAGTATGAGCAGTTACCACATTGACCCATTCCTCTCAAAAATGTTGTCGAGTTAGCTTGAATATTTATTTGGAAAATATCTTTGAAGTTGGAACCTTTCTTCCATACAATTCTAGGTTGTAGGCCTAATTTAGATGTCAAAAAATGATCTTCATTAAATATGTTCCAATTCTACACTTAAGAAGCATAAACCTACAAAAGGAAGAAAACGCTCTAGCAAGGCATGTCATGGATTTTCCTGAACATAACTTTTGTTTTAAAGTCATCCATCAAGTAAAACAAAATATTCGAGGGGGACCATTCAACCTATTACTGGAAAAAAGTGAATTATTATGGCAAATCCGAATTAATGCCTTTACGAACCCTGGATTGAATGAAAAATGTTCACTGATGTGCCTTTTAAAATTACGAAGTCTGGATAGATAATCTATATTAAAGTAGAATATATTTAAAACATTCTCATTAATTAATATATACTTTATCATTTAACTTTTGCTCTTATTTTTCATCACAAGGTTTTAATTAAAACATGTAAGTATTTATAGAAAATCAAGTGGTTATTATTAAAACATATAAAATAAAAATTTATATAGACATCATATAAAAATCAAAGATTAAAATTAAAAATTAAAATTTAAAAAATTAAATATATATATATATATATATATATATATATATATATATATATATATATATATAAATCCAAAGAGAGATTTTATTTTTATGGTTCAATCACCATTTATGAATATTTGTTATAACATCTAGCCCTTGTTCAAAGTTCTGCGCACCATTATTTACTCATTTATTTACTTATTCATTTATTTATTTAATAGATGACTATTTACTCATTCATCTATTTAAATAATCCATTCATAGTAACGCTCCTTAGATAGTTTAAAATCATATATAACCAAATTTTGATGAAATTTTATTAATAATACAAAGATTTAGTTTATGATTAATTTTAGTATTTCTTCAGTATATTAAATTTATAATATAAGTAAGGTACTTTTTAATTGTATTTTAATAAACAAATGCATGTATTTTTAATAGTGATACTGATACCATCATTGCTTTAATAGTGCTATTAGAAGTTTCACTTTAAGAAATTACGTCATGAACCATTTTCATGGCGCGAAAATGAGTTATTTAAACAACTTCTCATCATTACGCAGATGTTTGTCAGTTAGTCTGACGAAGTCCGAATACTGTTTCAGGACGAAAAGCGTATTTTAAATTTTAAATGCTTCATTTCATTTTATTTCAATAAAGCGAGTTGGAATAGCGTTCAGCCTAAGCGGTTTTACTTTGTTCAAATCAGGTCCACGACGATGCGCTCCACAGCTTTACATATCAGACTCATCAGGCTAATGTGGCAATAATTCCCAGGGTCGGTAGTCACTCCCCCTTTATGGAGAGGGATGACTGTAGCAGCACGCCATTCGGTAGAGACAAAGCTTGAGGTGAGGCTGTGACTGAACAGGGCACACTGATGTGGTGCCATATCACTTTGTAGTTCATGTAGAACAAAGCCAGGGATATTATCGGGTCCCATGGAAGCTGTATTCTTGGCCTTGGTCAATGCAGCTTTAACCTGTGCTGCAGTAATTCTGGGTGACCGGCATTCTTCCAGTATTGTGATTGGTCCTTTGGGGGGGTAAAGTTGGCACTGAATCTGTCGGTGAGTATGTTGGCAATATCTGTTGGCTCAGTATAGGAGGTATCATTGTGCAGTAACTCAGAGCAAACCTGGGTATTGCTGTGGAGGTTCTTGATATAACTATAGAAGGCTTTGTGATTGTTTTTAGTGTCTGTCGCAATTCTGCCTTCATAGCTGGCTTTAAAGAATTTGATGCGGGATCTCAACTTTTTGTTGAGGCTAATAAGGGAGTTTTTCCAGTCTTGGGACTTCACCTTTTTCTGCAATAGTTTCTTCCTTCTGTTGTAGAGTTTATTAATGGTGGGGGACCACCAGATTGGCTTCCTTTTTTTGGAGGAGAGCATCCTGGTTCTGTTGGGTATGGCTAGTTCCATGCATTTATGTATATGTTCGTACAGTGCATTGGTGTTTGATTCGGTAGTCATGCAGCTATTTTCCATTGGCATGGGTGCTGTGAAGTTAGCCATCTCTGTTTTTTAGGAGTCCAAAGTCAGCTTTGGAGAAGTTTTTCAAACTGGTTACCTTTGCGGGAGGGGGGGGTATGGGTGTATTTTTAACTTCCTAATATAAGATAAATCCCAAAGGGAGGAATTTTATTCAATGATGGCCCTGATCAGTGTGGAACATAGAGAGATAAGGACTTCCTTGGATCCACTACAGATACCCTTTGTGATCAGCTGTGCCAGCTAGAAGGATTTCCTAATCACTTCTCCAACATGATGATCAAAGGAGAGGGAATTGCCAATCCATGATTCAGGGTCTCTCACGACATCTTCATTTTGGAGTAATGTGTTGTGTATACTAAAAGCTGGTTTGAGGGACTGAATAGGGAAAGTGACAATATTGCACTTTTTAGTACTTAGTTTTAGCTCATTATCTGTGCACCACCTAGTAACATGTATAATTTTATTTTATTTGTATTTGTTTACTAGGTTAAAACATTGATCTCCATGGACCTTTTTCAGATTCAGCCTGGGAGCGTTGTTACCTTAAGTGACTTGCTCAGAGTTATGCAGTTAGGCTTTGGAGGCTGAGGAAATCAAACCCTCCACCACTGGACCATAGGAAACACCTGTTAACATTTCCTTAATACTCTGCACCAACTGCCAGGCAAACTCAAACTGTAGATTCTACATGTCAGAAAAGGATATGAGCATGATACCCAGTGTTCAATCAGCTGCAAAGTCGGTTTACCTCAGATCCCTAGTTTTGATTTGGAGATTAGAGAAGTATAAGCCAATAGCTGAGAGACTCCACTAGTTACCTTCCTGTTCTCTGAGGATGCACCTGCCACCCTCACTGTGCGGGATCTGCCCCTCAACCAATTTGCTATTTACCTAATTATATAAGGATGAGTTTGGAACACTTTTGACTTGTTAAATATGTTAACGTGATATGGCTTGCGCTATTCTTGCTAAGAATTTTACCAAATTAATTGGGCACGATCTACAATTAATAAAGCCAGACTTTTGGGGGGTTAAGTCTTGTACGATTTTTAATATCACAGTATATCAGACCAGTTATGACTCATTCCATGGCCTTGTGGATGAGAATCATCTGATTAATGGGTCTGTAGTTTTCAGGGTCTATGGTATGGCCTTCCTTGTGTAATGACATCCCAATTGATGTGTGCCATACCTCAGGGAGAAAGCTAGTGCCTAAGCTCAGATTGAACAGGTGTAGGAGAGGGTCCACCAGTGCATGGTTAGTGCTGTTCAGCAGACATCTGGGTATATTATCAGGTCCAATGGATGATGTGTGTTTTGTTTTGGCAAGTACCTCTAGCATTTTTTTTTTTTGATGATGATAAGGAGTTTGAGATCCTTTGGAATGTCTGGGTTATGTACGGCAGTCACGGGGATGACGTTTGCAATGAATTTGTTAGTTAATATATTTGTGATATCTATTGTATCTAAGGTAGTGGTGCCATTTTGACTAAGTTAAGAAGGATTTATAATTATGCTTAGCTTCTGATGCAAGTCTAAGTACCTTTGTTTTCATGATGGTATTTTTCAGCACCTTTAATAATTGTTTCATGTTGACCACGATTTATGGATCTTTAGTTTTGCTGTATATTCTAAGCTTTTTTTTTCTCTATTACTGTATTGTTTACTCTTGATCTTATTTTCTTTAGTTCTAGAAGGAACTGTCAGATTAATACATTTATGTAGATGAGCATACAATTTATTCACATAAGTACTAGCAGTGCCAATGTTTTAGAGATTTAAGTTATGCTTGAATTTTGAGACTTCATCATAGAACTGGAAGAGTTTAGTGTGTGCATTGTTTTTGAATGCTGATATTTACATTTGATGGTTTTTTGAATTTTGAAGGAGAAGATTATACTAGTTTGTGTTTAGACTTAACTGGGGATAAGTATACCAGTGAGACAGGGCATACCGATGCTATATTTGTAAGGACAATGTCAATTATATGTTTTTCTTTAGGGGTTTCTTTGATTGTTCCTTCTATGGAGTTTTTGTTTATGAAATCAACGAATTGCTGGCTACAATGTACATTTGAGGTAGAGGAATCCCATTTTATAAAGGTTAGTTAAAGTCTCCCAGGATGATGGAGTTCATGTGCATTTGAAGTTTATCCAGTGTATGCAGCAACTGACCATTGTTTAAGGAACATTGACTGACCATTGTTTTAGGGGCATTGACTGACCATTGTTTTAGGGGCATTGACAACATCCTGTAATGCTATAACCTGATAGCTGATTTCATTTAGTGTGACTTGTGTCTCAATAAGTTTGGTTTGTGGTTCTCTAGGAATCTGCTTTGAGGGTATGTTGTCTTTAACAGATATGGATACTCCAATGCAGTTTGTAATAGGTCAAAGGGCATGGTAGGTACAAAATAGAAGAAGTACTTTCTGCACTTTTAAAACATGTTTCACTAATAATACACACATGAATGTGCTCCGAATGGCTACTGTCTATTTTTTTAAGATTGAGAGATCCACTAGCTGGCCTCTGTCTAGAAATGTACCATGGGGCAGCAGAGGCTTTAGTCAGTATGCAAAAGATTAGAATAAAAGGTACAAGCCTTCCTATGTAAAGTTAGTAGGCCTGTGTTCCAAGCTGACACATAGTGGATCCCACTCAAATGCCAGCATTTATTCATCAATTGTTGAAGCCAGTCATCTTTTCTTTCTACCCTGGCATCATCTTTGGATAAGGAAAGATTGCACTCAATACCAGTGCATTTCCTGCATTTTTGAAATGCATGAAGAGCTCAGAAATGTCTCTCTGCATATTCCTCAGGATTTTGTGTACAAGATTGTTTATACTCACAATGACCACCACAAAGTCATAGTCATAATTATTTGTCTTGAGTCTCATGATGGTCCTTGTAACATTGGAGAGCTTGACACCTGAAAGACAACTCATCATCAGCCTATTTTGCCCAGCTTTGTCAGACCAGATTCTGCATGCCTGACTATGAAGTCACCCATCAGCAGTACATTTTATTAGTAGAAGGTTTATGTGTAATGTATGAGGTTTTTTTTTGTCTTGACTCCCTACTTATGGATGTGAGTGTACTGGGTGTATAAGTTTAGGTGTTTGATTTCTGCTGAGTCTGACACTTGATTGACCCTGCAGGCCTAGGGAATGACTTTTCTACAGCCTCAGTGTATGATAGTTCTCCAGGTATTTGTGAAAAGTGCTATGAAAGTCTGTGGTGCTCACAGACTGTGTTCACATGTGACAGCAATGCCCCCATCTGAGGTAAATATGTACATCTCTCACAGACAGTTTATAACAGTTTAGTTTCAGTGAGCATCAGGCAGTTACTATATTGCCTGAGTAGACCAAGGGTTATGAGGCTGGAAACTGAGAGAAGACAAGCTGCCTGGCCTTCATTTAGTTCAAGAGTATAGAAATATGGTATGTAACACTTATCTGTATAGCATTAGATTTGAATGCATACATTCTTATAAGTGCAGTACAATAATACAGTAAAATATTTGCAGCATAATACATAGATATTGATTGGGCTCTAACTAATGTTGAAACAGCTAAAGTAATTTAACTTCATTATGAAGCAAGGTAGTGGGCGGCTAAGGTGGTGCAGCGGTTAGTGTTGCCACCTCACAGCAAGAGGTTCTCCGGTTCGATTCTCGGCTGGGGTACCTTCTGTGCGGAGTCTGCATGTCCTCCCTGTGGTCGCGTGGGTTTCCTCCGGGTGCTCCGGTTTCCTCCCACATCCCAAAGACATGCTGTAGGTGGATTGGACACTCTAAATTGGCCCTAGGTGTGTGTATGCCTTCTGTGGAAGGTTGGGCGCCGGGCTGGCAACTCGACACCGTAAAACTCCACTGCCAATCATGAGCGGACAGGTGATCCGCTGTGGCAACCCCTAACCGGGAAAAGCTGAAAAAAGAAGAAGATAAAGCAAGGGGTAGTACCTTTGAGAAGTCTCCAACTGGGTATTGCTATATCTAGTCTTGCTATGAATAAGGTCTTATTTGAAGTGCTTGAACCTGTCAACTACTGGTTTGTATGGTATTATGCAAAGTGCAGCTCAGCTACAAAATCAAATAACCCAATGAAAAATAACAGCTTTTGGCTTCAAAACAATAAAAATGCAGACACATGACAATAGTCATTCAAAACTGATAGGCACAGCACAGAGCTCATTTGGGAAACAGTACAAAGAGTAAAGATTCTTTCGATTAATAGATATGACATTAGTTTAAGAGAAAATGCAGTAAAATACAGAACAAAAACTGTCAGGAACCACTCAAAACATAATTAAATACTTAGATGAGATTAAGTGTGGTAGAATAAATTTAATGTCATGTTTCCTGGCTACAAAATAGAGTCACAAGACTTCTTTGCTTGGTTTTAGCTTGTGCACAGGAACTTAAGCTTCCAAGAGTTTTAGAAGAGGATAACAATGTCTGACTGCTAGTGCAATATAAATTAACAGGGAATATGGACATTACAAAAAGTTTAAATCACTAACCAATCATATTTATCTTCCCAGAAATGTTGCAATAAGCCCCACCATTATCGCATTCAACCACCAGAAGCTCTTGATAGCTCACACAGCTGCTCAAAACTGGTTGGTTGTTCTAAGTTTGAAAAGAGACTAAAAGCACAGAATTAATTGCAGCAACAGTGATTAATCCACTTAATAGCAAAGAAAATAAACTACGCAGACTATAAAATCAATGCAGTTAATAGCTATAGCTTGAAATTCAGAGAAAAACATTAAAACTGCAGAAAAGTGAGAATAAGACTGTTGGAAGATGAATCAGTCATCAATTCTTGATAGTCAACAGTCATGATGTTCTCTCCATGTGTGTCTATAAAAGAGGCTTCTAGCTGTTGAGACAAGTCACTGTTTGTGCTACTTAGAACATGCAACCTTTCCAGTGGTCAAAAATGTAATCCACAGTGAGACTTCATCTTATGTACATAGGTCTGATAAAAGATTAGACCTGAACCATTTAATATGGGTGGAGTTCCACTGGTTGTCTTATTATGCTATGGTTGTTTTAGACAAGATTGAGGCATTGGCATTATGAAATAGACTGTAACTGAAGAAACTTCTTATAAGAGAACCATAGCTAAGCAACTCTTTTAGGTCATTCTTGAGGGCAGTTACGTTTCTGACAGCAGAGTGCTGTTTCCCTGCAAATTAAGCTTGAGAGCTTGGTTATTGACATGTTTATGTTTACAGATTTTTTTTGACAAGCACCTAAAAACTCAACCCCTGGGATGAGTAAACTCCATGTAGGCTGCGCACAAAGCCTACATGCAGTTTACATGTGTGCACAGTGGTGCACGGTGAGCAGCAGCATGCACCATCGCGCAATGCATGTTTATGCTGCAAGCCATATCTAAGCAAGGTTTCATGACAGGCAACAGTGCTGCCAACCAGGAAACCATGTAAGAAAACACAGACAGCAAACCTGTTTAAAGCAAATCACTTACGGTCCGTGGTTTTACGCAGTATGCCACAATTATTACCAGGGCTTCATAGATCTCTCAATCTCTTAGTTCAAAACATCTGCACAAAGGCCAGCATAATGCAGGGAAAATGACCCAGAAATAGGGACATATTTGACATAGATGCCATATAGAAATGTGCTAGAATTACATGTGCTGAAGGATTTGAAGTATGAAACTCAAACATACCTGTCAACTTCTTAAAGGAAGAAATCTGAACAGAGCTATAACTAATGGGGGGACAAAGGCCCTAAAATAGGGACAGATTTTTAATATTGCTCTTACAAACTTAGAAAGTTAATAGAATAATAGGTATTACATCAGCATACATCTGAAGTGAGTGAAGTTTGAAACTCAAATGTCCATCATTAATTTCTGACTTCTATCTGCAATGATATGCCAGTGATTTGCTAGAAAGCCACAATTTTATGAGGGAACAATCAGATATATGAGACAAAAATCTGGACATTCTGCAAAAATCTGGACATTTGAGGAGTATGAAAAAGCTATGTAATGATGTGTCACATCAGTCCTGAGATCATCCTAGTGATGTCACAGAAAGCAACAAATTTGACAAGCAGCACATCTGGACATCCTGTGAATATCTGGACAGTTGAGAGTTATAAATGCAAAGTATGTGGTCCAAACACAGTACAGGACAGTGCCCTTACAGTGCAGAGTATTGTGATATCCCATTCCTGGCATTCTTTACTGAAGCTGTGTGAATGATCTGTAAGGGTACATGGACTGCTATGTAAAATAAACACTCAAGGGAAGTGTGTGCATTGAACAGGGACATACAGATGAATTCTACAAATGAAAACAGGGAAAGAGAACAGGTGAAATAACCTAATGCACAGCAGATGAGGGCATGTCAATGGAAGATGGTTGTAGAAGCAACACCAGTCACATATCTATATTGTACAGTTGGGACTGCACAGTGAAAATGCATTTTATGTGACTGTCACACAAGGTGGCATAAGAATGGAGGGGAAGTTCATATCTGATAAGCATCCTGATGAATAATGCAGAGGACATTTATCTGGGATCTGACATACAAATGGGTAGGGTGCATATTGTGAAGCTGTGCAAACTGACTTGCCTGAATACGACTTTAATCCCAGCTGGGGTCTCCAGCAAGTGGAATACAGGTAAAGGCTCATGGAAAATGTGAAAACAACCAACCACAATCATGGACAATATCAGAATAATACCACTAGTAATCCCATGTCTCTTACATAATTTATGTGATTTAAAGTAATAAGAGATGACTCAGCAGAAACACACCTAAACAAGTATTATGATATATCCGCACTCTACGAGGGTAACCATGCACACTGTC
Organism: Protopterus annectens; assembly: GCF_019279795.1. Classification (NCBI taxonomy): domain Eukaryota; kingdom Metazoa; phylum Chordata; order Ceratodontiformes; family Protopteridae; genus Protopterus; species Protopterus annectens. The sequence continues at coordinate 25,321,253 of NC_056727.1, read as the reverse complement.
CCAGCACCGTAACATTTGATGGAGGTGTTAGGAGGGACACCACTATAGTGGTATGCAACATTATGAGTAATACAGGCTAGCTGACTGGTGTGCATGGCAAATATATATATATATATATATATATATATATATATATATATATATATATATATATATATATATATATATATATATATATATATATATATATATATATATAAACTGTTATGAATAATACCCATGCCATTAATATTGTCAAACACCTATGTATGTAGTGTGTGCATCAGCAGAACAGGTAGCACACCTGTATCTGGTGTAACAACTTGATTGGTTAATTGGTTGATTGCACCATCAAACAGTCATGTACATGCCACAAAAAGAATACCTAGGTGTGGCCAATTAGTTTTGTGACAGCTCACTGTGACAATTGTGGTACACTTCAATTACCATCACTGGAAGATGTGTAGGGAGGTACATGAAGAAGGGTGCATTACATTCAGTTATTGGTGTGGTGAAGGCTGGGAACTTGAAGGTAGTTTGTCCTCTGATGTGCATGTCCTTCACATACTCAGTACCTGTGTTACATACAAGGGAGTAATCAGCACTGTGACCACATGCTGATGGACTTTCCACTTACAATCTACCCCAGGACACAGGTCACATACCTATTGGTCTGATTATAGGGTGTAATGTCCAAATTATACTTGGGTTTATTGTTTGTTTTAATAACTTAACAAATCCCCCCCCCCCCGTTTTTGTGTCATTGCAGGTGTTGTTGTAGCTGTGGCAGCAATCTTTGGTGTGTGTTGATACTGTCTGTATTATACTAATATCACAGTTGGAGTCAATGACTGCCGACAGTCTGTAGCCCTTCACGCAGATATGTGGACACAGGATGTTTATGTCATCTGTGAGGACATACACATCCTGTGTCCAAATAGTATTAACACATACCAAATATTGGTAGCAATCTCTTGGTATGTGTTGATACTGTCTGTACTATACTAATATTACAGTTGGAGTGAGTTATTGCCCATAGTCTGTATCCCTTCAGGCAGCTGTTTGGACACAGGATATGTATGTCATCTGTGATGTCCATCACTTAAATAATGGACAGGAAAGGGCCTAGCAGACAGGTGTGATGTATAGACCTGATTGATATGCCACATATTTGATACACTGATATACCCACTTGGTGATATAGCTGTTTATGGTTGCATATGACATAGTTGATCTCTGTGTGGGTTTGTGTCAAATGCCTTGACATGGTCAAGTTCCACAAGATGATACTGTTGTCAACATGCATGCCCTATATGACCTCTTTGAGGGCATTTATCAGAAGTAACAGACATGCTGTAGCATTAATAACTGACACAGATTTGCTGCACACAGCCACATTATTACTATTGTCCATTTAGAAGATATCCATGATGACATATTGGTCTAACTCACAGTTGAGGAGAGTCTGGAAGTCTCTATACATGCATGTCTCAGGTGTTGTCCCCAAACTCAGAATGATGCATGTTGATATACACCCTTCTACGGGAACATAGCTCATGTGGAGGGTGTGTTGAAGTGTGTATTCAACTGTATCAGAAAGTTGTATGTACTGATTCAAGTCATAGGTGATCTGTGATTTTGTCACAGCCCATCAATTCTGTATAATAGGTCTGGATGAATGTAAGACAGTGCATACTGCCTATCGTAATCTGCCATAGGGTTTTGACACAATCCCCCATGCAGGTATCATTGAAAAACCCTCCCAGCTGGGGATTAACCCTTATGTCACAAGATGTGTATCCAACTGGCTCACAGACAGAACACATACTGGGAAAATTGGTGAATCAAGCTGTACCAGTAGAGCTGTCACCATTGGTAAACCCCAGGGATCTGTGCTTGGCCCTTCACTGTTTGGACTCTATTTTTTGACAGTTTAGTTTAAGGTATATGGCCATTGACTTACCAAGTTTGTTGATTCTTGCATATCGGGTGCAATCAGTGAGTCATCCATGATGATAACAGTACAGGAAGAACTAACACAGACAAATGACTGGTGAGAATGACTGGTGACAAAAGCACGCAATCTACAAATAAATGCAGAAATGTGCTTTTTTTATTTTGTCTATCTGAAAAGTGGAATTCCGTGTTAATCATAACATTGACAACAATCCTGATATACTGAAACCCAGTGAAGCAAGCACTGGGAACACATGTAGATAGTGATCTGAACTTTGACCACTAACTGTCCATTTTGGCATTGAAAGTCTATGTTGTGTACATCTTAAGTCATACCATCATATTCAAATCTTAGGATTATATGACAGCAGTCTACTCAAACCTCATCAGAACACTAATAGAGTATAATGTTCTCTTTTGCATGTCCCTCACCAGACACATGCAGCAGCTGGAGTGACCACAGGGATTTCTCATCAAGATAACACAGGGCATGCAAACCATGTCATGGTGTATGTTTATAGATTTAAAGCAATTTCACTGTAATATGTCTCATATAGGATAAGGTGACTTCTGCCTGGTTTCTGGGCCAGAATCTGACCCTGCCCTGCTGAGAGTACTGCATATCCACAAATCAGAAATAGCTGATGACATCAGCAGTTTCTGTTGAGGAGAATATGCTAATAACAGTGTTCCACATGGTGTAAAATGCTCTCTGTAATGTTAAGCAAGAGCAAAATAGACACACACACACACACACACACACACACACACACACACACACACACACACACACACACACACACACACACACACACACACACAGAACCAGTTGACTGCAGTGAGAATAGACCCATTATCTATTTAAGTACACAAACTACAGAACTCAGTACTTTACACAAGTGCCATACCTCAAGTCTGACTTTGAGTGTCTCAGATAACAATTTATAGCTGATAGCAATAGCAGTATCTGTTGAGGAGAATATGGCAATAACAGTGTTCCACATGCTGCTGTAAAAGGCTCTCTGTAATGTCAAGCAAAAGCACAAAGACCCACACAGGCAAACCCAATTGATTGGAGTGAGAATAGAATTTCTACCTAGGTACACATACTATATAACTCAGTACTTTACACAAGCAGCACAGCACAAGTCTGACTTTTATAAGTTTGCAGGTCAACTTATAGTGAATGACATCAACAGGCCATGTTGGAGAGAAAATGTTTGACGGTCTGCATGAAATGGATGTGTAGGCATGTGCATGTATCAAAATGCTGTCAATCCACAGCATTTTAGCAATAAGTGTATGATACACAATTCTGATGTTCTGTCTAGATACACACACACACACACACACACACACACACACACACACACACACACACACACACACACATGCAGTTGACTGCAGTAAGAACAGAACCCCTACCTATCCAAGGACTCATACTACAGAACTCAGTACTTTACTCAGGAGCCACAGCACAAGTCTGACTTATACAAGACTGCAGGTCAGCTTATAGTGGATGACATCAGCAGACCATAGGAGTTTACTAGCATAATGGCCTTAGGGTGTTTACAAGCCTATCTGTGTAAAGACACATGTATCCTTATTGAGCATAGTTGGATGATCATTGTTAGCAGAGTGATTTATGAGCAGCGCCGACTGGCCCTGTCCATGAGGGACACAAGTGCCACCCCAGGGATGAATTTACAATCAACTATCCAGTTGTCAAGTTTGTACTTGAATAGCTTCATTGAGGAGCACTGCTTTACATGCAGTGGGAGCTACTACATAGAAGTGTCAATTGCTGGGTGATATATATGTCTCCCCAGCATGTTCTGTTTATGTCGCAGGTTAGGTTTAGATCCCTGGAGCAAGTTATTTTTGTCCCATTTGATTTGCAGATGTCTAGCATTTCCAGTAGGGCAGGGTCTGAGACTGCTCTGTAGGCCAGGCATAGGTCACCTCTTAGCAGCCTGCATAATAAGAGCACAGTAACAGATCTTTCAGTCTTTCTATGTATGTCATGTTTTGGAGGCCCTGCATTCTCTTGCTCACAAACCTCTGTGTTTTCTCCAGTTGCTGTAGGTGTCTGCTGAATTAGAGCTAGAAGGAATATTGTACTCAATTAGTGGTCTGATAAGGGTATTGTAAAGCAGACCTATGACCTTCCTGATCTTGGATGGACACATAGTGATTGAAATGTAGATTGCTCTCGACATGTGTTCCCAAGTTTTGCAATACTGCATTTGAGCTTAGAGGGGTGCTATGTATAGCATAATTATTAGGGGTACTTCATTGCCATAGGAGATAATGTTTGCTTTAAGGTTCAGTTCATGAGTTTGGCACCAATCATTTGTCTGTGTCAGCCCCTTCTGTAATATGTTACAATCATGGGGACTCTATATGGTTCCATCCAGTTAACAGTCCTCTGCAGACTTGGTAAACCACAGGCCATCTACCTTTGCCTGGGCTTCAGAGAAATAGTTTCCAAACAGTTGAGGGTCCAGTATAGCTCCTTGTGGTATTCCACTGTTAAATGGTCTAGTAGTGGAGGTAGAATTCCCAACTTTAACAGTGTGTATTCTGTCAGTGAGCCAGTGGGCTATCCATCTAGTAATGGGTTAATTCCTAGATGGGAGACTTCCTCTATGATACATGAATGGGGGAGAGTGTCAAAGGTCTTGGATAACTCATCACAGGAGGTATGTCCTGTTATCCCTCATCCAAGTCTTTGGGGTCATTATCAAAGAAGTCCACTAGGTTTAATAAGTAAGATCTATCCTTGACAAAGCCAACATGGGTCGAGTCAAATGTGTTGAAGGTCACCTATGTCCCTGTGGACAAGATCCAGTCTGATTCCTTCCCTAGACATGCAGATAAGGCTTTTTGGCTATGGGTCAATAGGTCTATGTCTGCATGTTACCAGATTGATGTGCATTACATATCGCACATTAGATATTAATATCTGTAGTGTAGGATATATATTTGTGAAAAATGTACTGAGAAACCAGGGTTGAAGTGCTTGGGGGGGGACTAACACACGGCTATATTGTAAATATGTAACATATTGTTAGATAGGGCTTTCAGTTTATGTTTCCATGTGTAATTTCATGTCATAGACAGGAAATGTACAGTAAACAGCAATAATGCATAATAACTTTTACTTTTCTATAGCATGGTGAGCAACAGGTTTGCATGATGATCAGCAAAGTGTTTGTGCATGTTAAAGGCACATTTCGAATGCTATTCATGTTTGCAAGTAGCTAAGCAGTGTGGAGATGTCTACTGCATCTAAAGTCTGAAAGTTAGTACTGAGTGTATAAAACACACCTGCTGCTTAACTGACTCTGTGGCAGCAATGCAAATACATTGACACATTTTTTTTGGAGCCAAGATGATACTGGGTTCGAATCTAGCTGTATCTAATACTTTCAAATACTTTTAAATAAACATTGATAATGCAATGACATTCATTCTTTATAGTACATGTGATGCTGTGGGTTGGCATAGCCCAGCAAGTTTAAGTGGCATTGCTCGGAGGTAACTACAGCATTTTGCTGCCTCTCACTGTTTATGCAGACTCATGCACATTGCACAACTCCTGCTTTTTTTGCTAGTTATTGTGTTGTGTGTGATTATATTTTTTGACCATATTAAAGTGGTGAAAATGAGATAGATAGGAAAGTGGTGAGATGTGGAGCAAGTAAGGGGGAGAATAAAGGGAAAGCAGTACAAGAATGTGCAGGAGGTAGGAAAGAACCATAGCTATGCATTTCTTTAACAGTGTAAACTGAAAATATGTGGGGAATATTAACTGAATTTGGAAGGTCAACTCAACAAACAGGGGTTACCACGATGCAAGCATGTTGTATAGCCAATTGGTTCAAATCAGGTGTGTCAAGAAGATACGTGCGTTATGTATGGAATGATTATTTATTTATTTTTTTTGTGGGACAGGTACCCATTCATTTTTTTTTATTTCAGAGAGCGAGGAAAGTTGGGGAAAGGATGTAGGTATATCTGGGTCATGTAAGTTGAGTAGATGAGGAAACAATTGCAGACAGTCAAGACAAACAAGACAAGAGACAGGGATGGTGATGGACACAAAAGGTTGAAGGAAACCATGACTGGAGTGAGGTGAGGACAACTCTGACCCATAAGCATCAAGTTTGGAGACAGTGACAATCGAGTCCTCACCCATTGGACTGTCATCACTGTAACCTTGCTCTGCTGGTGGCTAGAGTGCTTGATGTCTCCTCCTCTTATGGAACATGAGGGAAAGCAGCCTCTCCATCTGGCATAGGCATGTACCAATGATGCAGTGCATGACCCTATGCACCATCCCTGGCAACTTGCTGTGGGTAATGAAATTACCACCTCCTCCACTTCTCCAGGAGGGTACCACTGGACCAGCCTCCAGGGCAGAACTTCCTGAGGCTGCAATTAGTGCAGGGGCAGCAGAGGCAATGCTGCTAAGTTGGCTACCAGACATGCTAGGAGTTGGTGCTGAAGCCAGTGGAGTGAGGGCAGGCAGATCCAATACAATGGGGCTGGCCTACCTCGCTGTGCTGTGGAGCATTTAGTCATGTGGTACACATGGATGACATGGACACATTTTGATAACACATACAAATAAAAAATAAAATAAAATAAAAAATATTTTTACAAATAAAATAAAGTAAAAATAAAGAAAATAAAAAAGGGAGATGAGGGTTGGGGTGAGAGAAAAAACAAATAAAATCAGTACCATCATATGTGACATACAAATACATTGCTATAATTATACTACTCTTTTATCTTCAGTTTTATGTTTAAGTATACCTCCTAACAGATGCACACTAAACTACAGATTGCTGCAAGTAATCCTTGAAATGTGCATATATTGCACATATCCATGTTCTAGTTATACAGATTACACTTCACAGTAGGGCATTTGTGTACTAGTAAAGAATTTTAAATTTATTGCAAATATTATTGAAGAAATGACAGCATTGCATAGTTGTGAATTGTGGTATTTGCACCCACAACCTCTGACTAAAGTCTAATATTGGACGAATAGAATTGGTTGGTACTCAGACTAATGTATGCATACTTGCTTTTACAGTTAGAATATGCATGCTCAATTTGATACAACTCTAAAATACCAAAAAAAAAAAAGCAATCTATAACATTTAATGCCACAATAACAATTCTCTTCTGCTGCATACATACCACTTGTTTCTCTCGGTCTCTTCAGTCTTTCCTCATGGGCCTGGACATTGAACTCCAGATCCCTGGCAGCTGGGAAAAGAACAGAAAAGAAGAAAAGAGCATTATGCATACCAGTCTTGCCAATATTAAGATTTCTAAATCTTACAAGTACTCTATTTCATACTTACACAGCTGCAGGATGTCTGCAGTCCTAAATTCCTCCAGCCAATGTTTGAGGTTATCCCTCTTTCTCCTCTGTAGGTCATTAAAATGATTCATACATTGCTCTCCAGTGCATGGGATACAAGTGGCACTGGATACAGCCTGAGCCAAACTATTCCACCCCTCAGACTTGGAGTGGGAGCCAGAATAGTCACCCTGCAGAAGCCTTTGGCTGTGGTGCTTTGCAAAGTATCCAATAAATATCCTGGACATCTCACCTCTGTGCCCTAAACCTGACACCTTCCCCACTAATGCCACCATATGAACCAGCAGACCTAGAGCAATAGAGATTGATGCTTTCCTGCCAATTCCAGTTATCACATTTACTGGGAGTGTGCACACCTGATCAATGCATTTCCACAATGTAAAGCATAGAGAAACAGTACCAAGTAGTCAGGAATTAAATAATTGCAACTTGGGGGGGGGTAATCTGACACTTGGCCTTAGTTTGAGGGGGGGGTCTACTGATGTAGCCTGGAAAATATATATTGAAAACTGAAAGGTAATTGTTAGTTGAGTTAGGTTTGCAGACAAGCACTGTGGGCATAAATGTAACGACCTGACACATTTCCTTTTACTTTTATACACTGAGAAAATTGATTTTTATACTGTGAGTTTAAACCTAGGCATAAGGGATAAAACATTTTCTTCCACAGCACTGATGTTCCATCTTTGCCACAGAAGAAGTGCTGCTCAGACATAGTCAAGAAACATACATAAATACAGGTGACAGTTTGAGTTTTTACACATGTATGTGTGTGTGACTGGACAAAGTTATTGGATATAGATCCAGCTGTATATGTGTCTTAGACAAATGTAAAGCCCATGTAAGTCCAGATAGCATAATTAATAAATAAAGGAGGCAAAAGACAGTTTAGTGTAAAAAAGAAAGCAGAGAAGTTTGTTCCTTAAGCGCTTTTGGACAATAATATCAGCCTTCTTCAGACAATCGTAAAAAACAGTCATATGACCCCCATTTAAATACCCCACAATGACACAATCAATTAATACATTAACAAATTCATTTTAAAATACAAAACCATTAATATTAAATACAATTTGGTTTAATGTGTGTAAAGATTACCCACATTCACCTATCAAATGTTTAACTTTAATACACTAGAAATAGATACTACATTGAGTTTCTGGCCGTTTTTCTTGCCAGTCCAAAGGGGTAGTATATGCTGCCAAGTGCTGTTCTTGTGCAGCCTAGTATGTGGGAAAAACTAAGCGGAAGCTCAAACAGTTGGTATATGAACATAATTATGATATCCAAATACTAAAAGAAATATATAGAAGATTTTCAAAATCATGTTTTTAAGTTTGTTGTTTTGGAACAAGTGCCGGTAAATCCCAGGGCATGACCTTGGAACATTATTTTACAGCAGTGGGAATTGTGGCAGATATTGTTTTTGAATGCAACAATTTTCCCTGGACTCAATGATGTAGTATCTATTTCTAGTGTATTAAACTTAAAAGTGTTACACCTGTTGTCAAAAGAAAGTTGAAATAACATTTGTCTATGTTTCAGTTCATTGCTATAAACTGCACTGTCACAACAGTAAAGAAAAGGTTGCTCACCTTGTACTAGAACCCAGAACCATCTGTACTCCAGTGCTACACTTAGACCTGCTGCCACAGGACTAGTTACTTGACATTCCCTAATTTACTAATAAGTCTTAACTACCAAGCAACACAACTTAGCAGGTTTACATGGTGCCCAGTAGAATTAATTGAATGTATCTGGCTTCTATTTTTTGCTGTATGGCTCCTGTCTGCTTCCTGGGTGGTCCAGTCATCCAGTTTGCTTACTGCCGCTCTTTGCACAGATGAGATAAGTACAGCCAAACCTGCTATTCGTTTCCTCCATTCTCATGATTGCACTTTGTAGCACATTGTGCAAACACTGGCCCAAAAAATTATAAAAGAACAAGACAGAGAAGGTAAAAAGACAAAAAAGGGCCAAGTAGTTGAAATGAGAAAAGCCAATCTATGACATACACACTAGAAAATGATGGTTCACATGAGATATATCTACATGGATCTGGGTTTGTACTATCATTCCAATGAACCTTCAGAACAAAGGATGGGTGCATTATCCCTCTTTGCCACACAAACAGCTTTACAGCAAGAAAATTAAATAATTCTGCACACAAGCAACTGAAACATCATCTGCAGTAATATGAAACCATACAACTGTTATTTGCACATTTATTTTTGGATGTAGTGCACTTAGTGTTCATATAACCTGCTATGACTATTGCTTGCAAATATACAGCTCTGTTTTACTTCTCTGATTTTGTTGGTCATTCCTCAGTTTACTGACCAGTACTCTGAGGCATGCAGTCTGTAAGCCATTCTATATCATTGTCCTTAAAATGTGTGATGATATTAACTGGAAATAACTTCATATACATTTGCCAACAAATGAAGGGCGGGTTGGATGCTAATGGACACAAACTGTAAATTATGTACTGCATACTTACATTTCCAGCTTTACATAGGTTCATAGGTTGGTACTGGGCTATTGGCCCTAGGGCCTATACAAGCCTAGCCATAATTCCCTGTTTTTTCTATCAGAATATTACTTCCCTGGACCCCTGTCTAGCAGAGTGACTGATGTGATCCTGGGGTAAATTTCCTATCTCCCATCCAACCGTTGAGGTTCTTTTTGAAGAGGGCCAAGGAGGCACTCTGCTTGACATGTATGGGCAGTCTATTCCAGAGTATGAGCAGTCTGTGGGTTAGGAACCTATTTAACACTTTGTAGATTTAATCTGACACACCCACTTGATGTAAGGCAGCCAGCAGTGCTGCTGTGTTTTCCTTCTACCAACCAGTAATCATTCACAGTTGCAATACATTAAAAACAAACAATGAAGGAATGCCTGCACTATGTTTATATCTCCTACATGAAGCCAAGTATTTGGGATTCAGCAATTCTAATCAGTTCACAGCTCATTTGAATCTTCATCATGCTGACAGCCTTGAATCTACTCCATATAAAAAGACAACCATGTAGTTAGGCAAACTTAAGGTGAGGAGACTTGTTTTTGTGGAGAAGGCTGAACATACACTGTCACTTTGGGATATATCTGCACAGAGGTTTAATGAACTTCAGAAGGTATGTTTGCATTTGCACTGGAATGTAATTAAGAAAAATATAAAGCAAAGGCATTTACACTTTTATGTTTATGCATTAGTAAGATGTGTACTGATCCCACTGGATTGCTTGTAGAGGCATTTCCCAGGTATACAATATTGCCAATACCTTAAAATGGAATGGTCTGTGATAAATATGTACAGATGTTTCAGGAACAGTTCATTTGACAGCATGTTTAGCATTTCAAAGATGGTTTGTTAACAAAATGTGTAATTTGCCTGTTCTTTGGGGATGGGGGCAAAGCTGTGCTTCTGTTACAGCACAAACAAGAATATGTTGGTATTGTTACTTTACTTTTTAGCATCCAGCCTGTTGTTCATATCGGGAGATGTGGCAAGCATAATGCAAATTTGGCACTAGATTGTGGATGATTTTAATGCCATAGGTGGCCATGGCAGGAAATATGAGCAGGTGCACCATAGGGCCACTGACATGATCAGAACTGCACAGAGGAGAGCAGCTACAGTGGGCCATGATCAGATAGGTACTGTGGAGGGCCTGATATGGAGCCATCATTAACACCAACTGAAGAGCTTCTGTCCACTGTCAGGGATCCAGACAGCTCCCCAGGTAAGTGCAGAACAGCATGTACTTGATGTCAGAGCAACAGTTTTAGGGGTAGCAAGAATGTTCCAGGAGGAGCTTCCAGGTAGGCTTTGGTATATCAATGGTTGAATACTGTTGTATAGTAAAACAATTGAAATCAATATGTTACTTCTATGTCACATGATTGATTTTTTTGAGTGGGGGGATTGAAGATTGGTACAGTTACCAACACATTCTGATCAATTAGCTTTGGTTGGAGTTGTTGTCAGCCAAATTCTTGTTGAAAGTACAGTTAATGGACATATAAAGTTTTAAAAGTATTACCCCCTGTGTTACTGTTAACTGTCATGCTGTTGTCCTTACCTTTTCCTTAACTTTTTTCAGGACCATCTGGCTTACAGAGAAGAATCTCATCTGCAGATGGTAAGCCAAACATTTTTATGTTGGTACTGATGAGCAATTTAAAGAAATATTTTAGTGTGTGATGTTTATGTCAGGACTGTTGTGTGTATTGCTGTACTGTCAGTAATAGTGGCAGTAATAGTACTAGTTAGCTTGTTAGCATATATTGGACTATAGTAGTGTAGGTATTCATTTTTCCTGTGTTTGTTGCTTTTTATCACAGGTGATCCTGACAGTGGAAGTGTGGGGCCTCTACCACCTCATGTCAATGTGATGTCAGTGTATCAGCAGACTCTGATCATGATGGTGGCCAAACAGAGGGACAGTTGGGTGGTGCAGACTTTGAATCTGACACTGAGGTTGACATAGAGCCATCCCCTGCTATTCAAATGGACACAGCCAGTAGGCCTATGTCTTCCCATTCCAGTGAGCCCTCAGATATTGGACAGGTGGAGGGCAAGGCCACTGATAAGGGAAATGTGGTTACTGTTGCTTCATTGCCTGTTGACTCTGGCCATAGCCAAACTGTGGGTGAGGTGCCATGTAGGAGGGTTGTTAGGGGTGCTTGGAGGAGGCCTACTGTCCCTCCTCCACCTGATTCAGGTGTCTCTTCCAGTGCCACTGAACATATATTTAGGACCATCATGGATCACAGGCATATTCCCATAGGAGTTCCAGACAAATGCTCAGGATTGTAGATGTGCACAGGCTGACATGCATGAATGCCTCTACCATGTTGCCAATTCAGTGGATTGGATGAATGACACATTGGAACGAGGGGTGTCTGTGATGGAACAAGGAGTGTCTATCATGGAATGAGTGATGTCTGTGATGGAATGTCTACTTGGAGGGCCACATCATCTGCTGTTAGCCAATGTGGCCATGCCCAATCATGCTCCCATAGTGGAAGTACTTCTAGTGGACATACTTCCACTGCTCCATCATTTGATGAGCTGTCCACACCCAGACATGGCAGGGCATGTGATCATGGTCGTGGATGTCTCTGTGAAGGGAACTCATCCAGCAGAATCAGTCACATTCAGGTAGCAGCACTGCATCTGACCACAAGCATGAATGTGCCAGTGCAACTTCTGGCAGAGCCAGTTCTCTTGTTCGGGGACAACAACAAAGAACTGCCAGCTCTACCATGCATGGCTCACACATGTCCAGCTTTCCAAGATGTAGAACTAGCACAGAGCTTGGTTATGTTCATGCTGACACTCACACACCAATTTCACCTGGAGAACCCTTTCAGACACACACACAACAGTTACATGGTTTAGTCATGCAGCTTAAAACTCATTTTTGTCTCACTGGCCTTTCTTGATTTATCCAAATGTCTGCCTGCTTCTCTTTCTTACTCACACACATTCACCAACCTTTTGTGTCAGCTTAGGTTTTCTGCCCCCCAACACAACACTCTGTGCATGTGGTGATAAGTGTGCCATATCCTTGTTTTCTATCTTTTGGATTCAGGGATACATAAGACTGTGTCTGATGTTCAGGGTGTATAGCTGACTTAGTGTTTAATATACCTGCATTTGTGGTGTTGAACTGGTAATTGTACATTTCATTTATATTGGCCTTAGAAAGTTGAAAGGATCAAAATTTCGCAACTTTATTGTGAATGATCTTGTGCTGGTTGTGAAGTCTGAAACTGTAATATGTATCATTACTTTCTAACTCCTCTGTTAAATAATTTTTCCAGTACAAATATATGGTGCTAAACTGAGGGCATGCTGTAATCATCAGTACTTTTGAAAGGTATGATTGTGTGAAGCTTTGAAGCCTGAGGCCTACCACTTACTAATGGACACAGCTAAGTTATATAAGCCTCTTCTCTCACATGTTAAGGTCAGTTCTGTACAAATCTCCCACCTTTTACTTGCATACAGTAACAAGTAATTAAATACAAGGATATGCCACCCATTCATTTTATTACACAATACACTCCAGGTTCAAGACTTACTGTGTAAATGCAGCAGTTGCCATAGTTTTAGCTCAGGACTGACTCTGTCTGATGCAAGCAGTACACAGCCAATACATGGGGAGGTAAAGGTTGTGATAGTTGCCTAGCATCAATGTTAGTATATCTATGTGCATAGGAGGAAGGTTTTAGACCCTTAGGTGGTGAATTAGTGTGTTATGCGTGGTCTCTTAGCCAATGCAAGGCCATATTGAGCACGCCAATGTCTGCCTACACCCACAGGTGGTGGTTTCCCCTCTGAATCCTCATCTGTGTGTGGCTGTGGTGACCCTGGCATTGGTGGTGGGATGTGTGCTTCTTCCCCTTTCTGATCCTGATGAAGCTGGTTTCTCAGGATGATGTTATGTAGCATGGCACATACTATGACTATTTCAGTGCATGTCTGCAGATTGCACTGCAGGGTTCCCCCAGATGTATCTAGGCACTAGAACCATGACTTCAACACCCAAACACATGCTCTATGATATTTCTGGTTTGAGCATGTGCATCATTATGGCATTCTTCCGCAGGTGTGTGTGCATTTCTGTTTGGCGTCATCAACCACATTATTCCAGTGCATAACATGCATCTCACAGGAAATGACACTGAGGGATATTCCCCCTAGCAAACATCAGATACAGTCGGGAGGTGTGCCAGATATGTGAGTGGTGGTAACTGTCACGGTTGCCAGCACATATGTTCAAGATGATTCCCTTGGCATTACACATAACTTGGCAGTTAAAAAGAGTGGAAGCCTTTTCTGTTTATGTAGAGCCTATCCTGTACCCCAGGTGGTGCCTTAATTACTATATGTGTGCAATCTATGGCACCCAGTACTTTATGGTAGTGTACTACATGGTAGAACTCTTGCATATTACCGGGCCTTTCCTCAGGAGTAGGGGGAAATATATGTGGTCACTGATATTTTGGAGCATAGCATTCAGGAATTGATGGAGGATCCTGGATGCTGATGTCTTTGACAGACCCAGCATGTCCCCTGTTGGTCCCTGAAAGGTACCTTTAGCTAAAATTCTAAGTGCTACATATGCCTTTGTCTCCACTGGTATAGTTTCCCCTTGGTTTGCCCTGGCTCTGAGTTGAGAACGACAGAGGTTGCAGAGATCCTGTTGTGTGTCTTTATACCCCTGTAGTACTATACAGTTTCCACGTCATGTAGGTTATGATAACTTAAATGGATTCTGAAGACTCTTCTCCTTGGCCTAGTGCTATTAGCAGCAGCATAGACTTCAGCCTGTTGCACATACAAGTGAATTAAAGCAACAGCAGCCCATAACATTGTTTCTGTGTAGACTCCTTTCAGTGGCTGTATTCCGATAGGTTTTGGAATTTGCAGGGAAAACCAGAACTGAGTCTACACAGCTGCTTTATAGTGTGTCAAATAGCCCCTCCATATTGGATTGGCTACTTAGCATACAATTCATCTGCTTATGCTGTAATTAGCATGCCAATGTGTATACTTTGTTTGTGCAACAGTGCATAGGTTCATAAGTTCATAGGTTGGTACTAGGCTATCAGCCCTAGGGCCTATACAAGCCTAGCCATAAAAATTCCCTGGCTATTTCTTCCCACACTATTTACTTCTCTGGACCCCTGTCTAGCAGGGTGACTGACGTGATCCCCGGAGTGAATTTCCTTTCTCCCATCCAATCGCAAGGTTCCTTTTGAAGAGGGCCAAAGAGGCACTCTGCTTGACATGTATGGGCAATCTATTCCAGACCAAAAAAACACCAAATATCCAAGTGTCCAAGCCAAAGGATTAATCAAACAAAAAGATGATAGGACACGCTAATAAATGGAAAATTTCTATCATTTTTTTGTTTGATTAATCCTTCGGCTTGGACACTTGGATATTTGGTGTTTTTTTGGTTTAGAGGTTGTGACTTTTTGTATTTTCTATCAATCTATTCCAGAGTCTGGGGAGTCTCTGGGACAGGAACCTATCCCGCCAGCATGTTTTGTTTATTGTGATAACAAGGTTTAGATCCCTGGAGCGTGTGGCTCTGAGGGATTGGGATTTCTTTAAGTGTAGCATGTCTGGGTTTGACATGGCCTCTGAGTAGACGATATGCGACAGAGTATAGCTGGAGTTTTTTAAGGTGGTCAGCGTAGGGCATCTGCTTTAGGCCTGTGATTCTTTTAGTGAGGTATTTCTGCGGCCTTTCCAGTTGTTGCAGATGTCTTGAGAGGTGCATACCAAATGTGGCATTTTATTCTATAATGGGTCTATGAGGACTGAGTATTGTGGGACAATGACCTCTTTTTTCTGGATGAAAAGCCCTTAGTGATGAGGTGTGCAATATAGAAGGATTTCCTGACTGCTGTGGGGATGTGGTTATTGAAGGTGAGACCACTGTCCACCTGTGTCCCTAAGTCTCTTATCACACTTTCAGTGTTTAGTGTACTGCCACCTATATGGTAATTCACGGGTACATGTTTTTTCCCAAAGGGGATAACTATACATTTCTTGGCATTGAGCTTGAGCCCATGGCTCTGGCACCAAGCATCTTTTTCTGTAAGGACCTTTTGTAGAGTATCCACATCATTTGGAGATTCAATAATGGCTCCCAGTTTGCAGTCATCTGCGAACTTTGTTAGCCAGAGTCCCTTAGTGTTGGCCTGTACTTCAGAGAAGTAGATGCCAAACAAGAGCGGTCCCAGGACTGAACCCTGAGGTACTCCACTTGTCACTTGTCTGGAGTTAGATTTGGAGTTGGCTACTTTTACAGTGTGGGTTCTATCAGTAAGCCAGTTAGCAACACATTGGGTGATGTTGGGATTAATGCCCAGCTTAGTAAGTTTATCTATGATTCCAGAGTGGGGGATGGTGTCAAAGGCCTTGGCAAGGTCTAGATAGGCTGTATAAACAACCTTACCCTTGTCCATCGCTCTGAAGACTGATTTGAAGAAGTCAATCAGGTTCAGGAGACAAGATTGGTCCTTCACGAACCCAAACTGGGTGGGGTCCAGTGTTTGAAAGTTGCCAATGTCTTTGTTTATAAGTTCCATGATAATACGCTCCATGGACTTGCAGATAAGGCTCGTCAGAGTGATGGGACGGTAGTTTCCGGGATCCAAGGTGGATCCCCCATTGTGGAGTGGGATAACTGTAGCCCTGCGCCACTCAGTGGACATGAAACCTGAGGTGAGGCTATGATTAAACATGACACTTAGGTGAGGTGCCAGTTCATATTGTAGTTCATGTAGTACACAGCCCGGGATGTCATCTGGTCCCATGGATGCTGTATTCTTAGCTTTGGAGAGTGCGTTTTTTTATCTGTGTGGCCGCTATTACCGGAATTTGGCAATCTTCCAGTATTGAGATGGGCCATTTAGGGGGTGAGAGGGGGTGAAGTTGGCACTGAATCGATCTGCCAGGATATTGGCAATATCCTTGGAATCAGTATATTTAATGCCATTCTGTTTTACCTCAGAGCAGATCTGAGCATTGACATTTAGATTCTTGACATAGTTATAGAATGCCTTGTGGTTGTCTTTGGAATCTTTGGCAATTTTATTTTTGTAACTAGCTTTGGAGGATTTTATGAGGGATCTCAGTTTCTTACTGAGGCTGGTAAGGGAGTTTTTTGCATCCTGGGATTTTCCTCTTTTCTGCAACAGTTTCTTCCTTTTATTGTAAAGTTTGTTTATGGCAGGGGACCACCAGATTGGCTTCCTTTTTTGGATGAGAGCATCTTGGTTCTATTTGGGATGGCACGATTCATGCATGAGTGGATGTGCTCGTACAGTGCCTTAGTGTAGGATTCAGCAGTTGAACTTTCAGTTCCTGTCTGCATGGGTGTCATGAAGTTTGTCACTTCTGACTTGAGTAGCATGAAGTTGGCTTTGGAAAAGTTTTTTATGGAGGTTTCCTTACTGGGGGGGGGGGGTGGTGGTGGTGGTGGGATGTGGATGTTAAGGGTGATTAGCTTATGGTCAGACCTGACTAACGAGGGGGGTGATCATAGGTGTGGAGCATCGATTTCCCATGTTGGTAATGACCAGGTCTAGGATATTGGAGCCCCTGGTGGGACTATGGATTAGTTGATCCAGGGCATTGGAATTTATGAATTCCAAGAACCGTTGGGCAAAGGTGTTGGTACACAAGTAGTTTTCCCAGTTAATGTCAGGGTAGTTAAAATCACCCAGTCTTAATATTTTCCAGTATGTTTAGAATGCTCTATACATCATGTAGAGCCACTTACTGAATCTAAAACACCATGCTACCATGTAGGTTTTATTAAATTTGGCTGAACATCCTTTTTGTTCAAAATACAAGTTTCCAGTTTGCATTTGCATACACGGTCTACAATTTAATTTATAAGCCATAAATGGTTTATTCTTGTGGTAGAAAATTATGTGATTTTGATTAATTTGTTTTGCTGCTTTTCTCTCTCTAGTAATACAATATTCTCTTTGCTTTATAAAAGGTAATTTTACTTAGTGGAAAAGGCTGACATTGCAATTGTTTTTGGTAATTTATAGGAAGAAACATGAGATGCTCAAGCTTTAAACTTTTATAAAGAAAGACTAAGCACAAACTGTTTGATGCAGAAGTCTAGCAGTAATACCTGTCTCAGTGAAGAAATCCAGGCATAGCAGCTGACAGGATTAAGAGAAATGTAACCACGGGATATAGTAAGAGGTCATGTGTCAGGGAAGCAGTGCTCCTGACAGTGGTGCTTAGTGAACCTTAATGGAAAAAAGAAACTACAAATGTAAACTGGATGATCTAGACTGAAGTAATAAAAGACAGAAATCAGTTAGTGTTAATATCCTTTCATATTCCCTGGAATGATTCCATCTTAGTTTTGACATCTGGTTGTAAAAAAATTCAAACAAGACATAATTTTTGTCCCGCAAAATGTTTGTAACTTATTCACATAGCTGTCTGCGAAACAGTGCAGCATTCTGCAGAGAACACTTGACAGTTTCTTGACAATCTCAAAAGCACAGGACTTATAACTGGAAAAAGCACAACAGTCAGTGAGTGAAAAAATAACTATAAACACACTTTCATGAAGAGGTATATCTGAGAGTATGTGCATAATAGTAGTAAAACATTTAATTACATCTACATTTAGTTGAAATGCCCATAAAATAATAGAGTTTTTAGTTAAAATGCGGTACCATCTTCTGCATGAATATTACATGACCTTGTCTTTGCAGACTTTTATATGGTTTAGTATTGTATTTGCAGTGTTGTAGTCCCCATCAGCTGGCACTCACTTTACTTCTTTTATCCTTGCTGATGGGAGGCTGTAAACATTAGTAGTCACTGTGGATAGAGTATATGCAGTACTTGGAAAAGCTGTAGAGTTTAAATGAACTGGGAGGTATTTTCTACTGCACCAAATGTTTTGTTTTTAAGTGTTTTAAGTGTTCTGATCACCTTTGTACATTATAGCATATTGGAGAGATACACAACAATGATGTAGTACATTTATATAATTGATTGCACCTCTGGTAGTCTGTGAACATTGTACCTCTCAACCTGTAGATGCTACAAAATGGTACAAAGGCCCCTACAAATTAGATATATCCAGCTAAAAATCTGGATAGCATAACATTTGAATATCAAGTAATATATATATATATATATATATATATATATATATATATATATATATATACACACACACACACACACACACATATATATATATATATATATATATATATATATATATATATATATATAAAATTAACCGCACTCAAAAAAAATTGAATGAAGAGAAGAAATTTTAACTAAAATGAAACATGTCTTTCTGAAAAAGTCTTGATAATAAATAAGACGAACGCTAAAGTACTGCAAGAGTTGTTGGTGTGATTTACTATTTTTTGAATGCTGTTACTGTCACGAAGTTAATTTCTTAGTATATATATATATATATATATATATATATATATATATATATATATATATATATATATATAAATATATATATATATGTAGGGTCTAATGGGTCTACTTCAGAATGTCAACCATTTAGAATGCCGACTTTCATATGGCTGACACCATATGATCGACATTCCAAAATACCGACCTCCTGAAATAGCACCATTTACCTACCCGTAAACACAGTAAAACAGTGTTATGCAGGGGGCAAGCCCCCCTCCACCCCCCACATCCCCTGCTACGTAAATATTCTCACTCCGAGATTGCACTACAGCGCAGGAAATGGGAATCTCACTGTCCCGCACTGTAGCGGGATCTCTGCTATCATTTGCTGGCCTTTCAAACATTTGGCTTTATGAGTTTTCGAACATTTGAAAGTTCGAACAAATGAAGGGCTCATATATATATATATATATATATATATATATATATATATATATATATATATATATATATATTTATATATATGGGTAAGCCTTCATTCATTGAATTTGCACATACCCGAACCACTAAAACATGAGACAACTTCAACAAATCCTTATTATATCAAAGCAACAAGTCACCGATATTTTTCTCAGGGAAACGAACAACTTGGCCAGCAGGTTGAACGTTGCCCTTTTCCCCAGTATAGTACAATCTCAGAGTTGGTATATTTAGTTAGGGGGATGTGGGCATTGCAGACCCACACATGGGGGTGTGAGGGGCAAAGACGCCACTTCAATGGGTTTAATTTGTGTCTGCTTTTGTTTGTTTTGTCCTGGTGGCCTAGGATTCGTTGAAGTTGTCTCGCGTTTTAGTGGTTCGGGTAAGTGTAAATTCAATTGAATGAAAGTAGACTAGTAGACTTATATATATATATATATATATATATATATATATATATATATATATATATATATATATCCTGTTTCCATTGTGGGATACTACTCAAAACACATTTAAAAGACAGAGAGTAGCAACAATTATGGAGAAATATAACCACATTATCAATGGTGCAGTCTAGAACATGAAAACTGAAATGGACTATATTGCAAAATTCTACAATGCAATGCTATTTATTTTTGTTTCTGAAAAAAGGAGATGTAAAGTGTGTGTCCTCTTTCCCTAAATATGCATGATATGAAAATGTTTAAATTCATAAAGAAGTCCTATTTTTTGCTTGTTCTTTTGAACAGCATATTGGTCAATTATTATACTCAGTAGTTTTGTATTTTGCACCAGTTCAATTCTAGTATTACCGACAGATATTATTTTTAGGTCTCAGTACTCTGACAGCTGGGTTGGAAGTGAAATTATTATTAGTTTAGTTTTCTGTGGATTTTGGAGTAGTTTGGATTGCTGAAGCTATATTTTAACGTTTTTAAATGAAAGTTGCAGGTCATCTTGGAGTTGTTTGAAGATGATGCACATATTAATGCTGCATTACCCGAATGTTTGATTATATTTGCTGGGAGAGGGGCTGTATGCATTTTATTTACAAACATATTAAAAAGTAAAGGTCTTAATATTGAACATGTGACATGCCTAATGCTGTTTCATGAGGAGATGACAACTCAACTGCTGATTATACACACTGGATTTGGTTGCTAAGGTAACTTTTAAACCAATTGAATATATTAGCGCAATCCGGGTCTGAACTGTCTGCAAACAGCTACAGTTAACTTTGAGTATGTGTCTACCTGTTTGAGCCAATCTTCATTTTCCCCTGGAGAACACTGTGCTTTGGCTGTAAGCAGCCCCCCCCCCACCACCACCACACACATCTTCCACTTTCTCTTATTCCCTTCTGTTAGCAAATAGTATCCATAACTGATCAATACTGTGTGTTTGTTAATTTAAACTATGACCACAGTAGCCTACTGATACAAGGTTATCCTGGTTTTCCACCTGAGAAATTAAGAAGAGACTTACAGTTTCAGAGCAGTCCTTGGTCAATTGTGATTGTTTCTTAACACATACTTGTCTTGCTTTGTCTCATTAGCAGCAGTACAAAGAACTGCCTGCTCACACCCTTGTTCTCCCTCCTTCCCTGTTTATTACCTTAAGACCATCCCAGAGTTAATAAATATTACCTGTGGCAGGCACCATTTGTAAAACTACAATCCACTCTGCTACAGGCCCCATGAAGGCTCAGTGTCTCTCCAGTAAGTGTTTTACAACTGTAAATGCCTATTTATGTTGAATTGTATTAGACATTTTACAACTGTATATGTTTATGTTTAATTGTGTTAGACATCTAATATGTTTTATGCTTTATTATTGATGTTACTATGGCATGCACCAAGTTGTTTCTAGTATAATAGTATGTATGGTCTATTTGCATAGCTGCACCTTTTTCGCTAATGTTATTCATGTAATTGTATTGTGTGTAGACAGCTCATACTAGTGTCTAAATTATTTCTATATGTTTGTGCTGTTACTGGTGGATAGAATCACATTAGAGAACCATGACAGATTGCTGCTCACTATATTTTTATCTGTGGCTGCATAACTGTCTGGGTTTTTGTTTTCTAATGTTCTTCCAATTGACTCAGTATCTGCATATACTAAGTAGTGGTTCAGGACATTGTCCTGCATGTGGTAGCTATTTGCTCAGTGTGTTTTTTATAATCTTTATAATATATATTTACCATCTCAAAAATGCTTACTCCTCTCTGTACTCTTCTTTTCTAGACCTAACACCACTCTTAAGTATTCAACTCCAGTACCACCTTTAACATTCCTATAAGAAAAGCACAGTCCGGGTCTGAACTGTCTGCAAACAGCTACAGTTAACTTTGAGTATGTGTCTACCTGTTTGAGCCAATCTTCATTTTCCCTGAGAGCACTGTGCTTTGGCTGTAAGCAGCCCACCACCACCACCACACAC
Source organism: Protopterus annectens (assembly GCF_019279795.1). Taxonomy (NCBI): domain Eukaryota; kingdom Metazoa; phylum Chordata; order Ceratodontiformes; family Protopteridae; genus Protopterus; species Protopterus annectens. The sequence continues at coordinate 25,299,043 of NC_056727.1, read as the reverse complement.
ATCTTCCACTTTCTCTTATTCCCTTCTGTTAGCAAATAGTATCCATAACTGATCAATACTGTGTGTTTGTTAATTTAAACTATGACCACAGTAGCCTACTGATACAAGGTTATCCTGGTTTTCCACCTGAGAAATTAAGAAGACACTTAGTTTCAGAGCAGTCCTTGGTCAATTGTGATTGTTTCTTAACACATACTTGTCTTGCTTTGTGATTGTTTCCAGCCCCTCATACAAGAACCTAACTGGGTCTCTCATTCAACACACACTTCACCCAAACCATACTATCACTAGCTAAACAACACAACCCCGCTCCCGCCCAACCCACACCTTCAACTAATAATCTCCCCACTGCCTTCTCTTTTTCTCCTGTACCTACCTCCAACATAAAAAAACTCTTAACTAAACTTAAACCCACCAAATTAGCAGCAGACAACCTCCCAAGTGAATACCTACAAATCGCAGCTGATGCTCTGGCCTACCCAGTATCCATCTTGATTAACCGATCTCTGTCAGAAAGTTACGTTCCCACATTGTGGAAAGTCTCACATATAATTCCCCTCCACAAAGGCGGACCCTCTGCAGAACTAACCAATTAACGCCCTATAGCTATACTCTCTCCACTCTCCAAAATACTAGAGAGATGCATACACTCTCAGGTCTCACACTACCTCCTTACTAACAACCTCCTTTCCAGTACTCAGCATGGTTTCCGACCAAACCATAGCACCACCACTGCCTTACTCTCCTTTACTAACACTATCCTTCAGCATACAAACAATGGCTATCTCTCCTCTGCTACTTTCCTAGACCTATCTAAAGCATTTGACATGGTCCCACACAAACAACTTATCTCTGTCCTCAATAACCTATCCTTCTCACAATCAGTCACCAATTGGTTTCAGAGTTACCTGTCTGACCGCCAACAATCCATTGTATGGCAGAATGACATATCTCTCCAACTACCTGTCTCCATAGGGGTTCCCCAAGGATCCATCCTTGGACCCCTACTTTTCTCTGTTTACGCCAATAATCTAGCCTCTGCCACCAAACATGGCACACTCATCCAATACGCAGATGACTCAACCATCATCTGCTCAGCCCAGTCCCTACCCAAACTGCAAAAAGTCACACAGGAAGCCTTTTCCTCTGTTGAAACATGGTTATCCGATGCACAATTAATACTCAACCCAAACAAAACTAAACTACTCATCTTGCAACCCACCAAGCATACTCAAAACAACTCTCACTTTAACATCACAGCAAAAGACAACACCACTATATACCCAACTGAACACACCAAATTGCTAGGAGTGGAAATAGACAATAAACTAAAATTTGACATTCACATATCCATGACCATAAAAAAAGTCCACAAAAAACTAGGAGCATTATACAGAAAAAACAATTTCTCACCAAAGCAGCAAAGATTTCAATAGCAAATTCCCACCTTATCTCCACCCTACTTTATGCCTCTCCAGTATATACCAACCTAAGGCAATGTGATCTAAACAAGCTAGAGACCTGCTACAACAAAATCGCCAAATTCACCACAGGGGCATCCTACCGTAGTCACCACTGTCTCTCACTTGCTGAACTGGGCTGGCTTGAACTCCTCACCTCCTTCAGTGGTATCAACTCTCACTCGCCCACAAACTAGTAAACCATCCACTAAATGTCCCATCCCTCCAGAATCTACTCCAACCCTATCGCACCACCAGACCACTAAGATCCAGCAGCAAAAATCACTTGCAGATCACTAAAGCCAATAACTCTGCTGGTGAAGCACTATTCTCTTGCCATAGCCAAATTATGGAACTCACTCCCACCCACAATTACCTCATGCACCATCGTGCACCAACTTCAAAACTTTATTAAAAGCGCACCTAAAAACATGCTGGCTATGCCTTTGCAACTCCCACTCTAATATCATCCACCCCATCCAACTACTACCTTTCTTTCACCTCCACTAACTACCTTGATGATAGCAAGCTTAGATGCTCATAAGCCTAGTACTTATTATACAGCAGGAACTTCTCATTGTTACATTTGTTAATGCCTGTTATGTACTTCACAGATAAAGATTCTAGTTGTCTACTGATGTACTATGTTCTTCATCTGTAAATATGTTGTAAGTAATTTCTATGTTAAATTGTTAATCGCTATGTAATCCAATGTAACTACTGTCTGTTTATTTTACTGTGGAGCTTTTCTCCCCGGGCCTCAGCTGAAAATGGACCCACGTCCAGTCAGACACTCCCAGTCAACAAATTTAAATAAATAAATAAATAAAATTGTTTTTGAGACCCAGTTATTTGAGCTTAGATAATACTATGGGATGTGAAGCTATATCAAATGCTTTGGATAAGTCTATAAATAGTGATACATACAACCTTTTCACTTTAATTTTCTTTCATGAACATAACTGTTTTCTGTGCTGTGAACAGGTTTGAATCCATGTTATGTTGTGGAAAGGGATTTGTTCTCTGTTAGGTTATTGATAACTGTAGCTGAACATGTTTTTTACATTATTTTGGATAGAGGGGCAAGATGGCTATAGGTCTGTACTTTGTCAGCTTCAGTATTTTGCAATCTTTTTGTAAGGGATTAATAAAGAAACTATAGCTTTTTGGAGAGAGTAACTAGGTATGAAATGACATCTGCAGCTACTTTGAGATATTCTAAGGCTGTCTACTGCTAATCACCTTAGTAGGAGTTGTGATAAGTGAGAATGTAGTAGTGATATTGTCTACATCACTACTGCTAATTACATTGGTAGGAGCTGTGATAAATTAGTAGGTAGGAGTGATATTGTTTACATCACTCCTGCAAGTAACCTTTGTAGGAGTTGTGATAAGTGAGAAGGTAGTAGTGATATTGTCTGCATCACTGCTGCTAGTCACCTTTGTAGGAGTTGTGATAAGTGAGAAGGTAGTAGTAGTAATATTGTCTACATCACTTACTGCTGCATTGGGTGTACTGAGTTTATAAAGGGAGTTAGCAGCATTTATGTACAATGAATTAAATATGCATGATATGTTATAGTTTGTTTCATCTTTGAAAGGACATTGTTATAATTTTTTTACCACACTGAATGAATTTATTGATTGTTGACCAAAACTGTCTTAGATCTATACTGCGGCCTTCCTGAACAGCATTTTAGTAGTCTTGTTTAGCCTTTAGAGCAGTATTTTTAATTATTTGTTGATACTGTTGCCAATTGTTTTTTTTTTTTCTAAATGCCACTTTTTCATGCTTTATCCCTGTGCAGTACCAATCTGAACTAGTAGTGGAGGTACTAGTGAACTAGTAGTGGAGGTACTGGTAAACTAACAGTGGAGATACTAGTAAGATTTAATATATATCTGCCAAGACTTAAATTCTTGTTAAATGTTTGAATACTTCCTTTGCTCTTGTGACTGTAACATCATATTTCACTATTTCACAACTTGGAAGCTTCTTCCCCAGTGGAATACCGTAGCACTGCAATGCATGCTGGCTGTAACAAATGTAAACTACCTAAGCAGACTTGCTGCATCTCTATTATTTACAGAAATATGAAATGGCGGGCACCTTCTTTGCATTCTAAAACTGCCATTGCATAGAGCTGGATGATGATTATGATGATACAATCATCCAGCTTTATTACTGATAGCCCTTTCATGATTTAAACTACAGGGGGAGCTATACTGATATATCCTTTTGAAAAAACAGCTGTGGACTTGGTACATCAATAATGATATCCATATCAATTCTACACTGTACATTTTCTAGCAATGAGGGCTGCAGAGTAACAAAGAACAGTAAAATTAAAGACATAAAATAGAAATTAGTGTTTTTATTTAAATGACAATTTCAAGACAGCAAGGAGAAGAAGGAAATCATGAGGTCAAGAGGGAGGTCAAAAGAGGCCAATATGGAGGTTGAACATGAGGCCATGTGATCTGAGAATGACAGGTTATTGAGTGCTTCTCCATATTATATAACACATACATTTCAACAAACTTTGACACCCGACTGGAAATGGCACGGTAGAATTTTGCCAGAATGTTTAACTTCATTTCTTTCCTTCCATATTATTTTTGGTATTCCTTCTTTTTATTAGCATCATTGAAGTTACATCCTAAAGTTATTGGCAATGATTTCTATGACATAAAACACGAGTAAGATACCTTTAGTGACCAGTACACCACCCTGGGTGTCACACTCTGTGATAGACATGATACTAGTTCTGACTTTGGGGTTCACCGTTTTAGAGAGAAAACATTCATTAAGGAAGCATCCATTGTGGATGACATGGTTTTTCAGCCTTCTGACTTAGAAACTGCAGATAATGCATTACAATAAGTAAATCCTATTCTTTCTCTTGGCTGTATGAATGCTGATATTAAGGTACTGATGCAGTTCTCAGCAAAATCAGCTTGACACTGATGCTATGGAAAGACAAAAAGAGACTGATTGTAAGGTTTAAAAATTTCGTACCCCCTTGTAAGAGACAATAAACTATTTGTAAACAGTAGCTGACAACGTGGATGATATAGAACAACTTGTTCAAAAAGTACACAAATATGGTATTACAAGTCTAACAGCCAAAAGCCAAAATAAGGCTTTGGAACAAGACATATTTGTTTGCCAACAGTCAACTTACAGGTTTTAAGATTCTTTCAAAAGAAACTAGAGAATGAATGAGTTTTTGTCCTTTTAAGTTCCAAAACCTAAATAACAAAATATTGAATTTTGTAAATAGACCCAAAATGAAGAACATGTGAGTCCTTGGCAGACTGAAGCCCTAGGATTAATTGCTCAAAAATAATCTTCTATTCTGCAAAATGTAAATGCTTCATGAGATCAATCAAATGCACAGAGCAATGAAAGTTTCTGATTCAATAAATAATGACCTTCTTAATAAATTAAGATATTTCTAAGTTTACCGAACTTTCGTTATCAGCACAATAAAAAAGATGTAGTAGGAATATTGTTTTTATTAGTGTCTATATGTTGACATTCTCTTTAAAGTAGCACATAATGATGAACATATTTCATCTACCTTTTTATAGGCTGTGAATTTAAAACTTAATGGAATGGGTTACTTCTAATTTTATGTGTATATCTTCAGATGAAACAGAACTCAAGGTAGTTGGAAAATCTTAGCACTGGAACTTAAGGGGTATTTACCATTTAACTATCAGTTGCCTTGATGGTGGGATGCTTAGCTCCTCTTTCTCTTTGTTGCTCATGTTAATGTAATTAGCAGACCATATTTACAATTCCCTCAAGCTCTGTATTTTTCTGTATTTTGTGTATCTGCTTTTTTGTATTTTATAGGTGCACTATGTACATTGAAATTGTCATGCTTGTTTTATAACTATATACTCGTGTGGTCAGTAGTTCTTCAGTAGTTGGCATAAAATTGAATGAGTGTATTACACACAATCTGCTGTGTTCTTTTTAATTCTGTTGCAATCATTATACTACCAGTATTGTCACAATGTAATGCCTTTTCTGCAAATATCTCTAAATAAATATTTATATTCCCCCAGTTTAGACAAATGTTACTTTCTTCTCATTGCAACAATTCATTCTCAGATTCTCTCCTTAATTCAATATTCTTTCTTCTCTTTAACCTATACTAATTTCATTACTGCCACTGTGTGTAACATGTCATACTTTCTGTTCTCCTACATATAAATGTATGTATTTTCATCTGTTAACCTAGATAGTTCAGCTGTGGTAGTAGACTGTTTCCGTGGAGGCCTGATTAGGAAAGCTCTGACAGCATATTAACAGAGGGTGATATACTGCACCATTGGTAACATGTAATATAACATATTAACAGAGGGTGATATACTGCACCATTGGTAACATGTAATATAACATATTAACAGAGGGTGATATACTGCACCATTGGTAACATGTAATAGGTAATTCAATGACATGTTGATATATTCCAGCTTTGAAATGAGATAATAGCATCAGCGCCTGCAGCATTACAGCAATAATAAATTGTTTAGTATAACTACTGCAGTCTGTCTGTACAATTTAGTGGAAATGTTTTAATGATATAGTTACACTGGTGGGAACTAGATTTGGTATTTATATGTAGTTAGAAGGAAAGAAATTAAAGGGAAGGAAATTAAAGAGTTGATGTACAAAGGGTTTACATATAGGCGAGAGGTATTTTTTGGTAGATGTTGTTGTTGTTTGTCTTTTGGCTTTTCCCGATTAGGGGTCGCCACAGCGGAACTCTGATCCGCTAATGATTGGCAATAGGTTTTTACGGTGCCAAGTTGCCAGCTCGACGCCCAACCTTTAATGAAGGCACGCCCATTCACGCATGTCTTTTGGAACGCCACTCGACCACGGGGAGGACATGCAGACTCCACACAGAAGGCACAACCCGCACGCCAGCCGAGAATCGAACGGGAGAACCTCTTGCTGTGAGGCAACAATGCTACCGCTGCACCACAGATGGATTAGTTGTGAAAGGGGTAAAGGGTGGATAGAGGAGTATTTATGTATATGTAAGAAGGGTGTGGGAGTAGAAAAGAAGGTAATTATGGTTTGAGTAAAGTAGTGGTAGCATTTTTCAAATGTCAATGCCTGTCAAGATTTTGTAAGTAACTTTCAATGTTCTTCACCAAAACATTTTTATTACCTGTAGTTTATTATTTGATACAATATATATCCATAGTTTTGGGGGGTGTTCTATAAATATTGTTAAATGGAGAGGTCCACTTGCATCAGTGCTCTGCCTTGGGCAATACATTTAAAAAAGCAAGTATATATTAATGCTCTTCCTTGAGTAATTAATGTAGGCAAGTAGATAGATTAGATAGATGGACAGACAGATAAAGCTATGTCATATGAAAAACTAATTAAACCCTGTATTGTCTATGTAAAATAAATGAGCACGTTTTGTCTCCTATCAGTTCATTAGCCTAATAACATAACCACTCACAGGTACATAACACGCACATTTAGCCTGGAAGCAGACATATTGTAGAAGTATGCAATCTTATGAAAAAGGAATACAGTTTTATCACTGATGTATATAAAGGATTATGGGATATAACCTATTATTATCTCTGCAAGTACATATTTTTTTTCTTTTACATATGCTTCAGTGTATGCTTAATCTACATTATAGCAATCCTTCTCAATGACATAAGATAAGAGATGTAAACTTCAGTTAACTCTGCAGTGATTTTGGTTGGTCACATGAATGGAGTTTTAAACAATCATTCAGGGAGAGACATTCCTCTGTCTGCTGCTTGTTACCAGAAGAACCATGGGGCATTGCTGTTGTCTGTTCTACACTCAGCCCCTAACAAATGGACAGAAAAATCTCAATTGAGATGAATTACATTATTTATACTACTGTCATACATTAGCTGTTTTTCTAGTATTGCCTTTTTGAATGTGTTTTATTTTCAAAAATGTCCTTACATTATTGCATGAAAGTACATTCACATGTTCTCAGACAATCTAGCCACAAACTCTTCTTCTTCATAAGAATATCATATTTTTCTTATAGTAATAACCCATTCCATCAAACTGATTAGAAGTCCTAATTTAATCTCATCTACTGTAGGCACGTGTACTTCTTCAGTACAGTATATGTAAGCCTGAGTAAAGACTTGTACCAATGACATTTTACGTTTTTACAGCATTGTTTATTTTTAAGTTTTCACCATCACCTTTTGGTTTTATTTGATTAATCAACACTGAGCTGCTATCTGAGCTGCTATGATGCATTTTTATTTTAGATTATTTTATCTTTGTAAAGTGCTTGGGTTCAAGCCTCTAAATAAATTTTAAGTCATAGAGTTCTGAAATAAAATTATTTTTATAAATAAACCTTAAGCAATCAGTCTCATTAATATTTGATAGGATGCTATAATATTTAAATATATAATTCAATTCAATTTATGAAATAAAATGCTAAGCATTTAAATATAGTTCATAATTAACTTCTGGTTCTTAATTTCTAGAATTCATATTTAAATTAAAGGAAATTTTTAATTAATAATTTGGAAAATTCATACAAAAGTAATCCCAACACTGTAAATGTGTTTTAGGTGATACAAATGAAAAGCTCATAGTTATCTAAATTAGAATATTGAAAGAAAGAAAGAAAAAAAGACACTGTATATGTGATTTAGTTCACAACAATGTGCATATGGACTCAATATGACATTATCAATATTGTACTTATAAGCAGTATGGTAGTCTAATGATAAGATCTCAGCCTCACATCTCTTGAGTATAGGGCTTAATATGTACCTCTGGTCACTGGTACCCATTTTGTACCACTTCTACCCCTCCCAAATATCAATGCTACTCCTAAGTGCCTATACACACACACACACACGCACACACACACACACACACACACACACACACACACACACACACACACACACACATGTATATATATATATATATATATATATATATATATATGTGTGTGTGTGTGTGTATATACACACACACACACACACACACACACACACACACACGCACATAAATGTGTATATATATATATATATATATATATATATATATATATATATATATATATATATTCACCTTGCAATTCACCTTGCAATTACCCTATTTTTTCTGGCCCAGATAATGACTGAAAGGGTCCATGATAGCCAGAGTCACTGACCAGTAATTAACTGGATAATCTCTTTCCTCTCCATCTCTAGATTCCTGAAGTTTTATGCCCCTGACTGAATTTATTTTTCATTCAGTGTATTGTGAGATCCAAGCCCATGCAGCTGCTTTCAAACTTGCAGGGTGCTTCAATTTTATCCATGGTTGCATAATCATAAAGTTGTTATATTTTATATAAGGGGGCCCAGAGTGGCTTACTCCCTTAAGCATTAAGAAAAGTGTTATTTTTTGTGGAGTTGCTGCTGTTGTTGCCAAACTTTAAGTCATTTGTCCTGGAGTGGGCTGCAGTGGTAGTTGTAGTAAGCTGAGCGGGGTAGGCCACACTTTCCAAGCCTGTGCAATAGTTTACAATATATCCTGGTGGAGCTTCAGAAATTCATTGGCAAGTTGAAACATATTATTAATTTGAGTTAGGTCAACAAAGGGCTTGTTAACAATAGCCCACACCTGATACATCAAACATTGGAGACATGCACAGTGTCCTCATAAGTTACCCTGACCACTTCAACTGACACTAATCCAGACAAAGGAGCAATGGTTGTTCTCCAAGATCCTATGACTATACCAAGCTCCTGAGTCTGTTATGCAAAATAAATACAGCCACCATTGGAAGGAACGTTAAGTTTGTTACTTGTATTCATGACCTCCCCCTTTCAGTTGCTAGCCATAGCTCATATGGTTGTAGACATAGATTTACTGGTAAATTGAAAATTGTGTTATATGATTTAGTTCTCAGTTCATGATGCATATTGATTTGTGTAACTCTAACTGGATTTGGACTTGTCCATAATCATTGGTTCCCCTTGTGGATTACTTCATTATTATGGTGATGAGGTTTGTATATGCAAATGAAGCTATCAGCTATATCATATAAGATGGCTCAAGACAGCAGGCCATGGCAGAAAGAACAGGCAAAGTCCTTTGGGGAAAGTAATGGTAAGCCACCCCATTCTGTTTGCCAAGAAAACACTGTAGATAAAAGCAACTAGAGACATGTTGGAGTATCACTGGGCTATAAAATGACGCAGCCTAAAGGTGCACAGCATAAAGCTGGGCTATAAATTGACACAGCCTAAAGGTGCACAGCATAATACTGAGAAGAAAAGACAAGTACAAATCATTCTAGAGGTTATTAAATTGATGGATTAAAATAATAGGATGGCCATCTTCTGAGTTACTTAGAACCTAAAGAAAATGCTGATGTTGGAAATAATTATACACCACTGGAATTTGGAACATGAATCAAAGTTAAATTGATGCGGTTAAAAATGAGATGTCAGGAGTAAAAATTAAAATCATGCAGTTGTCTGTAATAATTAGTGCTCATTTACAACCTCCAAAATGTGGTATGAATCAGACTCCAATTTAAAATTACATTAAAACAAGTTTACAGTTCAAGCTCAGATGGTAAAAAATAACTAAATCAGTTACATAAGAATCTACATCACCTACAATATATAATCCCTAAAAGATAACACTGATGACTGGAATGTAAAAGTCAGTAGTCAAAGAACAGCTTACATACTAACCAAGTAAGCAAGTTTGGCCTCGGTGTACAAAATGAAGTAGGGCACAGATTAGCAGAATTGTGCCAAGAAAAATTATCAGCATTCATGCGGCCAAGAAAAATGATATGGCCATAGTAAACATTTGCTTTTGGCAGTCTATGAGACAGTTTTATGCATTAATATCACCCAATGGCAAATATTAAAATCTGAACGACTGTATAATTTAGAGGGATGAAACAGTTCCACACAGACAGCAAAAACAAGACCTGGAGTTCACAGTGTCCCAAACCATCTACTTCTTATCATAAAGACTAATATTAAATTAAAGAAAATAAGAAAAGCCTCCAGCATATGTGCACACTAATATGCCACATGAACACATTTAAGGGATTTGACCTGATGGTGGACAAAGTGACTGGAAACTATGGCTAGTAGAATGCAATGTTTTCCAAAAGGTGGCAACAAAAATATTCCAAACAGAAAGAGGACTAAGAAGGGCAATGGCTACCTATAGGAGCTTAAAAAGTGGCAAAGGAAAGAAGGAGGTCAAAAGGCAATGAAGATAGAGAAGTATGTTAAACTGAATGCAGTGTTCCAGACACTAGAAAGAAAAAAGATGGAGGAATATTTAAAGGAACAATGCAAAGAAATGGAACAAAATAACAGAATGGGAACAACTTGAGTTCTTTTCAAGATATATGCTGATATTAACTGAAACTTCCTAGTAAAAATGGACATACAAATATAAAGACTGGATGGACCTAACAGATAAAGAAGATGTTAAGAAGTGGTAGCAGGAATATACAGAATAACTCTATAAGGAGGACTGTAACATCACTGATAAAAAAACAAAACAGTGTGAGAAACTTCTGTGAGTGGAAGATTTTCAGTCCATATATCTCTAGTTAATCACTGTATATTAATCAGATCAGACAATAGCAGTAGAAGTTGTGAACTTAAACTCGTCTTAAGTAAAAAAAAAAATAATAACAAATATATAATTGTACAGAATTACTAAGTATTCGGAAGTAACACAAGCAAGGCAGGCAGTCTGTTTCCAGTCAAAAATCCTTTATTAAGTACACAAACAAGCGATCCAAGTAAAACAAAAATAGAGTAATAATTTCCTCACAAGCTTTCTAAATATATATATGCTTTTTATGTGGCAAGGGAGTGGCTTATTGTGCTGTAAAATAAAGTGTTATTGGTACATATGTTAAATTCACATCCCTTCCCCCATCAGTGTGACATTCAAGCTGGTCCTGCCCTACTTAGTAGCTGTCATAATAATATAACCCTTATGTACTTTAAATAAAATGTATAATGATGTGGTACCTCATTTAACCAGATTATTAAGTTGTTTGATCTGATTAATATACAGTGATTAACTAGAGATATATGGACTGAAATTCTTCCACACAGAGAAGTTTTGTTTTTGGACCCATTATACTTGTTTAGTGCATTGTTCTGAGACTTCGGGGATACCACGGAGATTACTTGTTTTTTTTGAACATCACTGATACATACAACGGCATGTTCTCTGATAAAGGGCCAGGCACTCTGGAAAGTGAAGTCAAGTGGGCATTAGAAAACATTGTTAATCAGAAACTTGTAGAAAGTGACGGAACTCAAATTACTTGCTTAATATACTGTAGGTTCATAGATTCATAGGTAGTTACTAAGCTACCAGACCAAGGGCCATTTTATGCCAAGCCAACCTTACCTGAAATTTACAAAAATATTGTTGACATGTTACCACAACTAAATGCATTATAACTTATAAAATGCTAATAAATGAGTAAATTAATGGATTAACCATCTCCTCTTAGCTCCCAACACTCAGACTTGTGAGAGATGCATTTATATATCCAAATTGGAAGCCATGCACTCTCAAGCCAAGACCAGAATAGCTGGTCAAGAGGAGAAGGTCAACACCTGCACCACACCACATGCAACACATAGCCCTCTAGAACACCCACCATCACAGATCTCACATAAAAACACAAACCACACACCCACTTTTGCGGAGGCTCTCAGTAGAAATCTACCCAAACAGCAGTGACCTTCAAGGCATAAATGCACTTGGCCACCACAACACAGCACAAACCACAAGACACATAGCTCACCTACACAGTGTGCCCCTCAACCTAAGCCCCTAAGGCAAAATAGCTTGCCCAATACACTAATCATAGGTGACTCGATAGTGAGGCACACTGATGTCCCACTCACTAGGTTGAATAAAAGAGAAGGTAACAGTCAGCTGCCTATCAGGTGCCAGAATCCGACAAATAACGCACACACTCAGGTCACTCCACAACAAGTACAAGTATGACTCTGTCACTGTCCATGTGGGTGTGAATGACCTGAGATGCACCTCCATGGAGTACATGAAAAGAGACATGGAGGAGCTCTCGGATTATGTGGCCCAGGCAGGTATGACCCTATCCCTGAGCAGCATCCTACCATCACCCAGAATGATACCACAGTACAGGCAGAAAATGATTGACTTCAACAATTGGCTAAGTTTCTGGTGTCATTCTAAGGGGATCCAGTATCTGTCTGTTTGGGATGACATGACTGATAGACCTCGATGCTTTGACAGAGATCTCCTGCATCTGTCACCCTTGGGATTCCGGATACTGGCTAAGGCTCTTGCCACCCCTATAGTGCCTTTTTTAGGCAATGTTCCAAAGACCAAATTAGCACTGTAACAGCTATAAATAAATGCAATCTGAGGATCATGCTGCTCAATTCTAGAAGTCTAAATCTCAAGATGCACTTGCTCGAAGCACTCCTCAAAATGGAGAACATTGACAGCTCTGGTGACTGACTCAAAGAAGTCAACCAGGTTGAGCAGGCATGATCTACCTTTCACAAAACCAAAACCAAATTGCGTGGGATCTAGAGTTTGGAGATTCCCTATATCCTTGTTAATTAGGTCCATGATGATGCACTCCATAGCCTTACATATCAGACTCGTCAGGCTAATGGGGCAAAAATTCCCATGATCTGCAAACAAACCTCACTTTTGATGCAGGAACCAACTGTTAAAAAATGAAATATCCAAAAAAAGCAGCACAGGTTCCAGGCACAGCTTGACGCAAAAGTATTTAATGAGTACAAAAACAAGGGTAAGCACTTTCATGGATCAAAACTCCACTTCATCAGACCATGATAAAACATAGCAACTGTTACTCAATATTTAAATATGATACATCCAATAGAATTCAAATTTGGAAATGATGCAATAATTGAAGTTAATAAATACATACATTAATAGAATTATCTGAACTATTAAAAATGTAGCCATTCATAGTAAATGACTGATATATAGAATAAAACTATATCTAATAATGTAAAACATATATTTATAACATAAAAAACAAGGAGACTTAGTTCACTTAAAATAATAATAAAAATAAACCAAAAATTCAATTGTAAGAGTCCCACCTACAAACTATCTACATTAGGCTAGTAAAAACTCATTAATGCTTCAGAGATCTAGCTCTTAAGAATGGTTTTAGTGACACTCTATTATTCAAGCCAGGGTACTTATCTGATTGTAATTTTAAAATCCATTTCTGCTCCGCAGATTCTGTTCTGTTCCTAAGGTCTCCTCATCTAACATTGACATGTAAAAGTTCTACAGCTAAAAACTTAAACTTATGATCATAGCCTTCCTTCATCACATGCATAGCTAAGGCATTAGACTCTTTCGAGTTCCTGATAACTCGAAGATGTTTTAATATTCTATCTTTCAGAAGTCTGTTCATTTTGCCAATATAATATGCATAGCATGTTGTAGAAAAACTAAGGTAAACCAAATTCTTAGTGTGACAATCAGCATAAAAATCAGTAGAGATATCAAAACCAAGATGTGGATGTGTAAAATTAACTCCAGAATAAATATAAGCACAGGCTTTTCACTGGCACAAGAAACAGCGCTAATGGATGTAGCAGGGGTGTCTACCTATTTTTTACTTAAACAACCATTGCAGATACGAGGGAGCTCAAGGACTCATTTCAAGAATCCCAGAATTCGACGGATTCAGAGCGAAGAAGATACAACAAGGAGTGTAAAAAGAACCAAACAGGTTTAGTATACAACATATCATCTATCACGTTAACTGAGACTCAGATTTCAGTGTTAAATAGAGGGTTGACTTTCGTACCTGCACAGATAGTAGTGTTAACTGATGTTTTACAAGATTTACATATGTTTGGCAGGACTTTGACCTTGAAAACGATGTTTAAGAACGATATCTATAATGATTATGTTTTTAAAAAACCAAGTCTATTTGTGGCCCCACCTAATTCTACTATTGATTTGTTTATAGATGTTTGTGATAGACAACTCAGTTAGAAGTTTTTGGATAAGCACAATGACCGATTTTTTAACTTAACCTCTGATGAGAGGCGAGCTTTATCAGACTTGAAATTTTTAAGTAATGTTGAAATAAGACCAGCTGATAAATGTGGAGCCATAGTTGCGCTAGATAAATGTGTTTATATTTCATTAATGATGGAATTATTAGCCAATACAGACACCTATGTTCCTATACCATCATATACACTCATGGGTATCATTGAGAAAGTAGAGTTTTTAGTATTTGATCTCTTGATTACAGGCTTAATAACAGAACCATTATTTCAGTATTTTAAAGATGACAATCCTACCATCCCAATATTATATGGCCTCCCGAAGATACACAAAGATCTCTATAGACCACCAATGAGACCCATAGTGTCCAGTAGGGCTTGGCTGACAGAACCCTTGTCCATTTTTGTGGAGAAAAATCTTCGTACTGTTTTGAGTGAATGTAAGACAGTCTTGAGGGATATGAAAGATTTTCTCTCTCAGCTAACTAGCCAGCTTGGTAATATTACAGGATCTTGTTTCTTTGTTACACTGGATATAGTTTCACTTTTTACCATGATACCCAATGACTGGGGTATAGAGAATGTCAGGTCTCTACTACATGCACATAATGTATCTAATGACAAGATTAGATTAGACTTTTATGTAGCTTATTAGAAATTATATTAGTGAATAACGTGTTCATTTTTAATGATGTACACTACTTGCAAACGGTTGGGGTAGCTATGGGCACAGCTTGTGCCAATAGCTACGCCAACCTTACTTTGGTTGGATGGGAGACACAACCTATTCTTTTGAGCGATAGATATGTTTCCTCAGTTGGTTGGTATGTACGGTTTGTTGATGATATTTTTTTGCTTTGGAAAGGGACAGAGCAATTGTTATTGGAATTTTTTCAGTATATTAATGGTATGAATGATTTCTTAAAGTTCACTTATAAATATTCATCCACAAAGATAGATTTTTTTAGATGTACAGATAAATAGAGATATGCTAGATTCAGTTACTACTAGTGTGTACAGGAAGAGTGTTAGAAAGAACAGTATCCTGCACAACAATAGTATGCATCCAAACCATACTAAACAGAACGTCCTTAAAGGTCAGGTTTTTCATATGACGCGCCTTCATAATAATGAAGCTGACTTGAATATTGCTCTAGCCTCTCTGAAAGATGAATTTTTAAGCAGGGGCTATAAGAATGATATCATAGATACACAGATTTCAGAAGCATGGAAGGAGAGGATAGGCAGACGCAGACCATTTTTTGGCACGGACTCTAACACAGTGTCTATGCAGATGCCTAATGGCATAGATGAGTGTGGGTTTGTGAACAACACTGACAGAACCAAATTAAGAATGCCTCTGACTTTTGTTAGCAACATCAATATGGTATGTGATGTTATTAGTACAAATTGGGACATCTTACTAACAATACCAGAGTTACGTGGGGTTATTAATAATAAACCAGATTTTACATTTAGGAACAATAGATCTTTAAAGATGCAATTGTGCTATAGACCCCTGAATTCTACTACTCATGTGCAATCAGAAAGAGTTGGCACATTTGCTTGTAGAAGGTGTAAAGCTTGTGCTTATATTTATTCCGGAGGTAATTTTACACATCCACATCTTGGTTTTGATATCACTACTGATTTTTATGCTGATGGTCACACTAAGAATTTGGTTTACCTTAGTTTTTCTACAACATGCTATGCGTATTATATTGGCAAAACAAACAGACTTCTGAAAGATAGAATATTAAAACATCTTCGAGATATCAGGAACTCGAAAGAGTCTAATGCCTTAGCTATGCATGTGATGAAGGAAGGCTATGATCATAAGTTTAAGTTTTTAGCTGTAGAACTTTTACATGTCAATGTTAGATGAGGAGACCTTAGGAACAGAACAGAATCTGCGGAGCAGAAATGGATTTTAAAATTACAATCAGATAAGTACCCTGGCTTGAATAATAGAGTGTCACTAAAACCATTCTTAGGAGCTAGATCTCTGAAGCATTAATGAGTTTTTACTAGCCTAGTGTAGATAGTTTGTAGTTGGGACTCTTACAATTGAATTTTTGGTTTATTATTATTATTATTTTAAGTGAACTAAGTCTCCTTGTTTTTTATGTTATAAATATATGTTTTACATTATTAGATATAGTTTTATTCTATATATCAGTCATTTACTATGAATGGCTACATTTTTAATAGTTCAGATAATTCTATTAATGTATATATTTATTAACTTCAATTATTGCATCATTTCCAAGTTTGAATTCTATTGAATGTATCATATTTAAATATTGAGTAACAGTTGCTATGTTTTATCATGGTCTGATGAAGCAGAGTTTTGATCCGTGAAAGTGCTTACCCTTGTTTTTGTACTCATTAAATACTTTTGCATCAAGCTGTGCCTGGAACCTGTGCTGCTTTGTTTGGAAATTCCCATGGTCTGTAGTTGCTCCCCCTTTATGGAGAGCAATGACTGTAGCAGTGCGCCATTCGGTAGGGACAAAGCCTGAGGTGAGGCTGTGACTGAACAGGGCACACAGATGTGGTGCCAGTTCACTTTGTAGTTCATGTAGAACACATCCAGGGATATTTTCGGGACCCATGGAAGCTGTATTCTTTGCCTTGGACAATGCAGCTTTAACCTGTGTTGCAGTAATGCTGAGTGCCTGGAATTCCTCTGGTATTATGATTGGTCCTTTACGGGGGAGAGAGGGGTAAAGCTGGCACTGAATCTATCAGCCAGTGTGTTGGCAATATCTGTTGGCTCAGTATAGGATGTACCATTGTGCAGTAATTCAGAGCAAACCTGTGTATTGCTGAGGAGATTTTTGATATAACTATAGAAGGCTTTGTGGTTGTTTTTAGTTTCTGCCACAATTCTGTCTTCATAGCTAGCTTTAGAGGTTTTGATGAGGGATCTCAACTTTTTGTTGAGGCTAATAAAGGAGTTTTTCCAGTCTTGGGACTTCACCTTTTTCTGCAACAGTTTCTTCCTTCTGTTGTAGAGTTTATTAATGGCAAGAGACCACTAGATTGGCTTTTTTTTTTGAAGGAGAGCGTCTTGGTTCTGTTGGGTATGGCTAGTTCCATGCATTTATGTACATGTTTGTACAGTGCATTGGTGTATGGTTCGGCAATCATGCATCTAGTTTCCATTGACATGGGTGTCGTGAAGTTAGCTACCTCTGTTTTTAGGAGCACAAAGTCAGCTTTGGAGAAGTTTTTCATGGTGGTTACCTTTGCAGGGGGGGGGGGGGGGGTGAGATGTGGATTTCCATTGGTGATTAGTTTGTGGTTGGATCTAACCAGGGAGGAATTGACTATTGGTGTAGAGCAATGGTTGCCCATGTTAGTAATAACCAGGTCAAGCATGTTGTTTCCTCTTGTGGGGGTAAGAATAAGCTGGTCCAGGACAATTGGAATTGATGAATTCCAGGAAGCATTGGGCCAGTGCATTGGTGCATGAGTAGTTTTTTCAGTTGATGGAGGGGTAGTTGAAGTCACCTAGTATGAGAGTGTTGGGTTGGACCTCAATAGTTTCTAGGGTGCTTAGAAACATGAAGTGAGAGTCTTGGAACATGGTTGGGGACCTATAGTAGGATACAACCTGAATCGCCATCTTACCCAATGTTAGATGTACCTAAAGTATCTCAGATGAGTTATGCTGGGCAACTAGTTTGGAGGTGTGCATATCTTTTATGAACATGGAGACCTCACTGCCTTTGGAGCGTCGGCCCATGTTCTGTTAGAGGTGGATGGTAAGTAAGGCTGTGTAATGGAATATTAATGCTTTTGAACTGTGGTGTTGGAGAAAAAAAATAACAATGAATCCACAAAAGGCATACACCAAAGGTGTTAAAAATAAAGAAAATGTCCACGGGGCAAAAAGCAACATCTGAAAAATAATTTATTAAAGAAGCATCTAAGGGCTTTCATTGCAACATTTGCGGAACTTCATCAGAGTGAACAGATTACCTGATGCACCACATGTTTAAATGTCTGACCCAATCACATAGAAAAAATAAATTAGTTCAATTAAGTCAATTATCTCTTAAAGGTAAAAAAAACAGTAATGTTAAAATACACACTTCTTTCTAGAATGAATCATAGAAAAGGATGCAAATAGCAATGGTAGAGATAAAATAGTAAAAATAAATGAAGATATCAAGGATGGGATAAAATAAACTAAATAAATCTTCATAATCTAATCACAGGTTCATAGCCATACATTTAAGCACACTGATGATTGAAATAATGTCATTTAAATCAGGAGAAACACTGGAATTAATTTAAGCTGCCAACACATTTCATAAACCTCAAGTATGTTGTTGGCAACCGCCCTCTGGGGTTGTATTGTATGAAATCCACTGGAAACACACACTTTTTAAAATTATTACAAACTAAATGTGTTTGTATAAAGCATTAGTAGTTTTTTTCTTTTTTTAATATCATAACAATGTCCTCGGATTCTGTCCTTTCATTTCAGAGTTATTTTGCCTTATGTAATAAGCAGGACATGAAACACAATGTGCAAGATACAAAGCTATGCAGAATACATAGTTCCCTCTACAGGGAGGAGGTAGAATCCTTCAACACTAATGTATGGTCCTTCATGAATCTAACAACATTGCTTGCCATGACCACATTTTGTCATTTTCTTGTGCTTACTTAAGGGGGTAGTCTGTTTGAATTCCTGTAAATCTTTCTTGCCCCAACCTCTACTGAAAACTATTCATGGAAAATCCCTTAGCTTGGCCTTCATTTCTCCAGTGAAAATTAAATTCCAAATGTCACAGAAAGATTTCATGTATTTGTATGAGTCACAAGCATAGGGCATCACAAAAGACAAATAGTGGTATACATTTTTGTTGTAGGAAGAATTAATGTCTTGAAAAATAATCCCATCAGACACTGTTGGTTTGCCCAACAAGGGACAAAACTTAAACCTATAACTCTGACCACTTCTTCTTTAATGTCTAACAATAAACTGTTAGGATAGCCTTGGGCAATAAATAAAATAATCAGGAACTCTTAACTCATTAAAAAATGGCTGTCCACACTGAGTCTAGACAGGTGGACCATTTGGCCCTTGACTATAACTCTTGTTTGGTGGAGTGGATGACAGTGGGTCAATATTATTTTGTTGACTGGCTATTCAGCGAATAGCTATTGGTTGAACACCTATTTAGTGAAGCTGCTCTTCATCAAACAGTGAATTTTAACTAAAGCAGACCAGCTGCTGGCCACCATCTGCAATTTACCCTTTTCACCACTGTATGGTATATTTAGTTGGGTGCAAGTTTTAAATTTTATTTTATTTTTTTTGTGGTCACTCGATTGGCCAGCGGTTTATTTGCCCTACTTAAAATTTGCCATTTGATGAACTGTGGCTTCACTAAATGGGTGTTCAATGAATGGCTATTTGCTGAATAGCCATTTGATGAAATGGTATAGACCCGATGACAGCTATGAAAATATAAATATGAGTTGGAAACCGTTTTCTTACTGAAAATATTACAGGTGTAATTTTTGAGGACATTGTTTTCCCAATGGTAACATCTAGATAATACTGTCAAAAATAATATGGTGTGTAAATGATAAAAAGGCAGTTGAAGTTTCAAACATATGTTTAAATTGTGACCACTGCTTAGGAGACCCCTTCTAGAAGATACAGATGTCATACAGGCACCTGAAGTAGACTGTTACCAGGTGAAACCATTCAGAGGTAAAGATAAAATTCTCTTCCCAGAGGTTGAACATTGTGTTGACATAAATGGGGGCACATGCTGCCCCATAGTGAAAGCTGGTGGAAATATTCAACTTCGAAGTAAAAAAAGTTATTCTGCAGTACTAATTCCAAAAGGGTCTCAATTTGTTTAATCTGGAGGGCAGAGAAGGATTTATTGTGTTTAAGTAGGGTCTCCAAAAAGTAATCCATGCCAACAGTGTGAGGAATAACAGTGAATAAACTGGTAATGTGCACTGTAATGAAGCAATAGTCATTGTCGTAAGGAACTTCGTTCAATTTTTCCAGTAGTTGCCAGGAATCTCAAAAGATGTGTAGTTTAGAGTCTGGTAGAGTTTTGCAAATAACATCTATGAAAATAGTAAGACATTCAGTCTTAGACCTTGTGGCAGCTAAAATTGGTCTGACAGGTGGATTTAACAGGTTCTTATAGATTTTTAGGAATTCCGAAGATAGAAAGTATAAGGGAACTGTCCATTTTAACAGAATTATAAGTTGGTAAATCAAATACACCTTGAAGTAATAGATCCTGTAGTGTTAGACCAATTTTACTATATGAAATATTTATTTAATTCTTAGAGACCCTGTTGTATGTGCTCTCATCTTTCAATAATTCAGACATTTTAAATGAATAATTAAGAGTCCATAATACCTGTGCCACTTCTCTTATTATGGTTTCAGAATTGGAGAGTTCTATAACTTCTAATAGACTGCAAAGCTTGTATCTCAGGGGGTGTCAAGTTAAAGGACTTCAAAACATAGTTGCTCCAATCTCTTCTAAAGCCCTGTTCACAGACCCTTTAGAAAGCTGCTACTGTAAGGTTAATTGGAGGTAGGAAGACATTTTCCTTTTCAGATTTAAATATGTTGATTCTCTAGAAGGTAAGGACAGAATCTGATAACATTACTATTACATTAAAAAGGAAAAACTACTAATGCTTTATAAAAAAACACAGTTTAGTATGTAATCATTTTAAGAAGTGTTTGTTTTTTGCAGTGGATTTCATACAGCACAACCCGAGGAGGGATCAACAACATGCTTGAGTTTTGCGAAATGTGTTGGCAGCTTAAACTTAATTCCAGTGTTTCTTCTGGTTTAAATGACATTTTTTTCCCATCAGCATTGTGCTTAAATTTAGTGCTATGAACTTATGATTGGATTGTGAAGATTTATGTAATTTATTTTATTTCATCCTTGTGATCTTCCTTTATTTTTACTATTTTATCTCTGCCATCACTATTTACATGTTTTCTGTGATTCATTCTAGAATTGTGTGCATTTTAACATTACTGGTATTTTACCTTTAAGAGACAATTGATTTAATTGAACTAATTTACTTGTTCTACTGTGATTGGGTCATATATTTTTAAACACGTGGTGTATCAGGTAATCTGTTTACCCTGATGGAGTTCTGCAGCTGTCGGAATGAAAGCGCTCAGGTACTTCTTTAATAAATTAGTTTTAGACTTTGATTCTGTGGACATTTTCTTTGTTTCTAAAACTTTTAATAATGCTGTGGATGACAAGAAGATGAAATCTGTCAATGCTTAAGGATATAAATGAAAGACTGTTCACTGGATGATCTAATTTTAAAACTAATGTTCATATACTTTGACTAAATTATACAAAGACAAAGATCACAGGACAAAGCACTAATCCAAGGAAATATTGAAGAATAAAGAGTCTCAGAGGCTGGGTGGATTGACAATATCACTGAAGTAATAAATGTGAATTCACAAAAAAAATGAAAGAAGTTGTTGTAAACAGACAAGATTGTTGTGCTATACTTCGTAGGCCAAGAAGGGTCTTACTTGACTAAGTAACTAAGCAATGACAACAACAACATGATCACTGACTGGTTGCAATCAGTTCCCTATTTTCTATTTTTAGATGATTGTAAAAATAATTAACATTTGTAGACTACATAAACTATAAGAACCAACCATCTATCTCCCTTAGTAACATATATCCTGGGTTAAATCTGACCACAAATTAGTTACCTTCTTTCTTGGGTTTAATGGTACCACCCCACCACCAAATGAAACCAACTTTAGGGACTTCTTCACAGCAAGCCAAGTCTAAGTTGTGGATGGCCTAAGCAAAATTCCCAAAAATCTGCCTCAACAGGCCTGACTGAAAGGACTACCACATTCACCTCCAATTTTTAATAACATTTAAACAGGTGCATAGAAATGTCTTTACTCGTCTGCTCTAAATATAAGAGTAAATTTAGGAAAACACCTCTCCAGTGAAACTGATATATTAATAAACTGACAAAAATGAAGATAATGAAAAGTATACGAACCCCCCATTTCCCTACGTGAAGACAACTCTGAATCACGCCAGTAAGGAACTCAAGATCACAATTTTAAAACATAAAGAATTTAACGTCAATACAGATACCAAATTAACTTTTAATCTTTCTTCAGTTATGCCAGGAAATTAAGAAATAATGTCCAATAATGCTTTGAGTTCAGCCATAATAATATCTCACATTCCAGTCTCAAGGATATAATATAGCTCATATATTAGTAGGCAAATTTAGTGCTGTCTTTATCACACTTACCCCACATTGTTGTACTCACTATCCCTGAAAATTTAATTTTTCTCTGTAATCACCTTGGTAAAAATCTTATAATCCCAACCAAAGGCTAAATATAATGTTTCCATGTGGCCAGATAATATACCAGGCTACATTTGCATCATTGCCAAGTATGCAGTATTGAAACCACTACTTAAACATTTCATCATCAGCCTATTCACAGAATTTGTTCCTGAGGCGCTGAGAACAGACACAGTGACTCCTTTACTCTAGTGTGGGCCCCTCTAGAGAGCAGGGTACTTACAGGGCTATCAACCTGACCAGCCTTATATATAAAGCCATGAAATATATCATAAAAGAACTCATTTATGCAAATACAGGCAACATAATTGATCTATATTCCACTCAGTTTTGCTTTGTGAAGGGCAGATTCTGTCTCCTGAACTTAGCAAGCTTCTTTGAAAAGGTAACAGAGGCTGTCAAAAGTGGTCACTCTGTGCATGCCACTTATATTGTTCTGGTCAGGACTTTTGACCCTATCTATCATACTGGCATTGTTGAAAAATTAGACAAACTTAGTGCAAACCCCTACATTGTTCAGTGGATTGGAAAATGGCCAGCTAAAAGTTACCAAGTACTGAGAGTTGTTAGTATCCTCTCTGAACATAAAGTTGTAACTAATGGGATACCACATGAATCATTAGGGTACTCTTCTGTTTGGCATTCATTTTGCAGTCATTCATGCCAATGTTCCTGAAGTATGGTTGATCAAGTTTGCTTATGGCTGAATGGGGGGTACTGCTATCTGCTCATCCTCTGATACTGAACTGATCCAAAAAGGGCTGGAGTATGCACATACCTAGTGTACTGAAATGGCTTCAATCTAAATGCAAAAATACAGCATAGTAGCATATAGCAAAGAAGCTGTTCTGATCTCATGTACTATAACTGGTACTCCTTCTAAAAAAGAGATACAGTCATGAGCGACATGAGTACTTATGTGGTCAACTCTTTCTCATTCAACCATCATGTTTCCACCAAAGTTCAAGTTTGGGTTTATTTTAGTGTTTAAATTCCTAAACATTTCAAAAACACCAAAGACAAAGAATAAGTAATGACAAGATTACAATGATATTTAAAACCTGAATAATAAGTTGAAGCATATATTCACTTAATGCATAGTACTTAAAGCAACAAATAGCAACAGACAGTAGCACAGATGTAGCAAACAATATAACTGTACAGAGTTAAAACTCCTAACATGTCCATCTTATTCAGTATTCAGTATTCGACTAGCCTACCCTTTCACAAGCAATACCAGAATGACACAAGGTAATACTCCAGAGAGCCAACAATTACTGCTGAAAATTATTTAGACTGCAATGCAAACCAGTTTGTAAATCAGAGTTTAGGTACTCCATAACTACCTTCCATGACACATAAAAGACTTGGCATTCAAATCACTAAAACCAGCAACAAAGTTACAAATACTGCCAGCAGTAATTTAAAAGTTACTTGTTGCTAGATAATTGCCCATGCTGTAAGTACTCCTAATCTGCTGAACATTAGAAATTGTCATTCACTGAGTATCTACTCTGGCTGTTCTCAACCAGAACAAACTTTTCTACAGGAACTTCAAAACACATACACACAAAAAAAAGCTGTTTGATGCTGTATTGCACCATAGTCAAGACATCCTTCTATTTGGCTCATCTAATTTCCAAGGTAATATGTTCAAATTCCAAAAAGGCCAACTTATCACCATCCTCTTCCCTTGTCTGATGAATAATTGAATGCAATGGTCCTTTGGGTATGTACAAACCCAAACATATCTCTCAACTGGAAATGGTCCAATGATGTTTGAAAATAAATAAATAAATAAATAAATAACAATAAAGGCCTGAAATACTTCAACTATTACAATAGATTAGTACAACTGTTATGTTCTTTAGCCTACCACCTACTCTGAGGTGATCTGTGTCTTGTTTTCGAGCCATAAAAGATTCTATTTAACCCTTTATTTCTTCACAAAAGCAGTATCTCTACAAACACTCACACTACAGACCTAGAGTTAAATCAACAAATGAGCAAGACTTGCTGAAAGGGTATGTTTCTAACTCACCATATTCCTGGCTTATTAAATAAGCTACCATTATAGGTCAAGGTAATACTTCTTTGTCTGCCTTTAATGGTAGTTTTGATGATTGGATGGGTAGGCATATTTTTACATCAGGGTTATCATATTTGAGCATACTTTATTTGTGTGTTGGGTAGTATTAAGTATGCATAAAGAGTGGCAGGAACTTTTAAGCATATCTACATAAAAGTGAATATGGTTAGGCCTCTTATGGTCCATGTGACCACTTTCCATGTATCACCTTGTTGTTTCTAAGTCTCTATGCTTCCCAGCCTCAATTCTAAACATTTCTATTATGTTTCATTTTTATCACAGCTTTAATAGCTCGTATATATTTTTCAAGCATGATATGTCATTCTCTTCAGTTTCTACTCAGTACCAAACAGAATCTAAACAATGTTATTTAATTTTGCTTTTGTCCGAAAATCACATATTGACTGCATGGAATTATTATAGCAATAACCCACGCCTGGGTGTAGGTAATGCTGGATTTACCCACGGTTGGCGTGGTTTGGTCCCGAGGGTGAAGCCCGAGGGACCAAACAAAGACAACCGTGGGTAAATCCAGCATTACCCACACCCAGAAGTGGGTTATTGCTATTATACAATGACATTATTTAAGAAAAGAAATAATTACTTTTCTTAAATAATGGCATTGTATAATGCCTCTTTGCTGCCCTTCCGCAGCTGTCTGGTGTTCCGCGGCAGTTCTGATGTACTGCACATGCCTACACAGTACATCAGAGCTGTGGGCAAAAGCAACGGAGAACGCAAGATCTCCATTGCTTTTTACTGTCTCGCTATGTTAAATGGGTTTAACATAGCGAGACAGCTTTAAAATAAGCAATGGAGATCTCCATTGCTTATTTTAAAGCTGTCTCGCTATGTTAAACTCATTTAACATAGCGAGACAGGTTAAAAAAAAAAGCAACGGAGATCGCAAGATCTCCGTTGCTTTTTACACACTGTGTCACTATGTTAAAGGAGTTTAACATAGCGAGACAGCTTTAAAAAAAGCAACGGAGATCTGCGTTGCTTTTTTTAAACCTGTGTCGCTATGTTAAACTCTTTTAACATAGCGAGACAGTGTTTTATACTAATGGAAAAAGTCCGGGCGACCGGACCTTTTTCCATTAGTATATTGAGGGATTTACAACGGGCACGCTGGTTGGGCTGGCCAATCAGCGTGCACGTTTTAGAGGAGGCATTGTATAATTATAGCTAATAAACACAAAAGAACTTAACTAAACAATTATATTTCTTTCATTTTGATTTCTTTTATATTCACCTTATAACCCTACCCTTTCTTCCACAACCATCTTCTAATTTTAGTCAATACATCATCCTCTCCCTTTTTCTTATTATATAACAAATGCTCATATCTTTTTTCCACATCACACATATTGTCACAAACAATACATCATCCCATTTATGAATATCAGATTTCTTTACTTTATCATACTTTCCATATAGTATCATATCAATATTTATAATTTGTACATTTAAATCCTTTCCTATCTATATTCATTTTAAACCTTCACAAAATTCTTTATTATTTTACAGCAAGAAATATATATTTTTCCACTACAGTCAATACACTTTCTTTCCTCCATTGTCTTATATTCCATATTTCCTCTCACTGATAGTTGGTCTAACAAAATTCTACAACAAAAATCCTCTAAAATTTTCAAACCTTTTCTTCTTTCTACTATTGCATTTTTTCTTCTTTTAATTGCTTCCATGGGTGCACCAAAATAAATTCAAAAATCATATTGCATCATTCTGTAATTTAATTTTATTCTGTTCTTTTTCTTACAATCTGTTCTTTTTTCCTTCTCTTTTCTTTTTTCCCCTGTTTTTTCTTCCTATACATTTTATACTCCTCATGTAGCATCTTCAATATCATTTCCTTTTTTTTTCTTTTACCTTTTCATTACACAAAATAAATGCATAGAATGAACCACTAGATTTTATAAATTCAATCCCTGTCTTGTTTTTTTTTATTATAAATTATCCCTCTCCATATTACAACATCATTTATCCATCACTTGTGTTGTTATTTGAACAAAAACATCTACATTTGTCATACATATTGGTAATATAACATTTGCTTCCAGCTCTCATCTTGCCTCCCTCAATTCATACATGCATGTTTGTACAACTGCATTCATTACTAACACAAATAAGCACATACTCAATGGGAT
This sequence comes from Protopterus annectens, assembly GCF_019279795.1. Taxonomy (NCBI): domain Eukaryota; kingdom Metazoa; phylum Chordata; order Ceratodontiformes; family Protopteridae; genus Protopterus; species Protopterus annectens. Next base: position 25,271,837 of record NC_056727.1, on the reverse strand, counting down.
CCCTGCTTTACTCCTCCACAAATGCTTATTTTTTTCCATTAATTTATCATAACATTTATTACAGTAATATTTTCCCCTATAGCATACGCCTCTAAAGTCTGCCACATTGCTTCTTGACTCACTTTATTAAAGGGTTTAGCCACATTAAATTCTATAAGTCTTACTTCTTTATTTTTATTTTTGTATTGTCTATATTACTTCATAACATTTATTTCACCTCTCTTGCTTTTATACCATAGATGACTTCTCCCAGTGCTTTATCCAATGCTTTCTCTATCCCTTTTTATTATTTTCATACTTATTTTATAGTCAGTATTTCAGTGTTATAGGCATCCATTTTTATATCTTTTCTTTCATCCTTTCTCCATATGAATTGTATCACTTCAAATTTTCTTCTATTATACCTTTCTTCATTGATCCATTTAATATCCTTCACAAACAACTTTTTATCTTTATTCATTTCCTTATAACATTCATAGCTTACACCAGCTAATCACGGTGCTGATTCATTCTTATCTTCTTTTCTTCTTTTCTTGTTGATATATAATTGTATAAGATTGCTTTCACTTTCTATTCATCCTGCCTATGCATTTCTGTTATTTCATACAGTTTACAAGATTCTCTACCATCTACATAATAATTTCCTGTTTATATTTTGTCTCCTTTGCCATCAAAGATAAAATCTATCCTTTCTTCTTTCACTTTTACTTCTTTTCCTAACAAAGATGAAAACCAATTTTTGAATATACAATATTTTTACTTTTTTCTATTCTTTTCTTACATCTGTTTTTTCTATTTCCTTTATTCTATATGTTACGACTGTGTTCATTTTCTATAAAATCGCCACATTGTCATGATCTTTCCAAAATATTTCTCTCTTATTATTTCATCACTTTTAAACTAAGCAGTTAATCTATTTATTCCTTTCCCTCAATTATTCCTCTGTCTTCCTCTATTCTTGTCCATACTACTTTATGATCTGAAAACTCTGCCATCAGTATTGTCACTGTTAATTCTTGTATGTCCTTAAAATAAACTATATAACCAATTTCAGTCTTAAAAAAATTCTCTTTAATATGTCTATACATTCCTTCTTTTATATCTCACTAAAACAATAAGTAAAAAGGTCACACAGAAAAAAACAATCTGTTAAAAAACAAAAAGAAAAATCTAGCAAAGCTAGACTTTCCACTGTGTGATACCTTAAACCTCTTATATTAGAGGTGATATGGGATATATGCAAACTACCCTTTAAGGACATCAGGTGTTTCAGCTAAATGGCAATTCTGGATGTCCATGACTTTTTCTTTTAAGTCTATTTATGGACAATTTCAGGCCAATAAAGCCAAACCCCACTAGCTGTGTACATGGATGTTGCAGCCTTCTTATGGCATCATCAGCACAGCATAAGTGGAATGTTTGGCTAAAATTTTGGAAGCGTAGAGTTGTCGTTCCCAACTGATATACATAAACATTAGGGTGACTTGTGGGATATTTTGCAGTCACCCTAATGTTTATGGATATCAGTTGGGTATGACAATCCTGTGTTTCCAAATGTTAGCCAATGCATTTCTTTCATCATATATTATTTAATTTCATGTATATTACTACATATTGAAAGAAAACAGTTTTAACTTATGCTCATCCAAATCTGAAATCCTATATTACACATTTATTTTACTTTTAGTTGTAGTCCCAAGCTCTTAAATAAATAGTCCTTTTCCCATGGTTCTACTGTATTTCTTTTTTCAGTCTTGGTCGTAAATGTTTTCACGTCACAAAAAATTAATCTCCCAAATGGTTGAATGCTGTTATATCTTTATGGGTAAACCCTTGTGGAAAAATAATACTATTCATAAAGTCACACCTGACCTCACTGTCATTGTTTTTGCTTTTTATTCTTACCATTGGACACCTTCTATGTGGTTGATGAGAAACTGCAAATCATTGACCCTCTCAGATACTTCTTCCTTCCTTCCTTGCCTTGCTGCATATACATAACTTATTTTCCTTTGTAACAAAACTCCATTACAGAGGTACATCCATATAACTGGCTTCACCACCAATTGGGAATACCACCAGTGTTTTCCCTTCACCAGCTGGTATTTCTGTTTCCACCCTCTCATTTTCTACCTACTGTAATGCTCACTTATCCATGTCATTCCATCTCCTTCTATTGGCACTGCCTGCTTCATCAAATCTACCATAATCACTGTCTCCCTTCTTCCAGTTTTCACCTCTATAACAATTATTTTGTCTCCTTCTCCTTCCATCAACAAGTTTTCTCCTCCTTCTCTTTCCATCTCTACTGTACTCTACTCCATCTTGGAATTCCTGGAACTGCAGTATCAACTGTTTGGCACCACCTAGCAGCCACAAATAATACCTCACTTCTGCTCCTCCAAACAGTAGGAGAAGTTTCTTTGTGCTGTGGCCAAATTTCTCCTAGTCAGCATAAACACTTGGGTCTCCCCTGAAAAGAAGATACAGATTTAATGGGACTAATCCAGTTAATAAATGATAAATAAAATAAATATAGTCAGATATTGGTGGCCAATTTTGGAAAAGGCAAAAACATGACAAAAGCCCCACCCATTGCCTCACCCATTTTAATAAGTAAGGTGCATTACTTCTTTTTAAAAGTTAATTATCATGTTGGCAATATCCTTGAAAAAACAGTAAATAGTGTGCTAAATACAATAGATGAGCACATATATAAATGTTCTGTACATTTTAAAATATACATTTTGTAACATTCTTATTGTTTTGGCATTTGGCTATCATCATCCAACTTTGTCCCAGCTTTCAGATAAGATCCAAGTATTGCATCAAATTGTTGCCACCCCTCTCAATGTCTGACTGTTACATGCCTTCTGTCATGCAATCCATCTTTCTCTTGGCTGGATGTCTTCGTCTCATCTTGGTTTCTTTCTATCTCTTCCAAATCTGCTTTACCAATTTCACGGGGCCATAGGCAGTTAGTAGGCTAATGACCATAGAGCCTTTTTAAGCATAGACATTCATGACCCAATTTCCCAATCATCAATGCCCACCAGATAGAATGGAATTGGTAAATGCCTGTGCTTTAGGGCATCTACAACTTCCCCTGTCCATAAAGGACACAAGGTGACAAGCCAGGAGTGAATTTATGATTTCCCATCCAGTGGTCCAAACTGCATTTGAATAGACTTAGTGAAGAGCTCTATGTCACATGAAGGGGAGAGTCTATTCCAGAGAAGGTGTAATCTCTGAGACACATACCTGTCCCTCCTGCATGTTTTGTTGTGTTTCGTTTAGATACCAGATGAGGTTTAGATCCTCAGATCTGATAATTCAAGTGCTGCTTGTTTTGTAAATGTGTAACAGATCCATCAGGGCTGGATCCAAGAATGCCTTGCAGGCTAAGAATAGATTGCTCCTCAGTAGTTTGCATGAGACTGAGTACATGGAGAGGGCTTTGAAGCACCCTGTATTCTCTTAGTGAGGAATTTCTTTGCTCACTCCAGCTGTTGCAAATGTCTGATCAGGTACATGCTGAAGGATGCATTGTACCTCATTATGGGCCTAATGAGAGCTGCGAATAGTGAGACTCTGATCTCCTTAGATCTGGATGCCATGCTCTTACTTATAAGTTGTTCCATGTAGAAAGATTTCCCTCACTACCATGGACACATGGTGATCAAAGTTCCGGTTTCTGCCAGCCTGAGTTCCCAAGTCCCTTAACACTGGGTCTGTTTTTCAGGAAGTGTTATCAGTGTTGTAATTTGTAGTGTAGTCATTTTCTGAAAGTGTATAATTATGCATTTTTAGCACTGAGTTTTAAACCATAGAACTGGCACCAGTTATTTGTCATGTCAGATCATCCTGGTGGATATCTACATCTTTGGAGGATTCAGTGACAAAACCCATCATGCAGTCATCAGTAAATCTGGTCAGCCAAAGGCTCTCCACATTTGCCTTGACTTCAGGAAGTATATTCTGAAAAGCAGTGGTCCCAGTACCAAGCACTGTGGGACACCACTAGAAACAGGCCTCCTTCGTGGAGGTAGATTTTCCCACATCAACTTTATGAGTCCTACCCATGAGTCATTTGGCTATCCATTATGTGACATAGAGATTTATGCCTCAATTTGTGAGTTTATCTATAATACCAGAGTGAGGTATTTCATCAAATGCCTTTGTCAGGTCAAGGTAGGCAGTATGCAACATTTTATGCAAACCCATGGCTTTTGTGACCTTCCTGAAGAAGTTTGCCAAGTTTAGAAGACATGACCTGTCCTCGATGAAACAGAAGTGGGATGGGTCCACTGTTTGAAGATTTCCTGTGTTTTTGTTTGTCAGGTCATGATAATTCTTTCCATGGCCTTGCATATAAGTCTAGGCAAAGTTATGTGTCTGTAGGTGCTTGGGTATGTTTATGGTCCCCCTTTGAGTAGGGGCTAACCATTGCAGTCTGCCACTTCCTAAGGATGAAGTCTTTCTGGAGGCCATGGTTGAACAGAGGTTTTAGTGGGACTGACAGGTCATGTTTCAACCTATTTAGGAGGTATCCTGGGATATTATCAAGACCCATCTGTGCAGTGTTTTAGCTTTTGAGAGAGCAGAGAGGATCTGTTCTTTAGTGATAGCTGGTGGAGAAATGGTAGAGGAGATTTCCTAAGAGGTAATTGAGGGTGATAGTGGGTGAAACTGTAGATAAATTTACTGCCAGAAAAGTTGTTATATTCTCAAATTTGGTATAGGGAGCTCCATTTACAATTAGTTCAGTGCACTGTTGAGTGTTCCCCATAAAGCTGCGTACATAACTGAAAAATGCCTTATGGTTATCCTTAGCCAGGGAGTCTGTTGTCCTTGCAGTTATGTTTGGTAGACATGATTAGTCCCCAGAGTTGTTTGTTGAGACTGATGAGGGAGTTATTTTGCCATTTGAGCATAGCCCTTCCTATTTTTAGATAACATTTTCTTTCTTTCTTTTCTTATAGAACATAATTATACTGATGGTCCTCCAATGGGGCTTATCTTTTCAGTTTGTCCTAAGTTTATTTCAGTTTGTTGCAGCTCTTTCTATGTAGTTATTTCATGCTTGAACACACTTCATGTAAGCACTTCTGCACAGATGACAGTGTTGTCTGAGTTTGGGGGTGGGGTTTGGAATTTAACTAGGCCATCACTTAATAGGAGGTTGCTAGTCTTGGTTCAATGGTTTGTTGGGAGTCTGGGCTTTACATTTATTTCAAAGGTGACCATTTGTGATCTAATCTGACCAGTGAGGGCATTACATTTGTTGGGGGGGGGGGGTGCAACATTCCATCGTATTTGTGAGTACCAAATGTTGTATATTTGTACCAACAATAGGTGTGCAGCTGTTCCAGGGTGTTTGCATTGACAGAATCCAGGAATCTTTGAGCCTTCATGTTAGTGGTCATTTATGCATCCCAGCTTATGGTGGGAAAGTTGAAATCACCCATGAATATGGAGTTGGGCTGAATGAAGAGTGACACCAGTACATTCACGTACACAGTATGGTTATCCTGTGTCATAGACCTATAGATAGAAAGATATGGCATGGGACTTTACCCTAGGTTATTTGGACAATGAATAAATCAAGTGTGTCATATTGTTGAACCAATCTTGAGGTATGCTTACATTTTATGTAGATTGGTACACCTCCACCTCTTGTCCCCTCTTGGGCAGTAGCTGGCTTAAATGTGTAGGAGCTATTATAGCTATGCACTGCCAGCATGTCTTCCATGGCTTTAATCCAAGTCACGGTGAAGAGGGCTTCAAGGAAGTGGATCTTCTTGTTGAGACTCCTAGCACTGAGCAATAGCACCTTTAGTTTCCAGAGCAGAATTTACCTTGTTGCAAGGTTTATCAACTTGGCATTGCCTAAAAGAAGCACTATAGAGGTATGTAATGTTTTGGCCAATATCCAAAAGCCTAGTGCTGACAGGTGCAGATCATCTCTGGCAAAGCAGTGTGGCCTAGCGACCATGTCTTCCCAAGCCAACAAATATTGGACCCCTTTGAATGGCATCTTAGAATGCTGCTCAGTGTTAAGCTCATACCTGCCTGGGGCACTTAATCTGAAAGCTTTGTCATGTCTCTCTTCAGATAGTCCAGGGAAGTAGAATGCCCTCAAAGGTTCCTCACCAGAAGAATCCAGGTTATGAATACCCTGTCCTTTACAGATCACCTTAAGGCTCTATCTGTGTAATCAGTCTCCTAGAGGTTACTGAGAGGTGATATATGCCTGGCATATAAGGCAAACTCAGATCCACCTCAGCTCTGATGAATATCTTGCACATCCACAAAACAAACAGCACCAGAAACACTAGATTTAAGGACTTGAACTTTGCCTGTGACATTTATAGAATATGCTGGAGAAACCGTTATGTGTCTCAACAGATCCTCACACTATGGAATAAGCTACCCGCCTCCCCCATCTACATAAAGCAGAGCTCATCCCTGTCCCTGTTTAAATGAAATGTTGATCATTGGATAGGAAATCATAAATTCACCCCTGGTATAGCCCCCATGTCTCTGATGGACAGAGGTTGACAGTAAGTAAATTAATGCCCAACTAACATACCCCCCCACATAATCTTTGGCTACCGCCTTACTAACACACTTCACCATATAAGTGTCCAAGGAATTTGGGGACAAAACTGGATTAGATTGCACAGCTAGGCTTGAAAAGACCCTGGGGGTCATTAGCCTAGTATATACCTATGAGCCTATGAGGTACATCTCAAGTCATTTACGCCCACATGGACTATGACAGAATCATACTGTTACTTGAGATTCAGTGTCATGTGTGTGTGTGTGTGTGTGTGTGTGTGTGTGTGTGTGTGTGTGTGTGTGTGTGTGTGTGTGTGTGTGTGTGTTACTGGCAATCTGTTTGGAGATATCAAAGTCTGTATGCAAGAGCATTGCCTCCAAAGTCATAGTTTAATTACATCTCTAACATTCAGTATGCTTAAGAATAAGGTGGTCATCAGTAAATATGAGACAAATGCTACATTGTCTCAGGATGCCAGTTTCTACCATACTGGCTACAGAGACAGTAGGAAAGTGTACATCCATGGCTGCAGATAAACTTTTTTTTATCTAAGAAGGTTGGTGCAAGAAGGGCTTGTAACCAACTAAATTGGGAGTTGCTGGTCTGGGCGTAGAGGTCTAAGAAAGCCGTAAAACAATGTTGTTGGGGAAATGCTTCTCAGAGGGCAAACTAACTGCTCTGCACTCAGCTGTATAGTTCAGAAAACAGCACAGGAAGTTTTTTATGGACAATTACAACTCTGAGTGCCTTTGTCTGTACAGGGCATTGCAAATCTCCACTGCATAACTCAGCACAGGTTATAGGAAGTATGCTAGAGAGGAATCCAGTCAGTAAACCATAAAAATGCAGTATAAGTATATTTATAAGGCTCAGTTTATGTGACAACTCACAATTATCTCACTCTTGTGAGGGATACTACAAGAATAAATAAAATGTAAACAGTAAAAATGCAATAGAAATGTAATAAATGAGGTGATCCTGTAGCAATTCACAATTCTCTCAGTACTCTAAGTGATTCTACAAGACTAAGGTCCCTAGAACAAGTTATAGGTTCAGAGGTTCACATGAAGATACCAGGCTAATGCCCCTAGGGCCTTTACAAACCAAGCCATGTAAAAAACTCATGTACCCTAATTGATATTTAAATTAAATGGTCATTGTTAGCAAAGTGATTCTGTGATCAGCACTGACTACTCCATCCATGAGGAACATAGGTACCATCTCCAGGGTAGATTTACTGTCATGCATCCAATTGTCAAGGTTGAACTTAAATAGGATCATTGAGGAGCTCTGCTTCATGTGAAATGGGGGCTTATTCCAGAGGAGTGTCAGTCTCTGGGAGATATATCTGTCCAGCATGTTTAGTTAATGTCACAGGCTAGGGTGAAATCCCTGAAGCGAATGACTCTTGTCCCATTTGCTTTGCAGATGTGCAGCATTTCCATTAGGACAGAGTCAAAGACGTCTCTGTAGGCCAGGCACAGGTCATCTCTCAGCAGCCTGTATGATGCAGAGTACAGTGACAGGGCTTTCAGTCTTTTCATCTAAGTTACATTTTTGAGGCCCTGGATTCTCTTTGTTTAAAACCTCTGTTATTTCTCCAGCTGTTGCAGGTGATTGGTGAGATACCCACAGAAGGGGACATTGTACTCAATTAGTGGTCTGATAAGGGTCAGGCACAACAGAGTTATAACCTCCTTAATCTTAGATGCAATGCTCTTATTTATGAGATGTGAAATGTAAAAGGCTTTCCTTACCACTATGGACCATGGGGATTGAAGTTTAAATTGCTATCAACCTGTGTTCCCAAGTCTTGCACCAGTAGGTTTGAGCTTAGAGGGGTGCTATCTATGTCATAATTAGCAGGGGCTAGGTCTTTGTCAAAGGGGATAATGAGACTTTTTTTGTGTTCAGTTTTAGTCCATGACTTTGGCACCAGTCATTTGTTTACGTCAGCCCCTTCTGTAATATATTTACATCACTGGAGGACTCAATGATTGTGCCCAGTTTGCAGTCATCTGCAAACTTGGTAAGCCACAGGCCATCTAATTTCACCTGGACCTCAGAGAAATAGATTTGAAACAGTAGAGGACCCAGCACAGATCCTTGTGGTAACCACTGGTAACTGGTCTACTGGTGGAGGTGGACTCCCCAACTTTGACAGTGTGCATTCTGTCGGTGAACCAATTGGCTACCCATCTAGTGATGTTCATAGGTTCATAGGTTTGTACTAGGCTATCGGCTCTAGGGCCTATACAAGCCTAGCCATAACAATTCCCTGGCTATTTCTTCCCACAGTATTTATGTGTATGGGTTAATCAACATCTGCGAGAGATTCTCAATGATCCCTGAGTGGGGGATTGTGTCAAAAGCCTTGGCTAAATCAAAATAGGTGGTATGTGCTGCTTTGCCTTCATCCAGGGCTTTGGTGACATTCTCAAAGAAGTCCACCATATTTAATAAACATGATCTACCCTTGACAAAACCAAGCTGGGATGGGTGGTCAAGAGTTTGAAGGTTGTCTGTGTGCTTTTTGATAAAGTCCATGATGATTATTTTCATGGCCTTGTAGATAAGGCTAGTTAGGCTTATTGGTCAATAGTTTCCTGGGTCAGTTGCTGGACCCCTTTTGTGCAAGGAGATAACTGCTGTTGTTCTCAACTCTGCTGGAACAAAACCAGTGCTCAGGCTATGGTTAAACAGAGTACCAAGTGGTTCTGCTAGGTCTTGTTTTACATTGTTTACTAAGCAACCTAGAATGTTATTTGATCCTATAGAGGCTGTGGTTTTGGCCTTGGAGAGTGCTTGTATGACCTGTTCTTTGGAGATACTCGGCAGGGACTGGTGTCAACAATGCTTTGAGGTATGGCTGGTGGGGATAGGGAGGTGGCGTTATTGCTAAATCTGTCAGCTAGCAGGCTGGCAATTTCCTCAGGTTCAGTGTGAGTGGTACCATCCACTATAAATTTGGCACACAGCTGGGCATTCCCTTTTAGGTTTCGGACATAGCTGAAGAATGCCTTATGGTTTTCTTTAACTAGGGATTATAATTTAGTCTTGTAACTAGCCTTATATGACTTTACAAAATATTTGATTTGCTTGTTCAAGCTGTGGAGGCTATTCTTCCTCTATTCAGTAAGTTCCCTCTTGTTCTTAGATATCAGTTTCTTTCTTTTGTTATATAATTTATTTATACTTACAGTCTACCACGGTGGCTTGTTTTTTCGGGATGATCTGGTTTTAGTCCTGTCAGGTACAGCTGAGTCTATAGGGCATTTGTGTACTCTTCTACATTGTTGACTTTGTTAGTAGGCTATCATTTGCTTTGGAGAAATTTTTCACTTTTTTTTTTTTGCTCCTGTGGGGAGTGTTTGGGCTGATCTTTACTTTAGATGAGACTGATCTTACAGATCTATCATTTTTCAACTGTTCAAATAGTCCCTTTGAACAGTTGAAAAATGACAGATGAAAAATGATAGATCTGTAAGAATTATAAAATCAGATAAAGGTGGGGGGATTGTTTTATTTGATTCATTGGAATAATTTAAAGTTATATTTGATTTATTACATGATATTAGTACTTATAGTCCAGCTTTTATTAATAAAATTAATATGTTATTTCGAGAATTGATTTATTTCTGGAAGAATTTTTTATTGGATCAAAGAATTACTATAGAGATATTATAATGTTTGACAAGTAAAAAATCCCATAGTTGCCACTATGTTTGGTATCCCAAAGATCCACAAAAAATTAGCAAAGCCACCTTTTAGACCTATAGTGGCTGGATGAGGATTTAAGACATACCCCTTCCAGGTTTGTATAGATAGGTGGCAGAAAGTGATTTATGATAAAGTTACTCATTTAATTATTGACTCATGGGATTTTTTTTAGATAGACTTAAAATGAACTTTTGGGATAGGGGTAGCATATTTTTAAGAATCAATGTGGTAGATCTTTTTTCTTCTATTCCTAGAAAAGAAGGTGTGGATCATTTTCATAACAGTATGTGTAGATTTACAATTTTTTCTAATGACAACATTAATTTATTGATTTTATGGATTTACTTACTTTGAGAGTGAATATTTTAAACAAATTAAAGGTGTAGTCATGGGAGCTTCATGCTGCTCAATTTATGCAAATATGGCTTTGTTGGATTGGAAATTTGATAAAGTATGCAATTGTGTTTTTTTACCAGTATGTGAAGCTTTACATTAGATTTTTGGACAACATCTTTATTTTATGGAAAGGACCCAAAAAAGTGGATAAACAATTTTATGGAATACCTTAAAGAATCTTCCTTCTTTCTTAAGTTTACTTATAATTATAATAAGGATGGCATGAACTATTTAGACACTTTTATTAAGCATACAGTTAATGGTTTTAAGTCATTAATTTATAGGAAGTCACCTTTTATCAAGTCATACCTCGAGTATGGTAGCTGCCACCCACTGAGTCAGGAAAAAAAGTATAATCAAAGGGCAATATATTCGAGTAGCTTGAATGACTTTGCATCAACAAGATGTGGCCAATGAGTTAAATGTTGTAGCTAAATTTTTTTAAGTAGAGGTTACCCTGTACAGCTAATGGATGAATTAAAAAATTTTGTTGAAGCAGAGTGGGGTATGAGATATAAACCACTACTTGGAGTAGAATTTAGTAAAAATAAAGTTGAGAAGAAAGATAGTAGCTTTGAGAGAGATTTAGAGGTTGAATATGGACCATTAACTAGATAAGTGAAAAATATAGTTACTCTTAACTGGAATATTTTAAAGTGTAATCAACAGGTTTATAAAGTGTTAGGCACACATCCTATTTTTGTTTTTAAAACAGGCCCTAATTTTAAAGAGAATTTTGAAATGGTAGGGTTGTTTAACAATCATACAGGTCAGTCAATGAAAGAGACTAGGAAATATGGAAGATGTTCACAATCCTGTTGTATTTTTGAAGGAGAAAAGTTGCTTTTGGAAAATGATTTATGTTCTAGAATAAGGTTTGTGAAAGGTAATTGTCAAACTAAAGGGGTAAGTCTACCTTGCAAAATGCTTGGAGTGCCCCACATATTACGTTGGTAAAACCAAAAGAACTCTCTGAAAGAGAATATATGAACATCAGTATCAAATAAATAATAAAAATGAAAACAATGCCCTTTTCAGGCACTCATTAAAATGGCCTTTTTATAAAAATTATGGTTTTGCAATATTGGAACACATCATACAGAGTCCCAGGGGTGGGGATATTAAATTAAGGTTATTAGATAAAGAAATGAGGTGGCAGCTTAGATTACATGATTCATCATTTCCAGGACTGAATTTATTTATTATTTGTTTACCAGAAAAGCCCAACTTGAAACAAAGCCAATTTTCAGTGGAGGCCTGGGGAGAAATGCTAAAAAACGCATGTCTTTACAACATGGGAGGAAACCCACACAAACACAGGGAGGACATGCAGACTCCACACAGAAGGCACCCTAGTCAATAATTGAACTGGAGAACATTTTGCTGTGAGGTGACAGCACTACCACTGCACTATCCATAAATGAAAGTATTTTGTTGCAACCAGTCCTTAATATTAGAGATAGCTATTTTTAGGTAGTATTTTAGGTAGTATTCTTAGGAGAATTATTAAGAGGTTTTTAGTAATATATAGTTTTTTAATAAAAATGTATTTTAACATTTATTTATAGTTTCTCATAAATGTGTTGGTTTGTAAATAGGGTTTTTCTTTTGTGTTTTGGTAATGTCCCTTTAAGGATAGTTAATTAATTAAAAAGGGGTTAGCCCTATAAAATAAGGTTATTTATTTGCAGATGTGATTCTAAAGAAGTCCTATTTCTCAGAACGAAAGTGCTTAATCCTTGTATAACAATAAAGTGATTTAAAACTAATGTTAAGCCAGTTTTTTTGGCTGCTGCGGTATCATATTTGTGGATTGAGTGCTGCCAATATTGCTTTCCTTTTTGGTAAACGTAACATGTTGATAGAATAACAGGTTTTGCTTTAGCATGAACTGTCTGAAGGCTATGAAGTCTGAAATTCAAATGTATATCATTATTATGTGACTTTAGGCTATAATGACTTGCCAATAATTTGCCAGAAAAGCACAATTTTATGAAAAACAGGCCAAAAATATAAGGCATAATTCTGGATATTCTGTGAAAATCTGTAAAGTTGAGAAGTATGCTGTGTACCTATAATAGGCAGCAATAATGTGAGTGAAAAACAATGTGAACCATTTTGTGATATGAGGTTATTTGCCTGTCAGTTATGGCACTTGACAACATCAACAACACTTAAAAGGAAAAAAAAATAAAAGAATGAAGACAACTTATGTTAATGTGCCAAAATGGAGCCTTCATAAGAGGATGTAGAGCAATACTGTGATTAGATACATATACCAAGACTCTGATTAGGTACATATCCCAAGGCTCTGATCAGGTATATATCCCAAGGCTCATATACCAAGACTCTGATTAGGTACATATCCAAGGCTCTGATCAGGTATATATCCCAAGGCTCATATACCAAGACTCTGATTAGGTACATATCCCAAGGCTCTGATTAGGTACATATCCCAAGGCTCTGATCAGGTATATATCCCAAGGCGCATATACCAAGACTCTGATTAGGTACATATCCCAAGGCTCTGATCAGGTATATATCCCAAGGCTCATATACCAAGACTCTGATTAGGTACATATCCCAAGGCTCTGATCAGGTATATATCCCAAGGCTCATATACCAAGACTCTGATTAGGTACATATCCCAAGGCTCTGATCAGGTATATATCCCAAGGCTCATATACCAAGACTCTGATTAGGTACATATCCCAAGGCTCTGATCAGGTATATATCCCAAGGCTCATATACCAAGACTCTGATTAGGTACATATCCCAAGGCTCTGATCAGGTATATATCCCAAGGCTCATATACCAAGACTCTGCTTAGGTACATATCCCAAGGCTCTGATTAGGTGCATATCCCAAGGCTCTGATCAGGTATATATCCCAAGGCTCATATACCAAGACTCTGATTAGGTACATATCTCAAGGCTCTGATCAGGTATATATCCCAAGGCTCATATACCAAGACTCTGATTAGGTACATATCTCAAGGCTCTGATCAGGTATATATCCCAAGGCTCATATACCAAGACTCTGATTAGGTACATATCTCAAGGCTCTGATCAGGTATATATCCCAAGGCTCATATACCAAGACTCTGATTAGGTACATATCCCAAGGCTCTGATCAGGTATATATCCCAAGGCTCATATACCAAGACTCTGATTAGGTACATATCCCAAGGCTCTGATCAGGTATATATCCCAAGGCTCATATACCAAGACTCTGATTAGGTACATATCCCAAGGCTCTGATCAGGGGCATATCCCAAGGCTCTGATTAGGTACATATCTCAAGGCTCTGATCAGGTATATATCCCAAGGCTCATATACCAAGACTCTGATTAGGTACATATCCCAAGGCTCTGATCAGGTATATATCCCAAGGCTCATATACCAAGACTCTGATTAGGTACATATCCCAAGGCTCTGATCAGGTATATATCCCAAGGCTCATATACCAAGACTCTGATTAGGTACATATCCCAAGGCTCTGATCAGGGGCATATCCCAAGGCTCTGATTAGGTACATATCTCAAGGCTCTGATCAGGTATACATCCCAAGGCTCATATACCAAGATTCTGATTAGGTACATATCCTAAGGCTCTGATCAGGGGCATATCCCAAGGCTCTGATTAGGTACATATCCCAAGGCTCTGATCAGGTATATATCCCAAGGTTTATATACCAAGACTCTGATTAGGTACATATCCCAAGGCTCTGATCAGGGGCATATCCCAAGGCTCTGATTAGGTACATATCCCAAGGCTTTGATTAAGTACAAATCCCATGACTCTGATTAGGTGCATATCTCAAGGCTGTGATCAGATCTGAAAACATCAGCTGGGGGGGGGGCATAGGACAGCCAGCAGACGGGTGGAAATGCCACTTACAACTACATCTAGAGTATTTCTACATGGCCAGGTAAACACTACTGCATGCCCTAAGTGCTGTCCTGTCCTGTTGATAGACATTTGAGGAAGTGGGCCATTTGTGCCCAATCATTCATCAGAGTGATTCTGTTCTGTGAATAATCCAAATGTATGGATCATTTACAAACTGTATGGGCACAGTGGCTGTACGCAATTGTGTATATTGTTTGTGTATATTCTAGCCCATGAGTTCTGTACTCAGTAAACTACATTCCTGTAGTCCACAGAAAATGTTTTTACAAAAAGCCACATAAGTTTGAGCATGTACTGAATACAGATTATATGGACATAACATTCTGTGACATTGTATTATAGTAGGTTCCCTTTGGAGTTGTGTACTTGATTTTTCTTCACTGTGGGGAAAGTCGTACATGTGCAGAATATATCTGTATTGAGTTGCTATAACATCTGAAGTAAAAATTATATATCTGTGTTTCTCGGGCATATAGCTGAATATATATATATATATATATATATATATATATATATATATATATATATATATATATATATATATAACTATATTCACATTTGTTAACAGCTATACTTACTGACACTGATCACTAAAAAAAAAAAAAAAAACACATCAAGTACACCAATGATCCACAATGCAACTTGCCAAAACACAGCCTACCTATCATTTAAATATAACAGACTTACATCACATAATCCTCAACTCCTTCAACATCATACCCTTTCTATTGTAAAAAATAATGATACTTCATGCACTTGTAAATAACTGCTAGTAATTATACTTCACTTTAAAAAAATAAAAATAAAAATCACACACTTTTAATTTCACTTACCTGACATTGTATGTACTTCATAAACAAAATATCCAAATCAACAGTGTTTACAAAGGGTGCTCTGCCCCTGTACCCCTCCAACTCAGATACTTTCTCCCAAATCCACTCACTAATGTATACTAATGCTGCAGTGCGTCAAAAGACACTTAAGTGAAAACATCACCTCGGGGCTTTTGTCGAATAACCATATGTTGACTATCTCAAACATCAATGAACTGTGATATAAATGAAAAAAGACACCTAATACAATCACCAAATGTTGTCAACAATATTAACTACTACCATATATATAATTAGTTTCCATTGGTTTTGGTCATCGGGAAGTTCAATTGACATTTGTTTAATTGTCTGCATTTGGTCGATCATACAGATAATCAACAAGTGTGTGAGATCGACAATCCCAGGATAGGGGAATATTCCCTTTCCCTGGGGACTGTTTGATCTCAGAGGGGTGTGGCGGTGTGTGTGTGTGGGGGCTTGCCCAAGTGCAAAAAACAATGTTTTAAAATTGTATGAGCCAAGGGTCTACTGGGTACTAGGTAGTTGAAGTTTCAGTTTTATGTAGAATGGTTCACTTTCAGGAGGTCAGCTTACATGCTTGAGTGAGGTAGCATGTTTCCCTGCAATGTTGGGAACTCCATTTTGGCAGGAATTTTCCTGTCATGCAAAGGAGAGGTTTAGGGGATTGGTTTGTGGGAGCAGTTATGTGGTGAATACTCTATGTTGAACAGCATATTAACAGGGAAAAAAGTTTGCAGTGCTGTGAAGTGAAGCATCATTATATGTATTTTATATGGCTTCAGTCCTTTAGATTCTACCAATGAGAGGAGCAAATGGCACCCCAATGGTATTAGCTTCATGAATTCCACATGTTTGAAAGGATGGAAGTTTTACATAGCTCCCTGACAATTGTTTGACCTTTTTGTGATTGGCTGTCAAAACTGTGGTCCTAAAATAGTAAACCCACTGAAATGCAAATAAAAAGCAATCTTGTAGGGTGGCAACCCTACCACTCAGTTTTCCAGTGTGAAGGGATGCATTCCGACATAGTCTCCTGACTGGAGATCTTTGCTTGGATTGTAAGACTGTGAAGAAGCAGATCATGCTTAACCTATAATTTATCAAAATAATGGTAATATCACCAACATCAGCTCCAGAGACCTTAAGGCACATCATAGTATTAAAAGACTCTATTATTGGGAGAGATAACCTTCCCAAAGGATACTCTTGCCATGGAATGAAGTTCCACTTCAAAACTACCTTTTAATGTTTATTAAGGCAAATCCTAAAAGAGTGGATGTGGATCCATACATTCCCTTGGGATAGGGTCTGCTGAATGTATTGCCCAGCATAAATCTTTGACCCTATACACTGTAGTTAAATTATGACACACAGATAGATAGGTAGGTAGATAGATAGATGTATAGATACATAGATAGATAGATAGATAGATAGATAGATAGATAGATAGAGGTATATACCTACAATATTTAGTCTGCGAGGTATTATTGTTTACATTGTAATGATAATTTTAAAATTAACCTTTTTAACAACTGCATTTTTTGATTTTATATATTTTGTATAGGCCATGTATATCACAGATACAGTGAACTAATTAAACTGTGCAAAATGCATGAAAATTGACCCTTAGATTATTCAAAATTAAATGAATAAATTCAAACTCAAACCTAAGCTTGACCTGTGTATGCAGTTTTACTTATATTTGTTTACAATTATATTTCTTTTTAGACACTTTCTCTTTGGGTGTATAGAACAGGAGGAGAAAAAGCAGGTGTATGAAATGCAATTAATCTAATAATGTATACTCTGAGATAGAAGTCACATAAAACCAACAAGCAATAGCAGAAGCTTGCAGTGATAAAAATAAAAAAATAACCAAGATTGGTGTTATAATTTATATATTAGATTAAGCAATACTCATAGATTAGGAAAACAAGTTAATTCTCTCAAACTTTTTGTGATATTTCCACATCAATAAAGCATTATTGGTGAAATTACCTCATGTTTTACTGAGACCCATTGTCTTTTCAGCTAAAGTTTATTAACAGAAAACTTAGCCAAAGCAGCGATTAAACATAATAGGTAAGTATTATCAGATGCATGATACTGAATAGGAACAACTAGTAGTCAGTTAAAACACTTGTACTCATTTTGTTACTGGTGATTACATAGTTCAGCAGATTATAATGTAAAAAATCATAAACTGGATAAATGCAAATCAGTAGCTGAATCATTTTCTCAAAATACACATTCAGGAGAAGATACTTTAGGAATTGCTGCCAATTTGTGGGGAGTGAATCTTTTATAGATTAAATGTGTAATGGGAGGCCTTACTATAATCTGTTGATAGTTTTAGTATCTTTGGAAGATCACTATTAGGATTCTTAGAGTACAGAAACATATTATTTGCAAAATAATTAACTCTTTATGCCAGTTGGCTGCAACCCCCTGGATTCTAGCTTTGACCTTAACATTCAGGCTTCCATTCTCCTATACCAACCCTCCCACATACTTGAAGCAGCTAACTTGTTTCACTATTTTGCCTTCTATCTCAATTCTCAACTTCTGATTACCCCCATTTACTGCCATTCCAACTGTCTTATCTGAACTCGGTTTCATCCCATGTGCCTTCAGATTTGCATTCCATTCCCCTACCCTTTGCTAAAGTTCTTGCTCAGAGTCTGTCTGCAATGCCTGATTGTCTGCATACAGCAGCTGAGTTGATCTGCCCCCTCTGATCTGGTTGTTCATCACTAGTATGATATGAACAGCAGTGTGCTCAGAGCTGAACCCTGATGCACACCCACTCCCACTGGGAACCCCTCTCTAAGATCGAACACTGCTCGTACTTGTACTAGTTCTACCAACGTTTGTGGAACTTCAAGTCACTACAGGACTGTCCAAATCAACTTTCTTGGAACCTTGCCGTATGACTTCTCCAAGTCTAGGAATGCCCAGTTGGACTCTTTCCTCATTTCTGGCTCGTTCTCAAGTATCTGTCTCACTGCAAACATCAGGTTGGTTGTGCTAAATCCTGATCTGAATCAAGACTGCTCATTCCCCATCTTACTTTCTACTACTCTGTGAATTCATTTATCAATCTCTCTCTTCAGAACTTTCATGCAGTGTGATAGGAGTTTGATACCTCTATACTGCCGACAGTTAAGAATGTCCACTTTGGTCTTGAATACTGGCACTAGTTCATAGGTTCATAAGTTGGTACTAGGCTATCGGCCCTAGGGGCTATACAAGCCTAGCCATAACAATTCCCTGGCTATTTCTTACCACACTATTTACTTCCCTGGACCCCTGTCTTGCAGGGCGACTGACGTGATCCCCGGGTGAATTTCCTTTCTCTCATCCAATCATCAAGGTTCCTTTTGAAGAGGGCCAAAGAAGCGCTCTGCTTGACATGTATGGGAAGTTTATTCCAGAGTCTGGGGAGTCTCTGGGTATGCTTTCTTTCCAGTCATCTGAGATATGTCTTCCTCTCCATACTGCTATGAGTACCTTCAGGAGCCATTTCTCCCCTATCTTACCCAACATCTTGATTATATCTACTGTGGCTTAATTTGTGCCTGCTGCTCTCCCTGACTTAATTTTCCTTAATTCTGTTCTTACTTCTTCTATGATGAGCTCCTTCTCTTTTCTCAGCATAGGCTGTGTCTGGGACAGTACAGCTTCTGTGGGTTTTTTCTTCATTCAGAAGCTGCTGGAAGTACTCATTCCATCTACCTTTGGTGTTCTGTGGACTGGTGAGCAGGTTGTTTGACTGTCTTCTTTATCTTTCTGTCTTTGCCTTGCAGCCTAATTTCTTTGTGCCATTTAATGAGTCATTTTCCAGAAATTGGTAGAGTGACTCTGATGCCTTGTTCTTTGCTATTGTAACCCCTCTCTTAGCCTCTTTGTTAGCCAACCAGTGTTTCTTCCTAGCATTGTCTATCTTTTCTATCTCCCACTTTTTCTTGTACTCCTTTCTTTGATGATTTCATGGACATCTGCATTTCACCATCAGCTTTCCTTATGTACCTTATTTCCATGGGTCACCTTCAAAACATCTAAAACCCATAACATCTAATTTTATAACACTGAGACCAGAACATCTAAAATCCAAAGCATCTAAAACCCATAACATTGAATTTCATAACATCTAACAGTGCAAATCACATGAAAATAGCATCCCCTCCACATATAATGACATATAATGACACCAAACTACCAAATACACTTTTTACTACATTTCTGCAGGGGGGCTTGATATTGTGGGGTTAGGAAATTAACTTTTTGCCACTGTAGTGCGATCTTGGAGTTGGTATATATAATTTACGGGAGGATGTGGGGGGTGGAACCCCCCCACATGGGGAGCACAGATATGTACCTAATCAGAGCCATGTGATATGAGTCATGGGTGTGCCCCCCTGCAGAAACATAGTAAAAAGTGTGTTTGGTAGTTTGGTGTCATTATATATGGAGGAAATGTTATTTTCTTATGATTTGTAGTGTTAGATGTTATGAAATTCGATATTATGGGTTTTAGATGTTTTGGGTTTTAGATGTTCTGGTCTCAATGTTATAAAATTAGATGTTATGGGTTTAAGATGTTTCAAAGTAGACCCATTTCCATACCTGGCTAGGCTGTGTATCTGTTCTATAGGCCTTACACAAGATGTTTTGCGGCACTGCCATTCTTCTTCAGCACTACCTATTTACTCTTCTTCTTGTGGAGCTAGAGCCCTGAGTAATTCTTTGAACTATTGTATTTTCTCTCCAGTCAACTTACAGATCTTCAACCTGTCTCTGTTGACCATAGAGCCTTCTCTGACTGCTTGCAGCTGATTGTGGCAACCAGTAGTTTATACTGTGGGCTGACTGTTTCACTGGAGATGACTTTGCAATCACTGATTCTACATGAGTGCCCTTTCCTTACTAGGAGGACGTCTACCTGAGTTGCATACTGGCCACTATTATATGTGATCTTGTGGCTGTCTCTCTTTCTGAGACATGTGTTGGCTGCCATCGAGCCATTTGCCATCCAAAAGTCTAGAAAGACCATTACTTCTTTAGACCTGTTGCCCCACCCATGTGGTCCCAGGCAGTCCCAATATGTGTATTCAGGGCACCCATTATGACACTTCTACTCAGGAGAAACCTTTAGACAAGGAAATAGTTTTCCCATCAATTTCTTCCAATTTTAGCCAAGACATCTTCTCTGCAGCACACTAATGAAGTCATCCATTAAAATGTGTACTATCTTGCTCTTGTAATCTGACTTCTCCTGTTACACTTGTGGTTGATTCTGTATACACTAAATTGTGGAACTAGATGGGTGTCTCAAATACAGCACTGAAGAACTAGGATGAGTGTGTGTATGTGTGTGTGTGTGTGTGTGTGTGTGGGGGTATCTAGAGATGGCTTCAAGAACAGATATTTCAGTCCCTTTTTGCAAACACACATCACCCTAGTTAAACGGTGGGGATGTCATCCTTTCAAATGTACACTATCTCACAGTTGTAATTAAACTTGTTGTGTGATCTTTGTTAGGTAGTTGGTTTGAATCTCTCTATTTTAGGCCAAACAACTTGTTTGTTAAACACACTGATAAGTCCATTTGTTGAAATGTAATTTACCTCATCCATCTAGGAAGCCTTCTCTCGTGGCTTCAGGAAATTATACAATTTTCTCTAACTGGTAGGCTTACTAAGGCATGAGTTTGAATCTAGCATAATGTAAGTATTCTACATGCGTTTGCTTCTACAATCAAAGGGATGACTGCACCATACAGCACATGTGGTTATATATGCCTACCCTCACACAAGATTGTGAGACAGATCAGACCACTCTTTCAGTCATCTTAAATCCACTTATATGCCTTTCAGCACTATGATGATGTTATGCCTCCAAATATACTCTGTTTTACAATTGTAATAAGACTTCTCCTGTGAAATGTGCAGTCAATGCAGTATCCTGTAGTTTGTGTTATTATATAGGAAGGTGTTTTAGAAACCTGCAGTGATCAGTATCAGTGTGTGTGTGAGTCTAGTGCTAGAGATAAATGACATCCCAAACAGTTGTAATGTGTACAATTACAGAGAGTAAGAGCTTCTCCATTGCTTTTAAACCAAACAACTGATTTGTACCACAATGATAATGTCATGCCATCATATATGGTCAGCCTCATAGTAGTGGTAAGACTTTGCCTGCTGTATGTGCTTTTAATACACAGTTTTGTAGACTGTGGACTTGCATAGACAGCTGTTCAACTGCAGCAAAGGACAACATAATGTGAGAGTAATGAAGTGACACATACAAATTTGCATTAATTCATTTCTATCTTTTTAGTACTAGCAAAGGCCTTTCAACATATTGAGACTTCATGCCAGTCAAATGGTGTTCTGTGATGCTTGCAGTGAGAGTTCTCCTGTAGATCATGTAGTTAATAGTGACATCTGTATCATGTATACCCAGACAGGCATTGGTTAAAATCTGGGAAAGTATATGTGCTAAACAGTATGGATTGACAAGAGGAGCCTACCCGACAAGCATCAATATGGCTAAATTACACTTGCGTGAATGGTAACATTGTTACTTCCATTTGATCCCTCAGAATAATTTGTATTGGATAAATGAACATCAAAAGCCTTTCTTAGTTAACACCTTCAAGTGTGTTCTTTGTGACACCAGCCCATCAATATCTCTTGTGGCAGATGCAGTTAATGCAGAGCTCTGTTCAGTATGGAGCGTGATAGGCAGGGGACTGAATCTGGTAAGGTATGTCTGTCAGATTGTGACAGACTGGAGTGGCTTAGCCACAGAAAACAGATATGGCACAGCAATATGGCCATGCTTTTTAGGTCTCAGACTCCATGTTAGGAGAGCCATTACAGTTGGATACTGATGTAATCCCTTCAACAGTGTTCATCATGTCTCATCAGATATGGTTCTTTCTGTGCCATTATTGATTGATATGCACTTTTATCTCTGAGGTCTGACCTCAGGCATGTGCTCAAGTCTAGCAAGATGTAACTGCTGAGTATGTCAGGGAATGCTCAGAGGCATTATTTAGTTTCCCAAAAATACTGATATGTATTGCATGACTTAATGTAAATCTTTACATATACCTTGTATTCTTTTGTTCACAATATGGAGCTTTAAAGGAAATAATGTCTTATTCAGCATTTCATTTTTAAACAACTTTTTATTAATTTTAAACAATGTCTTGCAAGAAGATAATCTGTATCATGTGATTTATTTCTGATTAAGAATTGATGCTAAAAGATTAAATTTGCATCTCTAAGGTCTAGCATTTTGTTTATATTAAACGTTTCCAAACAACCTGCAGTATTTGATATGGAAAACAATAAAAATAATAAATCTTTAACTATTAATTAGAATTCATGAATCTTTTAAAAGTTATAAGGATGTAATCAATGAAGGGAGATGAATAGTATTTTTTTCTTTTCATTTAAGCATAAGTGTTTCAAGATCCATTTAAATTTATTAATTCTAAATTTAGAGAAATATTCTACAACATAGCTGTTATTATTTATTAATCTTTCAAGAATGGATTTCAAAGTGGATTGATAAGAGGAATTTAACCATAGATATATTATACTGAGAATTATGAATTTGGAAAAAGTAATCCACCTTCTTGTCAACTTTTAATATGTCAAACAAAGGATATTTTTGGTTTATTCTGGAACCAGAGAAAATTAAGAAGTGTAGAATTTAATTTCGTAAAGACTTTTTAGGAGGGAGAATAATCAGTGATTGTACATAGAAAAGTATTTTTGGTAGGTTTATCATTTTTATTAAAGTAAGTCTATCTTATACTGTAAAAAATTGTTCCAATTAATAATTATTTTAGTAACAGTGTCTATTAACTTATTATAATTTACTGATATTGAGTCTTTTGCAGTATATTTAGTTATAATTCCAAGATAATTAATTTGTAAATTGACCAAAATAAAAGTCTTATAGTTTCTTAAATAACTATAAACTTTTTATTAATAAGTATAGTTTCTGTTTTATCAGGGTTAAACATTAAACCTGATGCTTTTTCAAACTAATTAATAGACTTAGTTACATTTTCAATTGAAGCTTCAGCATCACCACTTGTTACTAAAATATCATTTGCAAATAACTGACTTTTACAGGAATAACTTTCAACTACTGAGAATTCCTGGATTTTGCTATTAGATCTAATAAAGTTTGTGAAAGGCTCAACTGCTAGACCAAATAATAGAGGTGACAAGGGGCAGCCATATTTTGCACCTTTTTAATATTCTGAAAGAAAGAAAAGAGACGATTTTAATAAAAAGAGAATTAATTACTATATAGATTAGTTATAAGATTTATAAAATCTAGGGAAAATGCATATTAAGTGCTTTGAACAAATAATTCCATCTAATAGAATCAAAAGCCTTATTTATATCTAGTCATATTATACTTAGTTATTTTTTGTTTTTATTAGCCAGATCAATTAAAGCATTAATCATATTTATGTTATCTTGAACCTTTCTATGTAGTATAAAACTAGTCTGGTCATCATTATTAATCCTGGCATAATACGGTTCAATCTTTTTGCAAGGATAGACATAAATATTTTATAATCAACATTTCATAATGAAGTAGGACAGTAAGAAGAACATGTTAGAATCTTTATTTTGTTTCACGGTAGAAGATATCAGAGAAAATTTCTAGTAGAGGAGGATGGTTGACATATGTCTAACTTATTCAAAAACATTTAATAGGATATTTAAAATATCTACTGGCAATAATTTGTATAATTCTGGGATTATACCATCAAGACCAGGGGCTTTATTTGGTTTAAATTATTAATTTGATCTTTTAACTCCTTAAAAGAGAATGACATCAATTCTGGATCTTTGATTTTGGTTACTTTAAACCTAATAATGCCTATAAAAATCATCAGTTATGTTGTGGATTTCTAAGTATATCTCTTTAATGGTTTTATCTCTATTCAAATATAAACCTGAAAGTCTGAAAATTGTTGGATTTCTTGTGCAGCCTCACACCACTTTTTAACTGGGTCCATTATCCATACTACAGAGTCATCTGCAAACCACATTGAACTGTACAGCTTCACCTTTGGGTCCTGAGTACCCATATGCCTCAGTCTATATTTTAAGAATCTAGATAAGTGGCTTAAACACTAACAAGAAAAGTAACAGAGATAGAGGGCAGCTCTTTCTTGCAACTTCTGTAAGATCTATCTTATATGAAAGTGTGCCATTAGTGAGAGCATTGGCTGCTGGATCCTTATATAAAAATTGACACTTTTGAATAAATGATTCTGGAAATTCTATAAGATGCAATACTTTCCAAATACAGTCCCACTTGATTGTGTCAAATGCCTTATGGAAGTCAAGGCAGACTGCTGCCATAGCTTTATTTATTGTGCAGGCAAAGTGCTGAATGTTTCACCAGATACTCACTAAATCTTGATCTCTGACCCTTCCCTGATGAAACCTTGGTGAGATATTGAAACTAGCCTCAAAATTACCAGTACTATTGTTTTAGCTAGGAGTTTAGCATAAATCTTTATTTCCATATTTATTAATGATAATGGTCTGTAACTCTCACTCTAGATTATGTTTCCCTTCTTTATGAATAAAGACTACTTTTGCTTCTAGTAGTGCTTCTGTAAACTTTCTCTCTGCTTCATTTCCTAAGAAAAGATTGTACAACCAGTCCACCAATGGCTAAAAATAGATTTTATAAAACTCTGCAATTAACCCGTTCAATCCAACAGCTATACCCCTCTTCATGTCACAAAGTGCCTACCTTATTTCTTCTTCTTTTGAAATTCTTCTTTCTAACAAATTTACTTCCTCTTGGGAGACCCTGCCAGAGTCCACTCCTTCTAAGTATTTGTGGAGATTCTTCTTTCTACAACTACTAGGATCTAAAAGTATTCCTTTCAAAGTGTTTGCCATTATATTTTTAATCTGTACTCTGTTCATTGTAACCACCCCTGCAGTGTATGTGAGGCATCAAATGTCAGGTCCCATGTTCTTTCTTTTACCTTGCTTGCAAGAAATTTGGGAAATGTAACACCTATTGTCTTTTCAAAACATGAACATCTCTCCCATTTTTTCTATATGTACCATTCATTTAAATTCCTGATAGAGCGCCTGATTTGTTTAATTTGATGCAATAAGAATAGGCCCTTACCTTTTCCTTGTTTATACTCCTCTTCCTTGCCACTTATGGAATATTTCAGCTGTCTCAGCCCTACCCAACATTTCCTTTTATTTGATTTATATATTGTGTTCATCCATTCTCTTAAACTGACTTTATTTCCCAGTAAACATTAATTAACACCTCACAATGTATCCAGGCTTTTAAAAACTCCAGTGTTTTCTTTTGTAAAAGTTGCATGTTCTCCTTCTGTCTCATAATAAGAGGGTCCATTCTCCACCCTCAAGATCTTATTTATTTATTTATCTATTTATCTATATATTTATTTATTTATTGACCGGGGAAGTCTGACTGGGCCAGAAACCCATTTTCAGAGGAGGCCCAGGAATAGAAGGCCCACATAAAACATATAAAACATTTGACAAGACACAGGTGATTATACATCTTGATTTCTATTTGGATACAGATAAATATTAACTATTATTTAGCTAAGTAGATGTATTCTAACACAAAAGTTTACATATGTGGTATGGTTGATTGATTCATTCATTAAGTAGTAGTACCTTGTTGCATTCAGAAATACACACAATAGGCTACATTTACAGTTAGTTTTAGAGTGTTGTAGAGTTGGTTTCAGATAAAGATTACTGAAACTGAGAGAGTGGAATGCTAGATGAAAAAAGTGCAATAGCTGAGGGAAGAACTGTTCGGAGGGTAGTGGGGTTGATAAGTCTACAGAGGGAGATGACAGAGGGTGTGGGATAAGAGTAAGAGGAAAATAACATTTTAATGTATATGTTATTGGGAACAGGGAGACAGGTTGCTAGGGAGGAGACTAGTTAGGCTTAGAAGATAGTGGGGGTATTCTGAAAGACAGTGGGTAGTGCAAGTATTGAGTTTGTGGTAAGAGGACAAGAGAGAGTGAAGTAGAGGAGAGACATATGAAAAAAACAAATGAGGTAGTATAAGTTAGGAACTGGAAAGTCAGAGTAGAGTATGTGAGTTTTAGGGAGGAATGCAGGGACAGATATGGATGTTAAGATGTTATTTTAAAGTGAATTTAGAAGTCCTAGAAGAGTCTAAGATGCTAATGTGTGAGGGGAGTGTATTGCAGAGTTTTGAAATACAAAAAGAGTATAGGCTTTTGCCAGCTCTTTTATTTAGTTTGTATACTTCTAAGAGTTTATTAGTGGAGTGGAGACTTCTGGATGGGTTATAAGGTTGTATGATAGGCTTTAGAGCTGAGCAACTGTTGGGTTTGTATATTACTTTATGATCCTGGGTTAGATGTACATAGCTAAGATATTGGTTGAATCTAGCCAATTTATTGCCTTAAGAGCATGACAGTGATGTAATGGCATTCTTTTTCATAAAACAATGTTGGCATTGTTTTTCATTAAACAAAGTATTTTTCGAATAACTACTGGATTATTTTTGGATCTTCCTGCATTTTTGTTTTCTTTGGTTGTTTTGTCTTTTATCCAGTTTGTGCTGTCTTGTCTAGTGATGTATACGGTAAGATAGGCCACTTGCAAATTTGGCAGTTTTATAGTAACATGACTGTTGTTTGTTTTTGAGAGATACATGTAGGTTTGTTAGGATGGGGGCTCCGTATAATAGGGAGGGGAGTAAGTATGTATTGGGGGGTGTTTTTTGGTGGGGATATCCATGAAGTGTTTGTGCCTATAGAGTTTACCAATTTTAAAGTATGTATTTTTAATGGTGTTTAGTATATTATATTCAAAGTTGAGTTTATTGTCGATGGTGACACCCAGTAGTTTTGCTTGCGTCATGATTTCAATTTCTGTGTTATTTGGAGGAAATATTTTGAAGTCATGTAGAAGAGGTTTTAGGGTGAACAGTAGCTGTTCAGTCTTTTTGGAGTTTAGCAGTAATTGTGCATCATTTAACCAAGTTTCAACAGAGTAGAAAGCAGTTTGAGCCATTTTTAGGAGATATTGAAGGTTGTTGAAGAAGGAGATTATGGTGGAGTCATCACTGTATTGAATAAGTTGACTTTCAAGAAAGGAAGTATGGAGATTGTTAATAAAAATATTGAAAAGTAGCGGTCCAAGAGTTGAACCTTGGAGTACTCCGGTTTTGTTTATCAGATATTTTGATAGATTATTTTGCCAATGAACACATTGTTTCCTATTTGTTAAGTAGTTGACAAACCATTTTAGAGTTGGTGGTGAGCATTCCAAACTGGAAAGTTGTTGTACTAGATTTGATGAGATACTGTATCATATGCCTTGAATAAGTCCAGTAAGATAACTGAGGTTAGCTGGCCAGCATCCAAAGCTCTGTTTACAGTATCTGTGAAAGATATAACTGCAGTGCATGTACTGTGTTCTGGATGAAATCCATGTTAAGAGGGAGAAAGTAGATTATTTTTGGAAAGATATTTGAGTAGTTGCATGTGAATACACTTTTCAAGTATTTTAAACAGAGGGAAGAGGATACAGATAGGATGATAGTTTATAAGTTCATTGGGATTTCCACCTTTATGTGGGGGACCTCCATCAGATTCTTTCCATATTTGTGGGACTTCAGATTCAGTGATGGTCTGGTTAATTTTTATAATAAATAGATAGGCAATAGAGTCTGCAATGAGTTTTAGGTACTCTAAAGGGAGGTTGTCTGAAGAGAGGGAACACTGCTTTAATTTAAGAAGAAGTTTATGTATTAGAGAGGTGGGGATAGGCTGTAGAGTAAAAGTAGGTGCAGAAGTGGTAGCTTTGTGGCTAATGCATGTGGTAGGGTTGTTTATGTTGCTAAAATTGTTTGGTGGGTCAGTTAGGGGTGGATTTTGTGGAGGGATAGGGTTGTTTATAAGTTTAAGTATGCAGTCTATAAACTGTGAGTTAAAGATTTGAAAGTTTGCTGATAACGGGTTTGGAGAAATGAGTTATTTAAGCATAGAGTGTAGTAGATGGGTGGAATAAGTTAATTGTTATAGGTAAAGAAAATGGTGAACGCTGCTACCTGAAGATCCTTCTTCGTAAGAGTGAAGAAACAAGATGGGTAAAAACTGGAGACAGACCATCATGATGTAATAAAATAACCATGTTTATTGAGAGAGATAAGCGCTTTCGTGTACTCCCAGGGTACGCTTCATCAGATCTATTTTAATTACTAAAACTCTAGCTTTTTATACATTTAAGTTCATTAAAACATTCAGTATCAATCTATCAATTAATTAACTCATCATTACATAATTAGACTTGTATCTTGATAGTATAAGGCAAAGTATACTGAATATCAAATGCAGTTTCAGTTCAAATCCACAATTCAACCTTCAAATTGCTATATATAGAGATATTCTAGTTATAGCCATATGGCTTAATATATGAAAATGTAATGTATCAAAATAAGTATGTATGATAAAGTAAAATAAAATAATTAAATATAAAATATATAAAATATAATCTGAAAAAATGGAAATATACAATTTAAGTGCAGTGAATATAACTAAGTAGAAAAATCTTACTTATTTAAACTTCCGTGCTTCAAGTAAAGGTTTTATGCTGATGAACTGATTGAGACCAGGGTCTTGATGTACTCTTAATTTTAAAATCCATTTTAATTCAATGGTTTCTAAATTATTGATGTTATTACCCCTTCTCTTATTAAGGGGTACTATTTGAAGTACCCTGAATTTAAAATTATGACCTTTATGAAGCATAGAATGTTTGGTTAGGGCATTTCGCTGATCTGATTTCTTGGTGTCATAGGTATGATTATATATCCTATCTTTCAGTCTCCTGGTGGTCATGCCTATATAAAATGCATGACATTGCCCACAATTTGCTAAATATATAACGTTCATATCATTACACAAAGCAAAAAACCTAGGTTCAAATTTATAATTCAGAGTAGGATGTATAAAAGTCTGTTCTTTTGAAATCATATTGCACATGTTACATTAATTGTTATAGGTGTTAATGGGAGGAATTAGGATGTTGAGATTTGGAATGGCTTTTAGTTTGAAGGGGGAGGAGTTATGGTAAGTACAAATTGAAGTGTGGGGGCTGGGAATGGGGGGGTAGGGGAGGGGAGCAGAGTGAACCCAAAGGGCGAACAGACCGGAGCTACATCCCAAGCTGTAGCAGACCTGGAGAGAAACAATCTGTGAAGAGAGACGCTAGTTTTTAGAGCAGGAGGTAAGTATCAAGGGTAGAAAAATATATAACCAGAGGAGTTTAGTGAAATTGGTAGATGGAAAGAAAGCAGAAAAAGCACAGAAAAGTGTTTGCAAGTGTTATGGTAGAGAGAAAGCAGAGCAGAGGGAAAGAGATGTGCGTTGTACAGTAGGGGTTGAAAGAAGGTAGCAGCTACTTCAGGGGAAAGGTTGGACAAATAAAGCACAACTTATTTCAGTAGAAATGATGGGGGAGGGGGGAGTTCTGGTGGTAGAGTTAATTATAGTGCTACAAGTTATTTCAGATATTATAATACGTTTAGGCAGAAAAGGTTACCTTTGTTATCAACATATACATTGCTTCACTTAGGTTGATGGGGTCACTTGTTAGGTCCAAATGTTCAGAACTTCTAATGTAGGGTTTCTTTCTATTTACTGCAGGTCTGGAATGTGATAAATATAGTTCCATAGCTATCTTCCATAGCATATTCCATGGTAAGTCTAATCACACTATGTTCAGATCGGCTTGCTGATTGATGATTTACCTCCATTACTTTACCTATAAGATTGGAAGCAATCAAAGTCAAAGCCAAAGTAAACTTTATTGTCATTCAAATCAACAAATGTGATGTATCGATGGATGAAATTTCATTGCTTGAGGCTCGTGTGCATTGAAAATCAGTTTTCACAAGAGGGTAAAGGAAGCATATAATGGAAGAAATTCTAGACAGAACAGATATAATACGCACATAGATAACTTATCCACCACCATTTTTAAGATAGGATAACAACATAGCAAATTCACAGTTCCTGTAATTGTGCAAGTAATAATTAGTTCAGACTGCATAACTTAGATAAATAGAATCATTTAATTATACGACAGTAAAGGCAATTATATTGCACTTACGGTGTTCTCACAAACTGAGGGAGTGTTGACATTAAGGTTAGTTGTTCAACAGTCTGATCGCTTGTGGAAAGAAACTATTCCTGAATCTTGATGTTCTACATCTGATGCTTCTGAATAATTTCCCTGAAGGCAGGAGATGGAACAGTCCATATGCAGGATGATACTTGTCCCTTAGTTTCATGACCCTACCATAGCATCTGCAAGAGTAAAGGACCTATAAGGAGAGGGGGTTTGATTCTGTGATTTTCCTGGCCTGCTTTACAACCTTCTCTAATGCCTTGCAATCTGTGTATGAGCAGTTTCCATACCAGACTGTGATGCTGTTAGTCAATATGCTTTCAACTGTGGTCCTGTAGAAGGTCATGAGGATGTGGGAGGGGAGGTTTGCTCTGTGTAGTCTTCGGAGGAAGTGGAGGTATTGTTGGGCTCTTTTCACAAGTTTGGAGGTGTTTGCTGCCAAGCTTAGGTCATCTGTGATGTACACCCCTAGGAAGTTGGTGCTTTTTAACGTTTCCACTGCTGTACCACTGATAGTGATGGGTGTGTGGGATCCTTGCTTCCTCCTGAAGTCAGCAATGATTTATTTTCTTTTGTTTTGTCAACATTTAGTGCCAGGTTGTTGTTGGTGCACTATCTGGTGAGTTGGTTCACTTCCTCTCTGTATGCCTCCTCATCATTATTTCTGATGAGATCGATCACTGTAGTATCATCAACAAACTTGATAATATGATTTGTCTGATGTTTTGCAGAGCAGTCATGGGTCAATATTGTGAAGTGAAGTGGACTTAGTATGCAACCTTGTGAGACCTCTTTGTTCAAGGTGATCCATCATGAATGGTTCTTGCCAACGCAAATAGTTTGGGGCCTGTTAGAAAATTGGGGCTCCAGTTTGCAGAGTGTATTTTCTGTGCCTAGTTGACTTAGTTTAGACAACATCTGCTGCAGTATTACAGTGTTGAAGGCTGAGCTGAAGTCTATGAACAGCATAATTATGTAGCAATTTTTGTCTGCAAGATAGTTCAAGGTGTGATGTAATGCCAAGGATATAGCATCTGCAGTGGAGCGACTTGGTCTGTGAGCAAACTGTATAGGATCAAAATATGGATGCAGAGAAGATGATATATGCTCTTTTACCATCTGTTCAAATCATTTCATTACCACTGGTGTGAGTGCAATGGGTCAGTAGTCATTTAATGTGACTAGGGATGACTTCTTTGGCAGAGGAATGATTATGGCAGACTTGAAGCATCTTGGCATACTGGCCTGTCTGAGAGATGTGTTGAAGATGTCAGTGAAGACAGGTGCCAGTTGACCTGAACAGTCCTTGAGTGGACAACCCAAAATCATGTAAGGATCTGCTGCCTTACCTGGGTGGACTTTTCTTAGGTTCTTTTGGACTGCCTCTAGGCTGAGACATAGTGATGTGGCATTCCCATCCAATGGTAGTTTCTTTGGTGAAGTTTTGCTTGTCTCCTCAAATAATAAGCCAATAATCCAGTCTACAAGTGCTATATCCTTGGCTAGGTAAATGCATATAATCTAGTTTCTCTGGGTATAAAGTCCACTAAATATCTATAAGATCCAGGGAATCCATACCCTTATCCATTTATGCTCTGCATTTCAGCAAGTGATTTATCCCTGCTGGTAATCTATATCTGTGGGGATCTCTTGTCACATTAAAATCACCTTCTGCAATATTTGTCTCCTTATAGTTATGTTTTTTAAGGGTGGACCAAAACTCCATAAAGAGCGCTAGCTCATCTTTACTGGGTCCAAAAAATGTCCTGTAGTACTGTGCCTATATCTATCTGACAAATCACCCATCTTCCCATCCTGTCCTTCCAGGTCCTCATTTTAGTCAATCCCAGGGACTCTGCTATCAGAGTGACAACTCCCTACTTCAATAACATAGCACAAATATACACCTCCCATACCCCCAGTTTTTAAGAAAGTTTGAGATCCCTTTCCCTTTTAGCTTGGTCTCTTGTAAAAGGATGACATCTGGCCTACATGTTTTTTTTTTACTTTTTCCAGATGTCTTTAGCTTTAATATTGGTTGACACTTCTTTCACATCCCACACGAGATAAGATATTTATTGTCCTTTCTGTCCCTTTAAGCAATTTCCTCTTGGGTTAATAGACCCAACCTTATCCTTAACTTTATTGGAATCAACTTTTTTACCAGATTCCATATTTTCTCCCAAAAAGGACATCCTGCTGCAATGTCTTAAGTATTAGCTAAATTTGGTTGGATTAAAGCTACTCCTCAGTACTCCTCCTCTCTTTTGTCCTAATAAAAGCTGGGCTCCCTGTTTAGGTATATCCCCTCATCTCAGAGATTACTTAAAGGGAATATTAAGTAACTGAAAATAATCTACCTTCAAAATCAGAATGGATGCCACATACATCTTTGCTAGTATTACATATGTACATAGATCTATTACACAGTGCAAATCCAGAAGGAAAAAAAAAATATATATATATATATATATATATATATATATTGTTTGATGGAGTCCATGTGCTTACTTTTGCCTCATTTACTCCTCAAGTTCCATCTTCTAAGGCAAAAACCAGCAGGAGTCCTTTGCCTTTTCATTTTAATGGGTGGAAATTGGGGTTTCCTGACTGCTCCATGTTCACTTCCATATCTGTTCCTATCTGCAGCACATCTAGGATGGTAATACTTGGATGGGGAATGGCATGTGAATGTCTTCCTCAGAGTCATTCAGTTGTGTCAGGGATTTAGGGAATTCAAAAGTATCCAAACAGACTGCTTATCTTTTTCCCAAGCCCTTCTAGCTACTGGGCTTTGGTCTAACAGATTTTGATTGCTTTGTCCCTTCTTATCATTGGGCATTGGACTGGTGGCACTGGCATTGGATTGTTTCTTCTTTTCTTGGTACCCAGCCTTTCATCCATTGTTGCAGTAACATAACACTGCAGGCCTGGCATAGCTTTTATTACTAGAAACTCTTCCCCTTCTGAAATGGTGTAGAAAGTGTAAGCCATATGTAACACTGCCAGATATCTTAGTTGCCCATGTCACTAAGTTACTTAATGTAAGGAGCAAAAGATTTTCGTATCTGGAAGAGAGCATTGCTATAGTCTGGGATGATCCTGAACTGACTGCCTGCTAGTTGCAAATTGGCCCACATTTCTCTGACTTTATGGAATACTGCCTCTCTGTCATAAAAATCTGAAAACTTAACAATAAAATGTCGAGGCATGTTCTACTACCTTGTGCATGATTCTATGGGCTCTCTCCACTACCGGCTGTGTGCTGCATCCCAGTAGAAGGTGTAATTCTTTTTTCACTAAGTTAATTGGACTTTGCTCCTTCAACTTTTCTGGAAAGCTAATGATCCTTACATCATTCCTGCATGTTCTGTTCTCCATGTTTTCTATTCTCAATTCCACTTTCTGCAACCAAATTTTATTTCCTGCAGATTTTGCAAATGTGCTGTCACAATCTGCCATTGTTCCTCTAGCTCCAACTTTTGCCTCTGGATTGCATCTTGCTATAGAAGTAAAATAGTATTGTAGTTGCAGTTTTAATATCCCCCAGGTCACCAATAGCTATATTCATTAATCCGGATATATTTTCTACCACCTCCTATATGGCCTTGAAATTGCTGTTTGTACCTCCCTCCATTTTGCTGCTGCTACAGATCATGCTTATATGATGAATTAATGCCACCAAGACTCCTGGATCTACTCTAACCAGGTAGTTTTTGCTTTGTTTATTTCCACTGCACACTATCCATGTTATTTATCTGCTTGGCATCTATGAAGTAACAACTTCTACTGGGTGTTTGAGGAGCAGTAAAGGGCACCATTCCTGTTTGCATGCTGATGTGCACTCCACTAGACAATGCTAACTTTAAAATATCCTTTTCATGGATACATGTACCAACAATTAATCATAATAAGTCCCTTTCTACAATACATAGAGCAACAGTTTGACAACTGAATATATTTTTACATGATGGGTGTGTAGTGGGAAGCAACAGTATAATGTTTGTTAAAACTTATAACTTTGTGGATACTCAGATGATGTGCAATACCTGCAGTATATGCAATATCCCCTAATGTATTTACTTTCCTTGCCAAATGTCATCTCACCTCTGTAATTTAAATTCATTTTACATGTATCACATTTACTCCCTTTGTTACACTGTAGCTGTGTCCCTGTCACATCCTTTGGTCAACATTTCCTTTTTATTATGTATACATGTCCGTAAGTGGACAGGATTACTTATATAATTATCAGTAATATTTAATTTGTGGTGTTTATACATTAACTCACTTATATATTAATACACATCACTCAATAAGCTCCTCTGACTCTTACTTATGTACTTGAAAAGTTGCCCTTGCCTTGAATTGCACTGTCCACACAAGTTCACTTACTGCAGTTGAGTTTATTTACAACCTGTTGATTATATTGTGTGCTTGGGCCTCTCTACATTTGATGTGCCCACTAGCAGGTGTTCTGGCCATGAACAGGTGTTTCTTAATGAGTAAGACTGCTTAGCGGCTTATATATTCACTGAGCACTGCTGCTTATTGAGCTAATATGAGTGGAATGTGTAGACTTACAGTGATGTGTATATGCTTATTAATTAATCCCTGGGATGGTTTCAGACAGGTTTGCCAAAAATACATTTAAGTTTGCATGACTAAGATATTTGCAACAGTATAGGGCTAACTGACATTTCAACTTTTTTCAACAATTAAGTATTTAACATATCAGGGATAGTTCTTTACCAAGTTTAGGATATAAATCACAATTAGAACTCTCTGAATGAAAACATCTTTGCTCAAATGGCTATTTTTTTCTTCAGGGAGAAGGCAGGAGTTAAATTATTCAGGAAATGTGTAACACTTTGTATACCAATGTGGGAGTTAATAGAAATAGGAATGTCAAGAAATGTCTTTTAAATATCTGAGATAGTTTGATGATGAGTGCAAAGCATCCTGTTCTCATTTATTGAGAAAGGTGAGCCGTGGTGGTGCAGCGGTTAGCGTTGTTGCCTCACAGCAAGAGGTTCTCCCGTTCGATTCATGGCTGGAGCACCTTCTGTGTAGAGTCTGCATGTCCTCCCTGTGGTTGAGTGATGTTTAAAGACATGCAGGTAGGTGCATGTGTGAATGGGTGTGCCTTCTTTGAAGGTTAGGCATTGGGCAGGCAACTTGGCACCGTAAAAAATCAACTGTCAATCATGAGTGGACTGGAGTTCTGCTGTGGCGACCCCTAACCAGAAAAAGACAAAGACATTCTCTTTAAATAAAAGTATTAATAATTTAGTTAGGGAGTAGCCCATTTCATATATCTGTGACTCAAAAAGACAAGTAAGTAGATGCATGAAAAGATTTGAGTTGGTGCTAGACTTCAGCTAAGGAAATATATTTATGTTGATCAAGAGTTATTTTTAACTTGCTATATAATATAGTTATTGTGTTTTCTTAACTAATGATATCTATATTTTTATGTGTATTTAAATATTTGCCTTAGCAAAATTTTTTGTGCATTTAACTATTGATCTTTCATGCAGTTAGATTTTAACTTCCAATTAGAAAAAGACTAGGGCTTAGAAACAATTATCAAGTTCAATGATATGAGAAAGTAATCAGAAACTTCCAAAGTTCTAGCAAACATTTAAAATTATATTTGCATAATGATTTAGAAATCAGAAAAAAAAGTGCTATCACTTGACCAAGATTTGCGTGAAGCTGAAAAAGAGAAAGAACAGACCTTTTCTGTAGGGCAGAAGGCATGACATGGATTAGGAAGTCCATGGCCATTCATAAAAATTACAGAATAAACTGTTATATTTATTCTACAGAGCTATCCTAAGTGTATTAAAATATGATTCTAAAGTCAGGTTTTAATCACCCCATAGTTGTAATATATCATGATAATTACATAGGAATTCTTGTAAAAAAACTTTCCAAAAATTAGATAGATCTATCCAAATATGTTGCATATAAAATTACATAATATATCCACTTTATTCTAAAATGGATATAATCTCCTCTCCGTACCATCAGCTCACATCTTTAATCTGTCTTTAACAACCAAATAATTCCCTGCTCTCCTTAAACATACTATCTTTGCCTGTCTCCCCAAAATTCCTGCACCCAAGGCATCCAGTTATTACAGACCCATTCTTAATCTTGACCCTATAGCTAAGTTTACTGAACAAATTTTCTACAAACAGATCATAGACTATTCTTAGACAAACAACACAACTTTAGGTCCAGATACAGCATCTTCATTGCCATCTTGGAATTCAACAATAATTTACACTTTAAATGTAGGAATGGACCTTTGATGGGAGATATTTTCATTTACATAAAGTGAAACTTTGAATGTGTTAATCATACTTTTATACAACAAAATCTAACCACTGTAGATTTTTTGCAAAACAGAACTCTTAGTCTATACATATGTGTGTGTGTATATATATATATATATATATATATATATATATATATATATATATATATATATATATATATATATATATGGGTCTACTTTGTTTCATTGAAAGCTCATTTCACTGAATTTGAATTCACCCTGACCAAATCACTGAAAGCTCAAATTACTGAAAACTCATTTCACTGAATCTCATTTCACTGAAGTAAACTACTGGCACTGTGTAGACTACTGTAAGGCAACTAAAAGGTATATGTCCTTTTCCCCACTGTTGTGCAATCCTGGAGTTAATATATATATATAGTTGGGGGGGTGGGGCACAGCCCCCACATTGTGGGGTGTAGGGCAGGGGGTGTATCCCACATCTAATTTGGTTTTATATTATATTTCACTGAAAGCTTCACAACAATACTTTTTAAGCCATAGACATGCATACTTACAACACCGAAGACTAACTCTTTACAGAAGACAATATATACCCAAACTAAGAGGTGGGGTATGCCCCCCTCACCCCTAATGTTGGTGGCTGTGCCCCCACACACCCCATATCTATATATACTAATTCCAGGATCGTGCTACTGTGGGGAAAAGAGCATATACCTTTTATTTGTCATACAGTACTCTACACAGTGCCAGTACTTCACTTCAGTGAAATGAGTTTTTAGTAATTTGAGCTTTCAGCGATTTGGTCAGGTGAATTGAAATTCAGTGAAATGAGCTTTCAATGAAACAAAGTAGACCCATATATGTGTGTGTGTGTATATATATATATATATATATATATATATATATATATATATATATGTATGTATGTGGGTCTTACTTCACATAATCGAACATCCAAATGTTCGACTTTCATATGGCCGAAACCATATGATCGAACATTTGAATGTACGACAATGTGAAAAAAAAATAAATAAATAAACAGTGTTACCAGAGGGTCAAGCTCCCCTGCACCCCACGCATGGGGGCTGCGCCCACCACACCCACCACTATTTAAATATACCAACTCTGAGATTGCACTACATTGCGGTAAAGGGAAATCTTCCATTTCCGAGCTCTATGAAGATCCCCATTCAAACTGTTCGAACTTTTAAAAGTTCGATCATATGGTCTCAGCCATACAAAAGTCAAGCTTTTAAAAGTTCGACCATCTGAAGGAGACCCGTATATACACACACACACACACACACACACACACACACACACACACACACACACACACACACACACACACACACACACAAACACACACAGACACACACACACATACATACATGTATCACTTCCTTTTCCTTCTACACACTACCTGCCAAAAGAGAAATTTCTCAAGGCTTCATTCTCAGTACAGTGTTATTTCCACTTTTGACTTTAGCTCCATTCATTATGAAGTTCTATCTAGAGGGCTTTCCTTCATCCCTACTAATAGGGCTGGCTTGGTAAGTGTGTTAACTGACTTCAGACTTTCTAGATGTAAATTAAATCTATATTATGTTTTTCATAACATCTTAACCTTTGAACATTCTGATACTTAGAACTTAATTCCGCATGAAATCTTTTTTATGGATTTTTGTGAAAATGACTTTAAAAGAATCTTTTCAGCTAAATATGAAAATAAGTTCTACAATTTGCCTTCTGCTGAGTTAAATGCATTGAAAGAAGTTATTGACGTGATAGATTATTGTTTCATGAAATATGATAAAAGTAATGGTTTGATCATTAGCCTACAATCTGATTATATAGAAAAAAATTATCAAACTGTCAGGTAATAGACATGCTTATTAAACCGTGCATTTATATTTTGTTAAATGTTATGAAAAGGTAGACAATGCTTTATTACATTTGTTACATCAGGGTGATGTGATTTTTTTAAAGTAAAATTTCCTAGACATGGATATTTTGGGGGGCATTCTGAAAATATATCCATTTAGGCCCATTGCGGCAGCTAAGGGATGTAAGACAGGAGGTATTTCTTTCTCTCTTCTGCAACTACTCAAAACTGCATATAAGCAGTGTCACTTGCTAACAAAGTAGCAATATGACAATTGATATTAGTATCCTGTCACCTGAACTGGAATACTGTTTGCTCGTAATTACCCCTCAGCCTTACCAAAGCAAATACATACTACAGTCAAAAACAGAATGCTATGGTGTATACACCTGGGTCATTACTACAAACGTTTTTCCCAGAAAATTACTAAATCTAACTGACTTACAGTTCAGGAGAGAGACACCTTTCTATTAGTACACTAATATATAAATTTATTTGTAATTACTACTGTCCAGCTCTTAAGAGCCTGCTTCAGTTTAGGAGCTTCTTCAACAACATTAGTGGTTAAGATGACTCTCTTCTAGCAAACTCCCATTTACCCTTTCAATTGCTGAGGAGTCTTTCATCTATTCTGCCCCAACAACACAGAACTCAATATCATCACAAGTAAGATCCTATTCTGGCCTCACTTCCTTCTTAAAACTCTTAAAAAAATTCACATATATGGTTTCAACAGTCATATTGATTTCATAATCATGGCTTGAACTTAAGAAAAACGTACACCTGTTACTAAACCACTCCAGATTATATTTTCTTCTAATGCAATGTGATTGCTTATTGTGAAACCTAACTTTCCTCCCCTTTTTCCTTCAGAAGCCCTTAATACCACCCCTTAAATATTTCCCTTCCCAGTATTCACCAACCTCTAACTTCTTGACATTTTTACCTACTTCTTCAGTTTCTTTGCTGCTCATTTCTTTCACTTATGGAAGCTGGCAATTCTGATCCAGTGCCACATTTTTTAACATTTCCTTCATTCCGCTATACTAGGTACTATTGGCATGGGAGGCTCATGTGTACTTTTTGGTTATCAGTTGTGTGTATCACCAGCACACTTCCTGGGACATTCTGTTATACCTTATCCCAGAGCAGGCCAGCACACTTTTCCAACTGTTCCTTCCCTTCTTTCATTTTCTTCCTGTGACTCTGTCTGACGGCATCACTTGAGTGTTACCTGTACTTATTGCCTTATTATTTGCTTAATAAGACACTGTGGCTAATTCAGTGATGTGTTTTCTTGAAAAATTAAATTCAATGTTAATGTTTTTGATACAGAAACCATTTTATATTGTAATTATACTAATTTATTATAATTAATTTCCTGTCAACTATGGCCTGTATCATTTCTGGAAAGGGTATTTGATACAGAAACCATTTTGTATTGTAATTGTACTAATTTATTGTAATTGGTATGCTGTCATCTATGGCCTGGGTCATTTCTGAAAAAGAGTATGTGTACTGGTATACTTGACAGTTAATAAATGTAAAAAAAAATAAATAAATACTTTGATGCTAAAATGATAGTATGACAATAAAAATATTTTAATATTCAGCCATAACAAAACTTTGCTCCTTATATTTCTTTGCCTGCACCACTTAAAAGAGAAAATCTTCTTGATCAAGATAGCAAGAGCAGAGTTCCTACTGTATTTGCCAGATGTAAATAAAATATTATGGGGAATCTATTTCCTCCATAAAATCAATCTGTGAGTAATAATGCATGTATATCACTTGAATAAGGTATGCTACAGTGTTCATATTATAGAGCAAATGCCAAAAAAGTGTTTTTGTGCTCCTTTTTAATCCACATTTCATGGCAAAAATAATGAGTGAATGAGGTCAGGTTAGACTTACTGAAGCAAAATGTTTGTAGGAAGTGATATAATCACCTAAATGATAGGCCAGGTAGAGGGTTTTCTATGAGAAATAAATGTTGGTGCACAAGTACAGAACTGAAAATACCATCCAGGACTGTTCTCTAGGCTTGGGACATTAATGCCAACATCTTATGATATTGGAAGCAACATCTGGAAGTGAGATTATCCAGAAAAAAATGTTAATCTGCCCAAAGGTGCTTTGCTGCTACTTGATAATTAAGCTTTTGTAATGCACTGCATGACTTGGCAGGAAGGATTACTATCCAATGTTCAGAGGAAGGCAAATGTTTCTGGTCTTAACTCCAAGAAATATGAATGACCAGCCTCGTATGCCGAGATAATGGATGACTATAGCCACACTCTAGCAGCGAAGGATGATTCAACATCTGTTATCAGACAGATGATGGATTCTGCTTGTACATCAACAGAAAAAGGCTTCCATTTTAGCTGTCTAGAGGCAGATGATGGAAATGAAAGTCCTGCCATGCTTTCTGTAGAACATTCTGTTACAAAGGATCCCTCCTGAAGGGTATGTTCCCATTCTAGTTGCATTTCTCTATATACTGTCCTCCAGTGACTGGTGAATAAAGTATCCATGAATATCTTGCATGTCAAGCTACTTAGTCCCAAACTTTGAAAGCTACTTCATTTGGGGATTAGTTAATCCATCTTCATTGTTAGTTTATTTTAATTGTGTCTGATGTCCTAAACACTTGATTCTGTATTAAGAGTAGTAGTTAGTATCACCCCTTATTATTTCATTGTGCACTCATAAGCTGTTTAACTACTTGCTAATGATATTCTTGATTTAACATCTGAAACGTTTCCTGTCACAGACATCTGCATGTCAACATTCCAACAATTTGGCACCCATTTTAGATAACAGCTCTCTAGAAGATTATTATACATGTTATTTGCCTAAGGTCAGTGCCTAGTTCCCAGACTCCAGTTGTGATTTTTTAATTCCATTTACAGTTACATAAACTTTCACTAGTTGACTCTATTACTTTTAACTGATCCATGCATAAATGCACTCACCTTCCAGAGCATCTTGTATCTTGTAGTTGGTATTTTGTATGATGCCCCTACTAATACTTGCAGATACAACATTATCTAGTATCTTCGCTGCAATCAACTGGCTTCACATTCCTTATTTTACCTGTCACTAATATATCTACAAAATTAGCATAGCCTTAGCAGACTTCACCAAACCCCTCCCATCTTTTCCTTCCCATGTTATTAAATCCTACTTACTTTTCTTTAGCTGTCCTATTCAGTGCATCTGGATTGTTCTATTCTTTCTTGATTAATCTGCTCACTCTTCTTTCCTGTCTCCCAGTTAGTTTTTCCAGATAACTCAACTCTGCTATTTCCTGACTACTCGTTCCACTTTTCTGTCTTATTCACTTTTCTCTGTCTGTGATAAACTGTTCTTTTTTATTCTCCACTCAGTTACTGCTCTTTAAATAGTCTTAGTTAATCTCTTCAAGAATACTTACAACATATAGTTCTATATGATATTGAGAGCAGGAAACTACAGCTTACTGCTTTGGAGGGAGGGGCAGGGCTGCTTAGATGGAATGCCCCCTGGTGAAGGTGTGGGATGGCCTTCATCTTCAGCTCCATTGCACACCACATCCTCAGTATTTTACCATGTGTGTATGTGGATAGAGTAGTGCCTAAGAACAAAAAATTTTGATCCACCCCAATGGCTGTCTAAATGTTGGTCTCTTCTGGTTGAATCTCACCATGGTGATGGCCGAAAAATGGGATTATTGGCCTCTCGGGGGTGATGATTGGCAGACTGTGGGGGTAAAAAGATGTAAAAAAGTATCCCTAAGGATTCTCATCTGGTCTTACTCTCTTCCCATTCCTTTAGCTCATCCTCCAACTATGGAGTCCCCAGTTTGAACTTTGCCTTTATTTGTAAAATTCACATTCTAGTAAGACTCCATTTTAAAGAATCTTAGCATTATATTTGGCTTCCTCATTTTGATGTTTCAAAAAGGGTATTATGATTTGTAAGACTGCAAAATAATTGTAGTAAAACTGGAGGGCACCTCTTTTCCTCAAATGTATTGTTTCTAAACAAATAGCGACCTACCCTTTTTCCTTCATGACAGTATCAGAGGCAGTGATGATGAAGACCAGGGTAGTCTATGGGTACAAACAAGTCCATAGGTAGACAGTCTTTTTCAAAAGTGTGAAAAATGAAGTGAAGAAAAGCATTACAACTCACAAATGTTTCTGAGAGGACTATCTCTGTATCCACTGGACTACATTACTACCATAACATTCCCAAGTAGAAGCATCATCTACTGAACTTGCAATACCTTAATAATTATCATGCATTTATCTCATACTGTTTGAACCTGTGAAAGAGAAGCTCATGCTGGCTAGTTCAGGGAAAACATGGTGTGAATAAAGTTTGAGGTTCCTAATAATACTGAGCCATAAGTCTACTTCAACATGCAAGTAGGTGTTATTAGTTCCAATATAAACCTGAAGCAATGCAAAACTAGATTCCCCCTGCTTTTTTTACTGCAACAAATTGCTGTATCTTAGCAAAGCAGCAATGCAACTTATTCAGTGGACAAAATGGCCATGACTGTGCAGAGCCCTTGGGTGACAGATGAGGAAAAATGCTCACAAGGAATCACTTCTAGCATACATGACAGCATATCTCTCACCTGTCCAGATGTTCACAGAATGTCCAGATTTTTGCCTGATATTTTTGCTTTGTTCCTCATACAATCTGTGGTTTTCTGGTAAATCATTGAATACTGGAGTCACTAAATAAAGACAAGGCAATTGAGTTTTGGATTTCATAACCTTCAGGAAATGCATGGTAATACAATAACTTTTATTCTATCAACTTTCTAAGTTTATAAGAATAATATTTAAACTTGGACTATGTTTTGGACCTTTGTCCCCCCATTAGTTTTTGGCTTAGTCCTGATTTCTTGGGCTAAGAGGTTGAGAGGTATGCGTGATATGGCTTCATTATGTTTACAGCTGGGCTTTCTGCCAATCAGCATTCAAAAAGTAAAGCAGACAGTAAGTCTTGAGGCTGTGCTGCTCAGGCTATTTGCCTCCCAATTTTTCCTCATGCCTTACATATCATACCTGGTTGTGACTTCAGCTGAGATCAGTGCAAGTCAGCAGATGAAAGCAGTTGCTTAGTGGAATATGTGAGGCCACATTGTCTGAGTGGTAGATGGGCAGGTAGATGGTTAGAATTGTTAGATCAGTTAAGTGTGCTTAAAAAGATTTCCTGCTGCCGTGTGTTTTACATTCTTCTTCATTTCCTCAATCACTAGTCTTTGTTCCAGTGAGGGAAG
Organism: Protopterus annectens; assembly: GCF_019279795.1. Classification (NCBI taxonomy): domain Eukaryota; kingdom Metazoa; phylum Chordata; order Ceratodontiformes; family Protopteridae; genus Protopterus; species Protopterus annectens. Next base: position 25,227,694 of record NC_056727.1, on the reverse strand, counting down.
CTCAGACAGTAGGGCAGGAGGTAAGGGCAGTAAAGCAGTTGTGAATAACCGGACAGCAGAATAAGGAGGGAGTAAGAAATGGGCACAAATTGGTGCAGCTGGAGTAAGAGTTAGACTATGAGAGAGAAAGTGAGAGGTGTAGGAAGAGAAAATAGTGAACATGTAAGAGATGCAATGGTCAGAACATGATAGGACACAGCTGCATAAAAGGAGAGAAGTAAAATGGTGCATTAACCAATTAAATTCAACATATAAGATTTACATATAAAGTTATACAATGATAGGATAAACATAGCAATTTGGATCTCTATTATATTAAGGGGTCAAAGTGATGTTCAGGAGTAAATGCACATTAAATGTTTCCTGCATTATAGCTCTTAGGTGTTTAAACTGTTACTGGATACTAGTCTGATTTCTTCTGAAAAGTTCACGGACAAGATTTCTAACTTTTTCTTGCAAACCTGAAATGGGATTTTTGATCACTTCCATACTGCAGCCATCCATTACATAATTGCATTTCAGTTTTTACAACAAGAGGTGGAAAAAAAGGAATATTATATGTTATCCGTAAAGTGAACACATCAAAATTGTCCTCACCTATGAATGTTGTTACTTTTATTATGAACACTTGGCTGCAAAATGCTGTATTTTTGCCCTCCAGATTTACTAGACTTTCTGTTGCACACAGCATGTACTGGTATGCTTGCCCAGAATCATATTAAGCACATTTTTAATCCAGGGTAGCTGGCATTGAGAACACTACTAAGGAATTATGCATGCTATGTTTAGAGTGCATTGTAATATGCAACTGACAACCTATAAATACTTAAAGAAAATATTATAGTCTATGCCATCTTAAAAATCCATTAGCATATAGAAACCACTATATCAGAAATTATTGGTTGCACCCATAAACATCCATTCCTTTTGTCCTCTGGATTTATTTCAGGTAATACTACAGTGGAATGCCAATGTTTATACCCTAACAAATTCCCACTATGATAGTATTTCGTGTGTACAACAGAGTCATGTTAACGGTGCTGCAGGGACATTCTGGCAGTGTTGCAATCCAGAAATACTTTGTGGTTTATGGGTCTTCAAATTTAGATATGCATCAGAGAAAAGTGGTATTGCGAGGATTAATGGATAATCACTTTTAAATACCTCAGAGGTATGCACATAATAGTCAGGATGTGATAAGGGACCAAGTGTCATCAGAAGGACAATGCTATGATCGACAAATATTAAACTAAAATTAGAATGAATGATAAGCAAGGAAAATAATTGTGCTTCCAAGGGCAATGAAAAAGAATGTCACTATCTGAAACAAGTAAAAGTGAGCATACCTCAGGCAACAATTCTTTGTGTTACATTAAGATTTCTGTGAATCCTTTGCTAACACAAAGAACTGAAGAGTTTGGATCGATATGTGTTTGCTCCTAATTTTGGTAGAAGAGCAATACAAACCTTTTAATGAGGGATCTAGATGAATGATGCCGAAGAAAAATTGTTCATAGTTTTAAAGAATCACTATCTCAAATAACCAAGAAAGAAAGAAAAGAAGTTGGACTTATTTTTTTTTTTTTTTGTTATTTAAATTGATATGATTGTCAGGTTTCAGAGTGCTTTAAAATAAAAATGCAGTGATGTTCATAGATAAATAATATACTTACCTATTAGCTGCTATCATGACAGCATTTTGAATAAGTAGATAAACACCCTTCTAAACTCCATGGCAGAGAACACTGGTTGTGGTGTCGTTATAACAAAACATCAGTGGTCATTGCAAGGTAGAGCTGAATTGCACAGACCTCTTCATAGTACCTTGTACAAGTAATTCAACATATTAAAGCTTTGCTTTCAAACTGCATCTGATGATGGTATGGGTTCAATTCCCCCTTGGTTAAGGTTGTGAGATTGCTGGCAATAGGGGGTGGGTGTTTCTAGTACTTTAATCTGGCAGTTAGTACTAGCTCTAAGCAGTTAATGGGCTGTGTCCTATGCTAAGGGGGCAGAGGGTTTGAATCGTTTTACCATCATTTGTCTACTGTGTGACATTGGGCAAGTCATCTGACCAGATAGTGCTTAGATACGAGTGAGAATTTGGGCTAAGCTCCTTACTGGTCTTCTGGACTGCATGCCTTGCTATTAGCTATGAACTCACATCTTTTAAGTTGATAGTATTGCAAATTGCTCTCAACTGGCATTGGAATATGCACTGTGAGGACACTAATGTTCACTTTCCCTGTTATCACAACACTATTAACAACTACCTAAGTATTTTATATTGTATGGTAATACTCCCTCTTCATATATATACAATATAGAGTAATCATTGTGTCTCTTTTGTGTGTAGGACATGGAAAAAAAGTCTTTGTGGGTTCTGTTCAAGCAGCTTTATTTTATACAAATGCATCACTATAAAGACTTACTGACTATAACTTAAGTAACTTATATACAAACTAACAACTGTGATCATGCATGCTCACTCTCTGGCTGCTCCTTCAAAATGGCATTAGGGATTGCATGTATCTGGGATTTATATGTGCACATACAGCCTTGCATGCTTCTTAAAGATACAGCACACACTTTACACTCTGCTCTACATCCTCGCTCTTTGTGAAATAGATCAAGCAATTGTTATGAGACTAGTTGGCATGCAGAAATCACAGGTAATCCTTAGCCATGCATTATACAACACTATATACACATGTATATACAATCAAGTCCACGTTGCTGCATATTTCACCCTAGGCTTAGATACTCGTCCATATTGTGTGGTATAAAACTGGGAGTTAGATGTAGCAACTGGAACAGTTTCTGTAAAATGGTTGACCTGTGGAATATTCAAATCACTTTCTGGAATGGTGTCAGAATTTTGAACACATTCTGGTCTTAGAACAGTGTCTGACTCATTCTTTGATTTAGAGTCCGCATCACACAAACAATTTTGTAATTGCAATGATGATGATGATTCTGGTACAGGAAGAAGATGTCTGAGATTCCTCCTATACTCCACACCCTTGCAATTTACCAAGCAAGATCTTGACTTGGCACAGATGCCTGTAATCTGTCCTATTCAATCAAAACCTTTTGTTGTCTGGATTCATACCATCTCCCCTTCCCTCAACGGACAAAATAATTTACTCGATCTGTTGTAACTAGATTTCTGGATATTATGCTTCTGAAACAATTGAGCCTTGATGGTTTTAGTGTTCCTAGATTTAGGCTGCAACAAACTTGAAGAAATAGGATGTGTAGATCTAGTTTGCCTGGAAAGTAGTCTTTGAGCATGTGAGTCAAGGATGTCATCACGGGGTATGTTTCTGAGATTAAGAAAATTAAGAATACATTGGTATTGTCACGCTTTTACCTTTCAAGTAATTGCTTTGCACTCTGCACTGCATGTTCAGCCAGACCATTGGACTGAGGATATCCAGGACTGCTAGTAACATGTACAAAGTCCCATTCTTTTATACATTTCTGAAACAACTGGCTAGTAAATTGAGTACCATTGTCAGAAAAAAGTTTGTGTGGACTGCCATGAACCGAAAAATTACATTTCAACTTAGTAATAACAGCAGTTGAGGTTAGGTTAATAGTAGACCAATCTCAAACCAATTCAAATAAGACTCTACCAGAACAAAGTAGTGTTGATTGTTCCACTCAAAGGTATCAGTTGCTACAGTAGACCAAGGTAGTTCAGTACTGGACTTAGCTAAAGTGGTTCTCTTTGCAAATGCACTCTAGTACTATTGCATGCTGAACAAGAAGAAAGAACTCTTATCAATGTCTTTTGATAATGAAGGCCAAAATACTAATTTTCTTGTTCTTCTCTTAGTGGACGTGGACCCTGGGTGACCACAGTGCAAAATCTGGATATATTCTTGTTGTAAGGAAGCAGGAACAACAATTTCAGGACCTTTAAAAATAATGCCATCTTCCATCAACAACTCATCTCTGTAAGGAAAATACATTTGGACATCAAGTGATACACTAGATTGCTTTGATGGCCATCCGACATTAATATAATGATTGAACTTCTGCAAAATTGGATCTGGGTGTGATCTCTTAACTCATCAAGTCTAGTGGTGGAAAAATTATGCACTGACATTACATCAAAGTCAAAAGTCTCTGCATTAAGCTGTTCTGTTGTAATTCTGGGTGATCTGGATAAGGTATCAGCCAGATAGAACAAGTTGCCGTTAGTGTAGACCATTTTGAAATTGTACTTTTGTAATCTGAGCATCATTCTTTGTAATCTCACTGGAGTGGGATGCATAGGCTTCTTTAGTATAGTAACTAGAGGTTGATGATCAGTTACCATCTGAATAGCTCAACTATAAATATAATCATGAAACTTGGAACATGCAAATACTATTCTCAAAGGTTCCTTCTCAATTTGAGCATACTGCATCTCTGTTTGGGTCAGTGTTCTAGATGCATAGGTTACTGGTCTGCCCCCTTCAAGTTTAACTTCACCTAGACTAAATTTTGAAGCATCACAGGAAAGAGTAACTGGTTTGTTCATATCATAGTATCTTAATGTAGGTGGGGTGGCAATTTTCTGCTTGAGATCTTCAAATGCTTTCTGGGGCTGTTCCAGCTATGACCTTGCAACATTTTTTTCATGTAAGGTCTCTTAAAGTTGCTTTCAACTCACTGAAGTCTGGTATAAATTTGCCTAAATAGTTGACTATGCCCAAAAAAAGCTGTAAAGCTTGTACATTATCGGTTACTGACATTTCAAGAATAGCTGATTGGTCGGGTCTGGTCTCAAGCCTGTACTTGTAAACAAATGGCCTATGTATGTAACTTCTGGAAGTCTGAGTTTGCACTTCAGAGGATTGAGCTTCAAGTTTACTTACTGTGCTCTGTCTAGAACTTTCCTGAGGTTTCGGTCATGCTCTGCTTCACCATTGCCTCCAACCAATAGATCATCTGCTATTATGGCACAAGGATAACCTGAAAAAAATTTGTTCCATTGCATGCTGAAAAACTTCACTTGCAGAATTTATTCCAAACAGCATCCTTATGAATCTGTATCTGCCAAACAGTGTACAAAAAGTAGTTAGAAATAAGGATTTGTGATCCAGCATCACTTGCCAAAACAAACTCTTTGCATCCAAAACAGAAAATACAGTGGCATTCGGTATTAGAGCTGCAACCTCTTCGACTGTGCACATTGGATGATATGGTCTTTTTAATGATTGTTCAAATCTCTTGGTTCAGTGCATATTCTGAGTTCGTGTGAGCCTTTTTTGTGAGCGGCTACCATGGACGACTCCCATTCAGTTGGTTGTGTGACTGGACTAATTACACCTTGCTGCACCATTTTATCCATCTGAGCCTTAACTTTATCTTGCATAGCTATCAGAACTCTTCTTGCTGGTCTGATTACTGGAGTAACCTCTGGGTCTAACTTCATGGAATACACAACTGGAAGTTTGCCTAACTTGTCATTGAAAACATCAGCATACTCTGAGAAAATGGCTTCTGAAAAATTAGAACTCGGAAATGCACTTATGTGATGAACTTCTTTAGCAAAAGAAAGCAGGTTCATTCTTAAGCCATCTTTGAAACACAGTAAAGATTACACTGGTCTTGTAACTACACAGAATAACAAGTTGTAACAGTTCTCGGCAAAATAACATGAAAGTATTACAGAACCTTTGGTTTGAATTTCTTCACTTCTGTAAACAACAGGTTTTGCTCTACTGGTCACTTTGAGTTGTTCTTTAGTACTCACTCTAGCAAATATGTCTGCTGATATAACATTACACTTTGAACCAGTGTCTACTTTGAGCTCTGTGGATTTTCCATTCATCCGGACAGTACAAAACACTTCACTTCTTGTTAATAGGTTTACTGCATCAACTATTTCACCAAGCGTTGATACACCATCTACATAGAGAGCTGACTGCTTCAGCTCTACTTGATCAACTTGCTTTTCTGTGAGACCTTTCTTTACAACTGTGTGAGGCTTACTTCATTTGTAAAACTTTTGGAAATGGTTCCATTTTTTACACTTGTGACATTGTTGACCAAATGCTAAACACCTCTCTTTTAGACTCATGATTCACACCACAATTGCAACAGTTAACAATAAAGCTAGATTTGGGTTTTGCTGATTCATGTTTATACTGCACTGAGCTGGCACTGGAGCTTGCACCTTTCCTGGAACTTTCTAGAAAACTGTGTGCCTTGTTTGGAAACTCTATAACTGCCATGTGCTTTGGCCTGCTGTTGTTTGCCATGTGTTGCATATTATTTACATGTGCTGTGGAGCCAACAGAAAGCATGCTCCTGTCCCTCACAAGCATACTTGTGTGTTTTCGTTTTACCTCATGGATTAGACAAACCTCTATGACCTTGTTCAACATTAAATCACTGTCACAAAATAAAATCTTTCTCACAGCAGCACTGTTAATACCACATACAAGCCTGTCCTTGATCAGCACATCTTTTAAATCACCAAACCGGCATGTTTTAGATCTGTTTCTCAAGTCAGTTATATAAGCTGCAAATGTTTCCCCTGGTTTCTGATCTCTTGTGTAAAACAAATGCCTCTCTAAAGTAATATTCATTTGTGGGTTACACATTTCTCTGAACTTGCGCTTCAAACACTCAGGGTCTTCCCTTAATTCAGTTTGTACAACAATATGATGGTCCGCACCTTCTTCATATACTGCTGGTGCATACACAAATGAATGGACCCTGCTAGGTTTAGCAAAATGAATCCCCTTGTGCATGCATCTCTATCTGAATAAGCTCCTTGTATAAAAATATCATACTCCTGCTGAAATATTCTCAGTTCTCTGCAATATTCTGATCAAATACAAGTGGTAGGGGTTTTCAAAATCTGTCTGCCATATTAACACATACCAGTGAAGGGTTTTGCAAATAAGCATAAACATTCATAGATGCCCATATGCCAGAACTAATGTCAGTAATTGCCCAATGCCTTTGTACTCTGAACTTTTACCTTTGTTGGGCTTTTTGGAATTATGTTAATAAACAAACTTGTAGTACTTTCAAATAAATGGACTTTGTGAAATAAACTTTTCTGGAGATTTGGTACTTTTGTAATGTCGTGGTAAGGGCAAAAATGCTAAAGACATTTATCATCATCTGCTGAAGTCATTTACCATCATTTTGAGAAACATTTGAGAACTTTACGATGCAACTGACTAACTCACAAACACTGTAATACTCTTGTAATGTTGTATTTTGCAAGAAAACACCTCTTAGTGCAAGATACATATCAAATGACTGCACAATGTGAATAAATCAAACATCTGTTGCCTTAAACTCAATAACTTTTCAAAGTAATTGCACTTTGCGAATAACTGTATACAGTACACTGAAATGTCCCCAAAATAGCAGTACCTTGCTAGGTAACTCTCTGCAGTACGCGAAGCACTCTGTAATGGTGGCACTTTGCAAAGTGGCACACCCAGCACTAGAAACTTTTCAAAATGGCTATACTTCGACTGTATTATATGAAATAGTTGCACTTTGCACACAATAAACTCTTCAAACTACATGCACAGTAATAAGCACACACTGCAACCACTTTTACACACTTTGAGATACTTCAAATAACTCTAGTTATGCCCTTGATACAATACAAAGTCGAAGTTATGCCCAAACACACACAGTCGCCTTGCTTTATTTCGCTTACTGTGCCCCTTTTTTTTCTTATTATATTCATTTTGCTCGTTTAAGCCTTTTCATGCCCAATATACTTTTCTTGTGCTCGTTTTACTCTAAACATGCACAGCTTTGCCTTGAACACACTCATTTTGCTTTAAACATGCTTGTTTTTGCTTTTAGCATGCTTGTTTTGCTTTACTGTTAATCGTTTCAACAATACTTTTATCTTAAACATTTTCTTAAGTTGAGAAACTTTCTGTACTTTCCACTTGTCTGATAATGCGGTTTGTGCCCTTGTAATGTCCCTTTTTTGTCTTTCATATCGAATAAATAGTTTGTGTTATTTCTCATTAACTTTGATTCTTTCTGGCTATGTTTGTGCACTTTTTCTCTCGGTTTTACCTTTACTCTCGTCTTTGCACCTCATGGCTCCAAATATTCTTCTCTCTTCCATCCTGGTTCTGACACCATGTCACTTTCGTGTGTAGGACATAAAAAATAGTCTTCATGGGTTTTGTTCAAACAGCTTTATTTTATACAAACACCACTATAAAGACTGACTGTAACTTAAGTAACTTATATGCAAACTAACAACTGTGATCATGCATGTTCACTCTCTGGCTGCTCCTTCAAGATGGCACTAGGGATTGCACGTACCTGGGATTTATATGTGCACATACAGCCTTGCATGCTTCTTAAAGATCTAGCACACACTTTATACTATGATCGACACATTGTTTATATGTTCAGAAAATTAGTTTCAAGAATGCATAAAAAATGAAGTAATGAGAAGCAATCGCTTCATCATACGTTAAAATACTCTGAGCTTTCAACTGCAGCAGTTAAAGAGAAGAACAGCCTGTGCAATGTTCATTATAGCTCAACCCCTCACATGCCATTTGTTATGGATAAGAAGCAGTAGCTACATGTTACAGGACATGGCACTCACTACCAGCATGCAGAATAAGTTCTAGAAAGAAAAAGAGAAGCTGTAATAGGGCAAATTGTGGTATAAAGTCTCACCAACTGAACGACTTAGCTACTGACCGGTCAATAAAAACAAATTGTAATATATCCAGTCGGAAGGTCAGTGATCAAATGCTATAATTAATTAGTAATTTATTGTTACTAAATATTTGTCTTTCAGAATTTTAATTATTTTTATTTTTGCACAATTTCTGCTGCACATTGTTAATTTTGAGATTCTTACATATGAATCTTGTTATCTTAGGCCCATATAGAGGTTCTTAAGTAAGCAACTCACTACTCTAATGTTGTCATTTCACAGATAATGAGGGCACTCCATGTATTATTGATATGTACATATACTGAAGACAGCATGTGTTGACATAGGGAATGATTTATCTGCCGAAATGAAAGTATTTAATTTCATGAAACTGAGTAATGCATTTTAAAATGGTGCTTTTGAAGTGCTTTAAAAAGAAGAAAAGTGAAATACTTTTTGTGTATAAAATAAGCATTTGCCTTTTCTGCAAGATAGGACACTCACAGAAATTATTGAATTAAGTAGCAGGAGGAATGAGAGGGCATTTAAGATGGAGGCACAGGGGGACTTGCTGCAGTAAAAAAAACACTTACTATTATATTTTTGCAATTTTGTACAAACTAGGGCAAGAAACATTTGGCAGTTTTGTGCATTTAACTCAAAATGCTTGACATTTTTGGGGAGACCCACTAACAGTTATATATGCGTCATGATGATTATGGATTCACTATCAGTGTTCAGATGTTTTTAAATATCTTGTCCTAAACTCCTCCCCAGTGACTACTGCATGCCTGTGGAGGCAAAGACATTCAGTTTAGATAAAATTATGATAAACAACAAAATCTTTTTTGGAAGAGAACGTTGTATAGAAGATTAGTGAAATTATCATCCAAATCATATCTCCCAACCATCCCAAAATACTTGTTTTTTACAGAGTTTTGGGGCCCAAATAATGGGGTGCCATGATTCCTGAATGGCACCCCTTAATTTCCAAATTTCCCGGCATTTTATTTTTGATTTTTTTGTTCTGCTTGCCAGCCTATCGGAATTGAGCTAGCTACCTAGCTCATGTGTACATTACTTCCAGCAGCAAGTGAATGATGTTTTAGGAATGTAACATTATGCTGCATTACAAGGGAATGATAAATATATGTATCATAACAAGTGACAACTCAGTTTAGATTTGTGGATTATAGTAAGACCTATAGTATTCCCCTAAGGCATTGTTTTTTGTAGTCTTACAGTACTATATGAAAGTTCTGGTATGGGGAATGTATGTGTTAGTATCTTGTGCATATGTATTACTTTACTAATTTAATAACTAGATATTTCAGTTAGGTATGACTGACTTTTTTATGGACAAGCTATGAATACTAGGTAGTTAACAAACTTGCTCAAAGTTTGCAACTGCAGTTTGCTGGAATCAAACCCAAAGAGTAAAATATGAAGTTCACTTGCCTCTCATAGGTTTATAGGTTAGTACTAAGCTAACTGCCCTTGTGAGCCATTTTAAGCCTAGCCAGTTATCCCTTGTGAGACTCAAACCTTGCACCTTGTGTTTGTAAGGCAAACACCTTAACCATTAGGCCACCCTCTTAACCATTAGGCCACCCTCCCAACCATCACCTTAAACTTCCATAAACTGCAGTATGTGATGCTACAATTTGGAAAATAGTTTGTACATGCAATGCACAGAATGGCAATGGATTCTTATTCCTTAACAAAGATTTCCTGTGCTATTTTCAAATAAAATCAAATGTGATTTATTTATAGAAAAACAGACAGAATGATAAAAAAATGGATTACAGGGAGACAACTGAAGTTGACTAAGTAACGTGAGTTCACTTCTAATAATCATCTGAGATTACTGTTTATGGATTAGAAGTTAATGGTTTCAGGATCTCCTGATTCTGCATCTGGATAGTATCATAGGTTCATAGGTAGGTACTAGGCTTTTGGCCCTAGGGCCTATATAAGCCTAGCCAAATGGTACCCTGGCTTTTGCCACCCAAGAAAATTATTTTCCTGTGCCCCTGTCAAGCAGAGCCACAGAAGTGATCCCCGGGGTGAATGTCCTATCTCTGATCACCAAAAAATACATGTAAATAGTGTCATGATTTTATTTTCTGTTGTTCCAGAATGACTGGATGTAGACTGATGGTAGGACAATATCTGTAATTCCTAGATTTAAAGTCCACGTATAAGGAACATTACATTTTCTGTAATTTGAAGTTAAAAACCAAAGACTATCTTGCAATCTGTTCAGCAGGTATCACATTCGTATGACTAAATATGACTTTTTCAACAGTCTGACACAAACACTTTTATTACTTGTCTATTGGGTGGAATGGTTTAACTTTACATTGCGCTGAGAAAGACATCATTATTTCAATAGTCTGGAAGACACTTGTGTTACAAGTACTGTAAAGGAAATACAGACAAATGTGACTGCAGGCATAGAACTATGTTAAAAATCTTCTTATTCAAAAACACAGTATAAAATGAGTTCATTACCTTTTGTCAGAATTATTTCCACAGGCTTGTTTCTTCCTGATTCATGAAAAGTTCCATTCTGTCAGAGAAAATGAATAGCACAAGATGAGTGTTTTCACCCGTATCAAATAGGCTTCTTCGGATCTGCAGAATCGTTTAGACTTTTATTGTCGCTTACCAGGTAGATTGTCTGTACAACTGCTTTATAATAACTGAGACAGCACACTCCTCCCACTGTTGTATAATGCATGTCTTATCACAAGGGATTACTTAAATCTGTATTTTTTTATTTAATTATATAAACCATTCCACTTCTAAGCCTATGAATAAAAATACCTGGACAGTTCTGTATATTTTATTTGGATGAAGATTGTCCAAAGGTTTTTTTCACAGTTTGTAAAAATCAGTTAATAAATGAAAGTAGTACTACTTCACCACTTTTAAACCCATCTAGGTTTTTATATCTTTTGCAAAAAGGTACAGATTTCAGATTAGTACCTGATATCGTGAGTGTAGTATGAAATGAATTTTTATCAGTCACTGATCAAATAATCTATGGTTAGGAGAGAGTGTGATTATGTGATTGCCCACTGATAGTAATTTCCGTGTTTAATATTTAAGTACATTTACCTTTCTCTGTACTTTTCCCAGGTCAGACTATGAAGGCCTGGAGCATTTTCTATTTACTTTGGATAATGCGTTTCATTACATATTCTGTATTTGCTGAAGTTATTTGTTAAACTGCAATGCACAGATCATTATTTCTCAGTACTAATCCATAAAGTATGGTAATCTATCCCTGTTGATTTCAAACAGAAATATCCTTACCCAAACTTTTGCACACAAATGAAACATATAATGCCACCATCTTTGACACATTACCTAACAGAATCATGCTCTTCTCCATCAATGTTCTTCCTAGCAAGTTTTTAGGATATCACTTGCAGATGTAGCTAATTCAAGAGTCACTCTGCCTGCCCTGAACATGACTATATTTTCTTTCTATTTATCTATTTATCTACATAGATAGATAGATATACTTTTGAATATTCCTACACTTGCATTACATCTTTTTTTCATATTTATATAATAATTGCTTCTGTCTGTATTTTATGGTCATCATAATTACCTGTCTGTACTGTAATGTATATGCATGTTTCTGTTTCTTTGTTTTCCTTACTTATTTCTCTCAGTGATGAGTCTGAATTGGTCTATTTTGATCAGTGCTCTATCCCAGTTAACAAACTTAAATATAACAAAAAAGAAATCCAAATGACCTTAATATATGATCTACCACAGGCCTAGTGCTGTTCATATACATACACATTTGGGCAGTTATCAGAAAATCTCTTAGAGAAAGCCACATAATTAGAATCCATGTTAATAATTTCAGTATGACACAGAATAACCAGTGATGTCACCCCAGTCTAACTGAAACCTGACCATAAATTAAATGTCTTCCTTCCAAATCTAAACACATGTGCTAAGTTATAGTTAACGGGTACTTACAAAAGGGGTATCTTGCCAAGGATAGCCATACATCTAGCCAGCATACCAAAGCCAACAGCTCACATCAGATGCATGTCCTAAGTCTGCGGCATTTTTTGCATAAGTGATGCATGAGTGCCAAATCCTCAGAACAGAATTGCCCCAGAGCAATTCAAATAATCCAAGAAAAACATACATGTACATCCAGAACAATTCAAATAATCCAAGAAAAACATACATGTACATCCAAAACAATTCAAATAATTGAAGAAAAACATACATGTGCATTCAAAACAATTTAAATAATCCAAGAAAAACATACATGTACATCCAAAACAATTCAAATAATCCAAGAAAAAATACATGTACATCCAAACAATTCAAATAATCCAAGAAAAGCATACATGTACATCCAAAAAGGGGAGAAGGAAAGGTCCTTTGACCAAAACTGAGCAGGTGGAAGGAGAGAGAGATGGAATACAGCAAAAGTAGAAAGTAAGGCATCTACTGTTATGGCAAGTTCTTACATAACTGTACTATGTCTTTATCACTGTTGCATCATTTCTTACAGAAGGGAGAGTACCAAAGCTACTGAAAAAGGTGGGAGGAAAAGGAGGCAGCAACTGAAGGATCCTCAAAAAAAAATCATGGAGGTTAGACCTGGCAAAGCCTGCTCTAGCTCCAAAAACAACACCCAGTTTGTAGTACTTAGCAGAAGTATGCACAGAAGACCAAGTATCAGCTTCCAAAAGGAATTAAGAAGCAAGACCCTAAAACCTCCAGAAGAAGCCACTGTCCAAGTAGAATGAGCATGAACAGAAAGAGAAAGCTACCTGTCATGAAATGGATAAAGAAATGCTTTAGATATGCAGGAGGAGATGATTTGGTTAGAACCAGCTGAACTCAATGACTCGGCATGAAAAGGAACAAAAAGTTGCTCAACTTTCCAAATAACTTTCATCTTATCTAAATAATATCTGAGTTATATATGCAAATCCAAAGGATGCAAACCCTGTCACTGCTATTTTAGGGGAAGGAATATGAGAGGAGATGAATAGTCTGATTCAAAGAGAAGTCATTGGCCAAGTTAAATAAAATAGAAAGTTTGGTCTTAAGAGACACTCTATCTCTGTGAAAAAAAAAACAGAAAAGAAGGGACCATCATAAGAGCCTGAAGCTCAGAGACTCTCTTAACAGAAGTCTAAGCTACTAACAAGTCAGTCAGTCTTCGGCGCACATAACTGCAAAGTAGAAGAATCTGCTGTTTCTAAAGGTGACTGAGTTAACTTTTCAATAACAAAATGAAGGTCCAAGAAGAAGGAATTGGCTTTCTTGGAGGCTAAATATGAAAGAAGCCTTATAGAACCTGTTTAACCTCAAATCTATATGAAAGGGCTAGATCCAAAGTCAGACAAGCAGAACCTGCTGACAAATGAGCTTTGACAGATGAGTATGCTAAACCAGAATTGAACAATTTGTACAAATAAGAAGGAATAGTAGGAATACCCACTAAATGGACCCATCTCAATTTGCATTCATTAGGGGCAGGTCATGCGTATTCTACCTGCTGGATTTGTTGAAAAGATCACCATAGGAATGATGAAGGCAAAATGGTACACGCTGCGTACCTCAATTTGGGCAAAACGCTTGACACAATTCCCCACTCAGGCATAGTAGATAAGCTAAATAAACTTGGTATAAACCACTATGTCACCCACTGGATTGCCAGCTGGCTCACAGATGGGATGCAGATAATCAAAATAAGGAAAACTATCTCCACAAAGAGATCAGTGACCAGTGGAGTCCCCAAAGGGTCTCTTCAGGGACCACTCCCATTTGGCACTTACTTTTCTGAAGTAAATAAATCTGTCCCTTCAGTGTATATTATTTACTTATTGATGAAGGTTCAAGTTTTCAGTTCAAGTGTTTGTGGAATCATTTGTTTTGCAGAGGTGTTGGAGATCAAGAAGGATTGTGTCCTTAATAGCTAGACATAAATTACTGCACAGGAATCTATAATAGACACTGTACTGGGACAAAGATTTAAGCCTGTCTTGATAGCTGAAGTCCTTTAGTCTAGTGATTTTTTTTCCTATGGAACCTCTGGGGTTCCCTAAGCGTGTGATATGTTTGCACATATGATCTAGGCTAGTAGATCAAAACATACAAAGATTAAACAATAAAACATGAGCCTTGCAGAAGTTTTAAGTCCCTTACAAGATGCACACATATCCCCATGTAACACACACATGCACATGCACACACACCCACACGCATACACACCCACATGCACATACACCCACATGCATACATACCCACATGCACACACGTGTTTAGAAAATTTAAAGGATTTCAAATTTACCTAACAGCAAGTCTTTAGGAAGTGAGAAAAAACAGCTTTATCTTCTGAAAAACATCTGTATTCAGTTGATTCAGTGAGGACATGCAGACTCTGCTCAGAAGACTTAACCACGAGACACCAGACTAGAGAATCAAAGGTTCTGAACTAACTGCTGCACAACTGCATAGTGTAGTATGAATTTGTTTTGTACAAATACAACATGTAGCAATTATATGTTTTCCATTTTTTACTATGACAATGATAACATCTGTCAAAATACATGTGTCTCCTCTAGAAATTCAATTGTGTAAAGGTATAATGCCTTTACTGTGATCCAAATCACTGAGGTTCGGTTAGTAATCTGGGCATTGGAAGACCTGTTGGAGGGAAGGGAGTATAGTTTTAAAGATTGCCAGCTCTTCTCATTCAGGGTGAGGGGCAGTGTGTATGCATTTGGAGGGAAGGGAGTACAGTTTTAAAGATTGCCAGCTCTTCTCATTCAGGGTGAGGGGCAGTGTGTATGCATTTGTACTGCATTTCCTCTCTCTGGGCATAACTGCAATCCAAATTGTAGCTTGCTACAGATCCCCCACCATGCCCCAGGATTCCCACTCCTCTTTTCTTGATGTACTGGAAAATATTAGGGTTCAACCAAACACCCTAATAATGGGCGACTTCAACTACCTCACCATTAACTGGGAAAACTACTCATGTACCAACTCCTTAGCTGAACACTTTCTGGAATTCATAAACTCAAATGCCCTGGATCAACTTATCCACACCCCCACCAGGGGCAACAATATCCTAGATCTAGTCATTACCAACATAAGTGACCAGTGTTCCACACCTGAAGTCAACTCCTCATTGATCCGATCCGACCATAAGCTAATCACCCTTGATATCCACATCCCGCCCCCATTAAGGAAACCACAGTAAAATATTTCTCTAAAGCCAGCTTCATGCTTCTTAGGACAGAAGTGGTGAACTTCATGACACCCATGTAGATGGGCAATACAGTTACAACTGCTGAATCCTACACAAATGCACTCTATAAGCACTTACACGAGTGCATGGATCGTGCTATCCCAAACAGTACCAAGGTGCTATCCTCCAAAAAAAGGAAGCCAATTTGGTGGTCCCCTGCCATAAACAAACTGTACAACAGAGGGAAGAAACTGTTGCAAAAGAGAGTAAAATCCCATGAGTGGAGGAGCTCCCTGGTCAGCTTCAGTAAGAAGGTGTGATCCCTTATAAGATCCTCCAAAGCTAGCTATGAAAACAAAATCGCCACTAATTCCAAGGACAACCACAAAGCATTCTATAGCTATGTCAAGAATTTTGATGTCAGCACCCAGATCTGCTCTGAGTTACAGTACAAAGGCAAGAAAAGTACAGAACCAACTGATATTGCCAACATCCTGGCAGATAGGTTCAGTACTACCTCTACCCCCCTCTCACCCCCTAAAGGGCCCATATCTATACAGGAAGAATGCAGAGTTCCTGTAATCACAACTACGCAGGTAAAAGCTGCACTCTCTAAAGCCAAAGACACAGCATCCATGGGACCAGACAACATTCCAGGCTGCGTTTTACATGAACTTCAGAACGAACTGGCTCCCCACTTAAGCACCATGTTCAATAATAGCCTTGCATCAGGCTTTGTGCCCACTGAATGGTGCATGGCAACAATTATCCCACTCCACAAAGGGGGAGCCACCACTGATCCAGGGAACTATCGACCTATTAGCCTGATGAGCCTGGTCTGCAAGGCCATGGAACGTATCATCATGGAACTCATAAGCAAAGACATTGGTAACCTCCAAACTCTGGATCCACCCAGTTCAGGTTTGTGAAAGGCAGATCATGCCTCCTGAAACTGATCGACTTCTTTGAGGCAGTCACCAAAGCCGTAGATGAGGGTAAGGTTCACACAGCCTATCTTGACCTCGCCAAGGCTTTTGACACCATCCTCCATTCTGGAATTATAGCTAAACTCATAAGATGGGTTTCCAACTGGCTCACTGACAGAACCCACACTGTAAATGTTGCAGACTCCAAATCCGACCTCAAAGCAGTGACAAGTGGAGTACCACAGGGTTCCATCCTGGGACCTCTCCTGTTTGATATCTACTTCTCTGAAGTACAGGCTAACACAGAAGGCCTCTGGCTAATGAAGTTCGCAGATGACTGCAAAGCTTTACTCCATAGCATATTGCCTACTCCAAGGTGATCTCTGCCTAACATATAAAGCTATGTCAAACCCAGAGCTGTTGGACATGCTGCACCTAAAGAAATCCCAATACCTCTGAGCTACATGCTCTAGGGACCTAAACCTTGTCACCACAATAAACAGGACATGCTGGAGGGATAGATTCCTGTCCCAGAGACTTCCCATACTCTGGAACAGGCTACCCATCTATGTCAAGCAAAGTTTTTCATTAGCACTCTTCAAGAAAAATCTTGATGAGTGGATGGGAAATAGGAAATACACCCTGGGGGTCACTTCTCTGTCTCTGCTCGACAGTGGCACAGGAAAATAACTTTCTTGGGTGGCGTAAGCCAGGGAACCTTGTTGGCTAGGCTTACGTAGGCCCTTGGGCCGATAGCCTAGTACCTACCTATGAACTTATGAACCTATGAACCATTATGTTTTGTTTTTACTGAAGTTTTTACAAAACGATGACTGTCATGACTTATTTCAGTAAAAGGGATTTGATATCACTGAGCAAAATATTACAATAAATACACTGTACCAGCTTCAGGAAGGATTAAAAGAATGGCTAGTATATACAGAACATTATTCCCAGGGACTTGGCAGTCTTGTAGCTTGCAGAGGCTATTGGCCACTCTTGATCTGTTAGGTGTTGCAGCCATGTGGACAGAGTGGTGCCACCACACCTTGTCTAAACACAGCAGCCAATTTTAAGTGTAATGTGTCCCTCATGGGGAAAGACTAAGAGGAGGCGAGAGTGCAATTTAGGACATTAGACGGTGCTTAGGAGTGGGATTTTGGTATGGAAAATGGTACAGTTTAGAGGTAGGGAGTGGTAGTTGAGTTTAGGGGTAAGGAGTATTCAGGGACTTTAGATTTAGGGAGGGGAATGGAGTTTTAGGTTAAGGGAGTAACTGAGGTCTTTAGATTTAAGGATAAGTATGGACATTTTACATTAGTTTTGGGGATGGGGTGGGAGTTTTGCATTAGAGGTAAGGCTCTGGTTTTGCTACACAGTTGTGTAGAGTCGGCTGTTTGAAGAGCTAGGTAAATAAGATGGATCAGGATAGTGGGAGTTAGAGCAAGTGTCAATTAGAGCAAGTTGCAGTGAGCAAGTGTATCATACGTTACTAGCACACTAACGCTTGTTGTAGACTTATAAAATAGCAATTAAATTTCTGTGCTCAGTCTTCTTCTGCTCTGGAATTTGTGCCATATTTCAGACCTAGTTCTAAACTACTACTTTGGACATAGTTAAGTCTGGCATGGCTTACTGATAAGTATAGAAATTCTCCAGAAGAATATTTCTGTACCACCAATAGGTAATATTTTATGAGCTGGGTTAACCTGTTGTCTGTAACTCAACTAATTATAGAAGTGCAGAGTTTATGTTCTAGACTGCTAATAAAAATATTTTTCTATCCCAAGTAGTTTTTACATGACAACGCCAGTATCAATGTTTGCATTCTGCATTTCTACCATTAATTTTGCACTATATTAGCATGATATTTTCTACTGTTGTGCAAAAAAGTAACATGCACATTTTAATGTTTTTTATTTTGAATACAACTTGTCTGGTGATTCTTTGTAACACAGAATGTATGACACAGAACGTGGGTTTAACAAACAAGTCCCCATTTTCCCATGACTACACTACCATTATCATCTTCTTTCAGCTGTTCCGGTGAGGGGTCGCCACAGCAGATCACCTGTTTCCATTTCTTCCTGTCCTCTGCATCTTGCTCTGTCACACCAACCACCTGCATGTCCTCTCTCACCACATCCATAAACCTTATCTTATGCCTTCCTCTTTTCCTGTTACCTGGTAGCTTCATCCTTAGCATCTTTTTCCCAATATACTCAGCATCCCTCCTCAGCACATGTCCAAACCAACGTAATCTTGCCTCTCTGGCTTTGTCTCCAAACTGTCCAACCTGGGCTGGACCTCTAATATAATTATTCCTAATCCTGTCCACCCTCGTCATACCCAGTGCAAATCTTAACATCTTTAACTCTGCCACATCCAGCTCAAACTCCTGCCTTTTTGTCCAAGCCACTGTCTCCAACCCATATAACATAGCTGGTCTCACTACCCTCTTGTAGAACTTCCCTTTCACTCTAATAGGTACTCGTCTGTCACAAATCACTTCTGACACTCTTCTCCACCCACCCCATCCTGCCTGTACTCTCTTCTTCACCTCTCATCCCCACTCACCCTTACTCTAAACTATTGACCCCAAGTATTTAAACTCATCCACCTTCGCCACCTCTACTCCTTGCATCCTCACCATTCTACTATCCCCCCTCTGATTCACACACATATATTCTGTCTTAGTCCTGCTGACTTTCATTCCACTTCTCTCTAGAGCATATCTCCATCTTTCCAGAGTCTCCTGCACCTGTTCCCTACTCTCACTACAGATCACAATGTCATCTGCAAACATCATAGCCCATGGGGACTCCTGTCTGATCTCGTCTGTCAACCTGTCCATCACCATTGCAAATAAGAAAGGGCTCAGAGCTGATCCTTGATGTAACCCCACATCCACCTTAAATGCATCCATCACTCCCACCACAGACCTCACCACTGTCACACTACCCTCGTACATATCCTGTACCACACTTACATACTTCTCTGACACTCCTGACTTCCTCATACAATACCACAACTCCTCTCTAGGCACCCTGTCATATACTTTCTCTAAGTCTACAAAAACACAATTCAACTCCTTCTGACATTCTCTGTACTTCTCCATCAACCCTCTCAGAGCAAACATCACATCTGTAGTGCTCTTTCCCGGCATGAAACCATACTGCTGTTCACTAATCATCACATCCCTTCTTAACCTAGCTTCCACTACTCTTTCCCATAACTTCATGCTGTGACTGATCAATTTAATCACTCTGTAGTTACTACAGCTCTGCACATCACCCTTATTCTTAAAAATCGGTAACAAAACACGTTTTCTCCATTCCTCAGGCATCTTCTCACTTTCTAAGACTTCATTAAACAATCTGGTTAAAAACTTCACTGTCGTTTCACCTAAACACCTCTATACTTCCACAGGTATGTCATCTGGGCCAACAGCCTTTCCATTCTTCATCCTCTTCATAGCTATCCTTACTTCCTCCTTGCTAATCCATTGCACTTCATGATTCACTATCCCCACATCATCCAACCTTCTCTCCCTCTCATTCTCTTCATTCATCAACCCCTTAAAGTACTCTTTCCATCTCCTCAACACACTCTCCTCGCTTGTGAGTATGTTTCCCTCATTATCCTTTATCACCTTTACCTGCTGCACATCTTTCCTAGCTCGGTCCCTCTGTCTAGCCAATCAGTACAGGTCCTTTTCTCCCTCCTTAGTGTCCAACCTTTCATACAACTCTTCATATGCCTTATCCTTAGCCTTCGCCACCTCTCTCTTTGCCATGCACCTCATCTCCTTATACTCCTGTCTACTTTCTTCATCTCTCTGACAATCCCACTTCTTATTTGCCAATCTCTTTGCCTG
Organism: Protopterus annectens; assembly: GCF_019279795.1. NCBI lineage: Eukaryota > Metazoa > Chordata > Ceratodontiformes > Protopteridae > Protopterus > Protopterus annectens. The sequence goes on along the minus strand of NC_056727.1, from coordinate 25,206,983 downwards.
TATACTCTTCTGTACTTCCTCATTTCACCACCATGTCTCTTTGTAGTCCTTCCTCTGTCCCAATGTGATACCAAGGACCTTTCTAGCTGTCTCCCTTACTAGCTCTGCTGTAGTTACCCAGCTATTTGGTAACTCTTTACTGCTACCCAGTGCCTGTCTTAACTCATCCCTGAACTCCACCTCACAATTACCCTTTTTCAATTTCCACCATTTGATCCTTGGTGCTGCCTTCACACTCCTCCTCCTCTTCTTGATCACCAACGTCATCCTGCAAACCACCATCCTATGCTGCCTAACTACACTTGCTCCAGTCACCACTTTACAGTCTCCAATCTCCTTCAAACTGGCCCTCCTAAGTGTATGAAATAGGAATAAGGTAATACAAATCCTGTAATAATCTGTTCCAGAAAGTGAAGTCAGGTGATAGCATCTCGTAAGTCTTATAGGCTGCTCCAAAGATATTTAATTTTTGGATCCACGATCAATAATAATGTGTCATTTAATGAATGCACAATTATTTGAAACTAAAAGATCAAAAACCTTATGAGGTTACAAGCTCAAAACAGGAACACTGCCATGGTCATCATAAACACCTACCCATTTTTGCAGGGGGTGCGGACCATGCTGCACCACCCCAATATGGGGGAACCCCCACAGCCCTAAACTTTATATACACTAGCTCTAAGATAACTCAAGGGAAAGGGTGCAAAATAAAAACAAAATAAAACTTTCCTTCAAGTGTGTTGAATTACAAACAAGGACACAACCTATCCCATACCCAGGGCTGATGTTCCTTCAAGGGTGAAATATCCGATGAGACAGAATGCAATAAACCTTAGGTTTGTCTTATTTTCCTAAGTACCTTTATAAGTTCATTCTTAAAAAGTTCACAATGCAAGACATGTAAGGGCTTCAGGAGCCATTTAGCACTGTGGGAGGATGCAGACTCCTCTCTTATATGCTCTTTATTTTACATACTGCCAGTGTTGTGCTAGTCACTTATAAAAGTAATAAGTTACTATTACTAGTTACTTTTAAGTGAAAGTAATATGCTACTGTTACTTATTACTTTTCTAAAAAAGTAATATATAACTATTACTAGTTACTAACTAAAGTAACTAGTTATTGTTGAGTTACTTTTACATATGTATAGTTTATCAATTATCATACTCAGATTTACTCAGTACTTCTGTGTGAGAAATACATGCTTACTGCACATGAATACAAGTGTATTAAAGTTGTATACACAATGTTACAATAATGATGCATAGCATTTTACAGTTTACAAAGTCCCACAGACTAGTCTTTATAGTCAGACAGTCACAATTTAATACTTAAACCAAAGTACGCACAGCCAGCAACACAAGACCCATAACAAGTTACAACCCATCACATTTTCAACAATGTACATTAGGCTAATCTGTTAAAACTAATGCTGAGGACCCAAAAATGCTTACAGAAAATGTCATATAGGTCTAACAAGACTGCTAACACAACAAAATCAACCAAAACATCACTTTATATAACTATTCACAATGACTACACATTTGTATTGGCTTGAAGGAGCTACTTTTCAAAGTGTTCATCGGTGAGTCTATTTCTTCTTGCAGTCAGCACTTGTCCACCAAGACTGAACAGGTGTTCAACAGGTGCACTAGCTGAGAGAGCTGCAGGGGTGGCTCGTGCTATCGGACTGCAGCCCTCCTAGCAAAAAGATTCACATTTGTATTTGAAAAAAAAAAAAAAAAAACGTAAAATATTTTGTTTGTTGAGTCCGACCGACTCACAAAGTCCCGGAACTCGAACTGTACATGCTCATTGAGTTCCGGGTTTTGTTTAATCAATTTATTTATTTAATTTAGAGAACGACCATTTCTGTCAGACTGCTTTACAGGCAGTCTAGATATCAGAGAAGGCATCAGTGTGATGCCCAGACATCTATGCAATTTTTAATCGCACAGTAAGTAGAAGGGGGTTCGGACTGCCACGTCCACAGTCACGTATGGTGACATGAACGGCTGGATTGCTAGTGATTGGTTCTCGCTCTCTTCTCAAAAAAGAGAGTGAGAAACAATCAGTAGTAGCCTGTAGCACACTAACTAAGCACAGTACTTGTGCTACTGTTACAGAGTCAGACTATCGTTGGTGAAACTAAAGTTAGATAGTTTCGAAGAAAATTCCCTTTTCTTTGTTTTTTTTTTTTTTTTTTTTTTTTTTTTGGCTTGCTTCTGTCCTTTGCCTTGGTGGCTTGCTTATGAGCAGCTCAGAATCACAGAGAGAGAGAGAGGAAGAAAGAAGATGCTCAAAATGGACACAGTCCCTATAAGTGAAGTAAAAAAAAGTTATTAAACTGAGGTAGGTGCCAGACTCTGTACAGAACAGATAATGTAATTTTTTTTTTTTTGCAGTACCCGAATGCAGCAGTGAAAAATGAAATCTGCACTGTGTCTAGATAGATGATATCAGACTCTGTCTGTAAATAAATATTGCATTGCCGTGATCAGAAATTCACACAAATAAAGTGCTTATGTTCAAAATTCTCCCTATATGGTAGAGTGAGTGAGAGAGTGAGCATGTGTGTGTCTGAGAGATGAACTTTAGTCATTTACCAAAATGATTCCTGCTTTATACTATTTTTTGACAGGCTAGGGCCCATCTCTAGATATGTTGAGTGTTATGTACGGACGGATGGATGGATTCAGAACTGCTGCTAGACAACCTAGCAACCTTATCTATTCCCTAAACTGCTGCCCCCTTGATTCAAAGTTAATGAGCAAAAAGTAAAAAAAGAAAATTCAAAATCTAAAAAACTAAAGTTAGATAGTTTCGAAGAAAATTCCCTTTTCTTTTTTTTTTTTTTTTTTTTTGGCTTGCTTCTGCCCTTTGCCTTGGTGGCTTGCTTATGAGCAGCTCAGAATCACAGAGAGAGAGAGGAAGAAAGAAGATGCTCAAAATGGACACAGTCCCTATAAGTGAAGTAAAAAAAAGCTATTAAACTGAGGTAGGTGCCGGATTCTGTACAGAACAGATAATGTAATTTTTTTTTTTTACAGTACCCGAATGCAGCAGTGAAAAATGAAATCTGCACTGTGTCTAGATAGATGATATCAGACTCGGTCTGTAAATAAATATTGCATTGCCGTGATCAGAAATTCACACAGATAAAGTGCTTATGTTCAAAATTCTCCCTATATGGTAGAGTGAGTGAGAGAGTGAGCATTTGTGTGTCTGAGAGATGAACTTTAGTCATTTACCAAAATGATTCCTGCTTTATACTATTTTTTGACAGGCTAGGGCCCATCTCTAGATATGTTGAGTGTTATGTATGGACGGATGGATGGATTCAGAACTGCTGCTAGACAACCTAGCAACCTTATCTATTCCCTAAACTGCTGCTCCTTGATTCAAAGTTGATGAGCAAAAAGTAAATAAAGAAAATTCAAAATCTAAAAAAGCTTTTCTGTTCATCTGTATTGAGCAGCTTGCTGCAGTTAAACCCTGAGCCTTGAGATGCAGGTAGCTACAACTTAGCTTCCCTACCCACCACCACTTGTGAAATTTTGTTCGGTTCCTTACAATGTCTGTGGTTTTCAGGATTTTGAATTCACTAAATAATGACAGGCATTTGAATTTCAGACTTCATATTCTTCAGAAAGTACATGGTAACACAAAACCCTTTATTCTAGCAATTTTCTGTTTATATGATCAATATTTGAAAATTGTCCCTATTTTTGCGGCTGTATAGTGGCTTTGTCCAGGTTTTTTGTGCTAAGAGGTTGACAGCTATGGTGAAAACTGAATTCACTGAATATGTCTGGGGGCTGTATTCCCCCATTATTGTCTTGGTCTAGGTGTTTTGTGCTAAGAGGTTAAAAGCTGTTATGAGAACTGAATTCACTAAATGATAGCCATTTAAGTTTCAGTCTGTCTTTCAAGAAACAGACGATTTGGTATAGTGGTATGTTGCTCTGACTGTAGTGCACAGGGTCCTGACACCTGGGTTCAAGGTCTGGCAGTGAAATGCATGGTGGTAACGCAGCATTTTATTCTAGCTACTTTTCCAAGATTATACAGGCAATGTTTAAAATACGTCCCTAGTTTTTGGGCTTTTGTCCCCCCCCCCAATAAATTTTGGCTTTTTCCAGATTTCTTGTGCTTCAAAGTTGACAGATACAGTTGAGTGTTGAGTGGATTTTACAAGGAGCTGAGAGCTTGAAGAGACATTTAGTGCTGCTTATGCTAACTCTGCTTGCATTGTTAATAGCACAACAGGTAGTGTACTTGCTTTTGATGTAGAAGGCTGTGGAGTCTACTTCCACAATATATAGATGCATTGCTGATATTCTACTATGTTGTACTTTTAAAAGGGGTAGATGCTGCAGTCCTGAGAATGTTCTCTTTGGTGGAGATCCCTAGTAATGATGAACCTGTTATTAGTTTGCCATCCATTCCATATTGCAATATTACGCGCTTATTTTTTATTGTAACCTAGGCAATTTATTCCTCAAGGACAACCGGCACTTTTTTTGTAGATGAAACAATGAAATGTAAAGTTGTTTGTTGGCAGCAACCTCTTCATTTAGTTACAGATCTCTTTAATGTGGAATATTTAAATGACTTTTACTTCAGCAGAAACTGTGCATATTTACTGACAGTGGTGGATTGTAGAAGTTTGAGTAGACTTTTATGATAGAAATGTTATCAATTGGGCAGTTTTGTCATTAATGGTGCATTTTGTTTCATTGTTTACTGGAAAAAAATTAAAAACAATAGATTTAAAAGCCCTGTAACAATTTCACTGTATTATACAAGGAATATAATTTAATGCAATCAGGAAGGTGTATCAAAGAACACATATATGTTTCCTGTGCAAGGGACCTATGATTTGAAAAAAAAAACGCCAAAGTTATTCTTTATCTACCACTGGCCAGATATATTTTCTTTGAATGTGGGTTTCAATGCTGTTTCAATGAATGTGAGTTTCAGGGCAGAGAACTTTTAATGCTAAGTCTATTTTCATTGTGAGACTGGATTGCTTTGTTTAGCAGATGTCTATTAATGTTAGTGTTTGTGCTGTAAAATGTAAAATAAAACTTTTAAATGAAATCCAAATCATCATAGAAGTAAAGCAGTATGCACATTATAGTGTTAAGAGCAAATGGGGTGAAATAGCCAAGTAATGGGACATTGGAATAGCTGCAGGGAGGAGGCCCCATTCCACCATGATTTTGTGAGGTGGTAAGGGCAGCAAACTTAGACAGCCCTGGCTGAACTATACCACTCAACTGTCCATATTTTTGCAGAATGAATACATTTTTGCTTCTTGTCTTTGGTTTGTTCCTCATAAAATTTGTGGTTTTCTGGCAAATCATTTAGGAATGAAGTCACTAAATAATGAAATACATTGAGTTTCAGACTTCATACCCTTCAAAAATTCATACTAATGCAAGACATACTATTCTATTAACTTTTTAAGTTCATAAGAGCAATATTTAAAAATTGTCCTTATTTTGGGGCCTTTGCCCACTTCTGTTTATGCCTTTGTCCATATTTCTTGCTCTGAGGTTGAGAGGTATGACAAATGTGTCAGGACCATCACTATCAGCCAGAGACATTTCAAATTGTGACATACTTGTTGCACCCCACTCCTCCACATAGTGACTCTGGATGTGTCCAAGCAAGGCAAGGAGCATTTATGCAGTGTAAGTGTGCAGAGTATCCCCCCATCCAAGGAAGACACAAGTACTTCAGTGGCTTTTCATCTGTCCTTGTTTTTGCAGAATGTTCTGGTTTTCTGTCTTATTTTATACTGTTGATTTATGCTTCTTCTTATTCAGAAAATGCACATCATTGCAATGCCTGTTGCTCTGTGTTTAAGTAGCAATTCTTTACTGACCATCAGATAAGCTTGTCTGAGACTGTAAGATGCAAGTAAGCTTTAATAGGCATAATGTTAAAGAATTACCAACATTGAAAGCCTTTTTGTTGCCATACAGAGAATATTTACATAACTAGATAGCGTATAAGCCTTGGGTATTAAAATGCATATGACAGTATTTGTAATAAAGGACAGGATTACAGTATTTTCAGAAGCTCGTTACATTTCTTGGAGACTTGCAGCCATCTTTGCAGGCTTTATCCATAAACTAAACAGAATGCCAATCTATCATGTGTGTTCTATAACCTGTGCAGTAATCCAATCCTTTAAGCAATTTATCTTGAGCTTGTTTGTTTGTTGCTCATTTTTTACTTTGATCATATTTTCCCCATGAAACAAGTAGATAGTCATTGTCAGGCAGCAGGTCTTTTTTGATAAGAAAAATGTTGTTTTTTATACTTGATTTTGACTGGCATTCCAGTAATGTATTTAAAAATAATTAATTTTTTCATGCCTTGCAACCTTTTTGTTTCCATCTAGATATTAAGTAAGCTGTCATGTAGCCAACGTATTGAAATATTTTTTTCTTCTACACTTCATTTGTCTTGATTGGACTGTCATAGTGACTGTTTGGCAGTGGCACCCAGGGCAGCGTATTATATTAAAGTCCCAGTTTTTGTGGTTGTTAGCATAGCTCCACCCCTTTCTAGTTGACAACACCCCTTCCAATTGGCCCCACCCACTCAGCTGTCTACTGCAGCCCCCCTTTGATTTGAAGTTACCAGCTGCCACTGCAGAGCTGTATTAGTGTTCAGAAATATATTTGTGACTATAGGGTAATTGTTGAGAGAAGATATTTCTCTGGAAGGGTCAGCCAGTTACATGTCCATCTGAGAAGATATGCTGACATTGGCTAGTGTCGACTTCTTGAAGATGAAGAAGCTATTTTTGCAGTTAATGCAGAAGCTTCAGATGACGCATGTGCAGGTTCATCCAGTTTCTGCATTGCATCAATGAGCAGGGCCTTGCTTCTGAATTTCTGCTGTCCATCCATTACAAACAGAACTGTGGATGCACTATGCTAGTCAGAATGAACTCTTCACACTCCAGAAGGTGATTAAACTGAGCCTCAATGCCTTTAAGAAGAGCATCATCTAGTGGCACAACAAGCTTCACAGTGTGCCTGACTTTGGACAAATTGTTTTTTAGGCACGTAATGGTGGGGATCAGGATTCCCATGAAGATTTTCAGCTCTCACTGCAGGATATCCATAGCCATTGCCAGAGGCTGCATTGCTTGCACAAACTCAGCAACAAAGGTAATTTTTGCAGACCTGAATATGTCAATACCAATCTGTTTACATATTTCATTCAGCAAGCCTTCACCCAGAGGTGCAATGAGGTGAAGTCTCTCCATCACGTAGAAAGTGGAATTCCATTGTGTTACACTGGGAATAATCAATGCCAGACCACACTTATTTTGAACCACATCAGCAGCTTTATGGTGCTGTGACTAGCCTTGTTCCAAGCAGCATAGTATTTTGCCATGGTGCTTCGCATGATCTTTTTATACTGTGCATCATTACAAGCAGATTCAGCATTGTGCATGGCGACTAGATTCAATGCATGTGCTGCACATCTCAGATGTGGAGGCAGTGAATAGGTTCTCTCACTTTGCCCTGATGGACTCAGCATGGCTGTCACACTGTTGTAAATGACTTCACCATCATCATCCTCATCTTGGGAAAGAATGCTTGTAGTCTCAGATCTCTCACATTCTGAGAAGGCAGTGAAAGCCTTTACAAAATTGCTGGGATTGTCAGTAATTGTTTCACACACCTTTTGATCTATCTTGTACTTGATGGGAATGCTCTCATGAGTTAATGCTATGAGATCATATGTATGCCTCCCCTGTAATCTGCAGCATGACAAAGCAGCTAACTTTCTTTGAAGTGTGTCACAGTCGATACAGTGGGTGGAGGCACCAAAGAAACTACAATTCTGATGGGTCCATATGTCAGCCATAGTGTGCTGCATACTATCAACATTCACACTGGAAGAAGCTACAAGCATGTTCTTCTCATACATAAGCATATTTATGTACTTTTCTATAAGATCATATATCTGACAAATCTCTGTGGTTTTGCTTAAAGTTAAATCACTGTCTCAAAGCAAAATCTTTCTCAGTGCATCATTATTAACACCACACACAAGCTTGTCTTTTATCAACTCATCTCTCAGATTATCAAATCTGCATGTTTTTGCCTTGTTTCTCAAGTCAGATATATATGCTGCAAAAGTTTCACCAGGCTTTTGATCTCTTGTGTAAAATAGTGTCTTTCCACTGTAATATTCATTTGAGGGTTATACATTTCTCTATATTTACGACTTAAGCACTCAAGAGTCTTCCTGCATTTCAGCGTGTACCACAATATGTCAGTCTTCTCCCTTCTCTGCCTAAACAGCAGGTGCATATACAAATGAACGTTCTCTCAATGGCTTCTGAACCAGCTAAATTGAGCAGAATAAATGATTTTGTATGTGTGTTTTTATCAGAAAAAGCAGCCTGTATGAAAATATCAGTCTTGCTGAAACACACTCCAGTTTTCAGCAATATTAATGTCAAACAAAGCGGATCAGGTCTATGAAATCCTTCTGCCGTGTCAAATAAGTGTCAAACACATACCAGGTACTTGTAATTATATTCAGCTGCACAACAGACTTTTTGAAATAACTGTACTCTTTGAAAAGACTGTACTGTAATACTGCACACACTGTCAACACTTTGCACATTTTAGATACTTTGAATAGCTTTAGTTAATGTGAAAAAGTAGTACATTGCGAAAAGATACAGTTGTTTTCTCTATTTTGAACATTTTATGTTGTGTCTTTCGGCTTAGGGGTCGCCACAGCGGAACTCCGGTCCATTAATGTTTGGTAGTGGATTTTTACGTGCTGAGTTACCAGCCCTGACACACAACCTTCAATGAAGGCACGCCCATTCACGTATGCCTCCACACAGAAGACGTTCTAGCTGAGAATCAAACGGGACAATGTCTTGCTGTGAGGCGACATTTTGAACATTTTATACGACTCGGATATTATTTAAAATGTTTTCGTAATTATTTCAAGTATTTTTTCAATATGTCACAATTTTGAACATTTTGTTTATTCAGTAATTGGTCTGGAATGCTTCTCTTTTTATTAATTGAGAGAAAAATCATTTAAATGAGTTTAAGAACCTGGAAATATTTTCTGACCTGTTAACGAGTTATTTGCAAGTCATTTGAGCCACTCTTGTATATTCCTCCATTTCTGACTGTGCGCCTCATGGTTTTAAGATGTTTTGACTTTGCATCCCATTCTGCTACTATGTCACTCATCTTTTATGTATTCATATAAGATGATGAGGCGTGGGTGTTTGTTTAAGATATTTATTACACACAAACGCATCCGGATAGATGACTGGAACATAAAACTTAAACAAACTGACTGACTGCTGCACACATACATGCTTTCACTCCAGCTACTTACACAAAATGGCACTCTGCTTGTACGTGCTCAGCACTTTTTTGCACATGCCCATGAACTACAGTGGCTTTAAAGGTACAACACACACACACACACTATGATCTACACTCCCTGCATTTGAGTGGGTTTCCTTAGGGTGTTCTGGTTTCCTCCCACATTCCCAAGACATGTTGCGGGTGGGTTAGACATTCTAAATTGGCCTTAGGTGTGAATGTGTGCATGCATGTGCCTTCTGAAGAAGTTTAAGGCACTGGGCTCGCAACTCAATAATGTAAAACTCCACTGCCACTTGTTCTGCAGACTGATGATCCACCGTGGTGATCCCTAATGGGCACAGCCGAAAGGAGAAGAAGACTATTCTTTATAGCTAAAGAGTCACAGATAATAATTAAACCAAACCAGCCAACAGCACAAGACCTATAAAAACCTATCACATTTTGTCTATTTTCAGCAACTAAAACTCGAAACCCAAAAAGAATTTTAAATAAAACATAAAAAAATTGTCAAGATAAAAGTTGGTTGATCATAGATCCACTTGAAGAGCCCTGCTTGGTGCAGAGGGTTGGGGCATCGGGTGCTCAATTGAGGAGTGATGAATTTGATTCCGACTGATGGTGGTATGAAGAACCAATGCCATTTATTCTAGTGCAAGGTAAGGATATGATCTCTAGGAGGTTAGAATTGTCCTGCTGTTATGGGGATGTTTTAGAGGGTGAGAGACCCACAGTACCAGGGCAGGGCTGGAGTCTGGTCATCATAAGCTTTCACCTCCTTGCAGTGCTAAAAATGAAGTAAATTTGCTCCAGACTAATTCTAATGATCTATTATGAATGCTACATGCTATGATTTGTGCCAAAATTATGATGTAATTTTTTATCCAAATTGCCAATTCAAAGGGTCTGCTACCTCCTAACATCTGAATTCTATCCATACTATATAGGGACCTTGGAAGTTTTACATCACTTTTTAGGAGGCTATATCTCCCACATTGAGAACCACTTGTTTAAACAAAAGTAACTCAAACTAACTCACATTTAAGTTACTAGTTACTAAAAAAAGTAATATATTACTATTACTAGTTACTATTTTGAAAAAGTAACTATTTATATTACTAGTTACTAGAAATTGTAATATATTACAGTAATATATTACAAAAAGTATATTCACTGGTAATCAGTATGTATTTTTCCCAATCACATCAAGAACACAGTTACCTAAAGTAAGCTGTTGAGATTTCATCTCAAAGATAAATAAAGAGAAAGTGATTAATGTTGGAGACAACAGAAAACCACAGGTAGGGTTGAGGATGTCGAACGCTTTTATATTTGCCAGTACACTATCAAAGGTTGATGATTAGCATGGCATAAGGTAGTTACAGTTCTTTGGCCATTCTAAAAGTTACTGGATGAATAAGCAAAAGCGTTTGTTATGGAGAACAAAACTATCTTTTTGCCAACTATTCCTGTTCTTGACATCATGCAGTGGTGGCAGCAGGGCATTGCTAATGTTTCCATTGAGTCACTCTTTGACATCCTTGTTTTACATCTCAGGATAAATAAACCTCTAGAGGCATGAAATCCATTCAGATTCCTATTCAAGGCTGCAGGAATGGGATTTGTAAAGAAAGCCCCAATAATTCTGCCTGGCATAGTGTGCAAATTTATTGTTGTCACCCCCACCCTTTTTAGAGTGAGATCAATGTACTCTGCTATCATATACCTACATACTTTTAAAGCACACATAATTCCTGAGATCCTGAAAATGACAGCCTGCTCATTTTGAAAAAGTCCATACCTAAGGAATTATTGAACTCTGTCACTCTCTCCCCTCCTAGTACCTGTGAGCATCCTAAAGAAGACTATAAACCAGTGGCGGCTGGTGACTTCAAATGAAAGAGGGGCTGCAGGAGACAGCTGAATGGGTGGAGTCAATGGGAAGGGGTGCGGCCAACTAGAAAGGGTTGGAGCTATGCTCAAAACCACAAAAACTAACTAAATACACTGTCCTGGGTGCCAAACCGTCATTATGAGAGTCCAATCAAGACAAAATGAAATGTAGAAGAATAAAAATATTTCAATGCATTGGCTGCATGACAGCTTACTTAATATCTAGATGGAAACAAAAAGGTTGTGAGGCATGAAAAAATAAATTACTTTTTAAATACATTAATGGAATGCCAGTCAAAATCAAGTATAAGTAAAACAAGCAGCACTCAACTCAAACCACTTCTTGCACTGCAGTTCTAATTATAATTTATATTCAGCTTTATTAAAGTACCAAGTAATATGCTGAAAGTAGAAATCTCTGATGGCCCCACTTGTAAAAATGTTTCTTATCCAAAAAAAGACCTGCTGCCTGACAGCTATCTACTTGTTTCACGGGGAAAACATGATCAAAGTAAAAAATGAAAAGCAAACAAGAAATAAGTTCAAGATACATTGCTTAAAAGGATTACTGTACAGGTTATGGACCACACGTCTGGCATTCTGTTTAGTTTACGGGTAAAGCCTGCAGAGATAACTGGAAATCTCCAAATGTAATGAGCTTCTTAAAATAATGTAATCCTGACCTTTATTACAAATACTGTCATATGCATTTCAATACCCAAGGCTTACACATTATCTAGTTAAGTATTCTCTGCATGGCAACAACAGAAAGGCTTTCAATGTTGGCAATTCTTTAACAGTATGCTTATTAAAGCTTACTTGCATCTTACGATCTCAGCCAAGCTTACCTGACGGTCATTAAAGTATTGCTACTTAAACACAGAGCAACAGGCACTTTGAGTAATAAGTATAAATCAACAGTACAAAAAATATGACGGAAACCAGACCATTCTGCAAAAATCAAGGACAGATGAAAAGCCACTCAAGTACTTGTGTCTACTTTGGATGGGGGGGATACTCTGCACATTTACACTGCATAACTACTCCTTGCCTTGCTTCGACACATCCAGAGTCACTACATGGGGGAGTGGGGTGCAACAAGTATGTCACAATTTGAAATGTCTCTGGCTGACTGTGATGGCCCTGACACATTTGTCATACCTCTCAACCTTAGAGCATGAAATCTGGACAAAGCCATACAAAGAAGTGGGACAAAGGCCTAAAAATAAAGACAATTTTTAAATATTGCTCTTATAAACTTAGAAAGATAATAGAATAGGTCTTGCATTAGTATGAATTTTCTGAATGGTATGAAATCTGAAACTCAAATGTCTGTCATTATTTTTTAACTTCAGTCTTTAATGATTTGTCACTAATTTGCCCAAAAAAACACAATTGTATGAAAAATGGACCAAAACTTTGATGTAAAAATATAAAATAGCCACACAATACAGCTGGGAACCTGTCAAAGAAGGGACACTTTAATATTAGTACTGCAAACTTGAGCAGCTGACAAAATAAAAGAGCCTACATGCATTTCTGAAATAAAAGTAATCTATAACTCTGATTATTACAGTTACTTCTTAATTGTAAACCCTCCATGTTTTCTTCCAAAATTGCTATTTTGCGGAAGGATTATTAGTGGGAAGAGCAACAGTTTGAGCCAAAATCAGGGACAGTTGAGAGGTTTGGCTATGCCTAATTCTATAAAGCAATGTATTTGCATGTACCTCTCAACCTGTTAATGCAATAAATCTGGACAAGGCCAAATGTATTGGAGGAACATATAAACAGTACTAAAAATTGCTCTTGTATAAACTGAGACAGTTGATAGAACAACAGGTCTTACTTTACATGCATTTTTCTGAAGGTTATGAAGTCTGAAACTCAGTGTGTCATTATTTAGTGACTTAATTCCTAAATGATTTGTCAGAAAACCACAAATTTTATGAGGAACAAACCAAAAATAAGAAGCAAAAATCTATTCATTCTTTGAAAATCTGGACAGTTGGGAGGTATAGTTCAGCTGGGGCTGTCTTTAAGTTTGCCGCCCTTCCCCCTCACAAAATCATGGCTGAATGGAGCCTCCCCCTGTAGCCATTCCAATGATCCATTACTTGGCTATTTCACTCCATTTACCATAAACACTAATGTGCATACTGATTTACTTCTATGATGATTTGGACTTCATTTGAAAGTTTTATTTTGCATTTTACAGCACAAACACTAAGACATCTGCTAAACAAACTTAGCATTAAAACATCTCTGCCCTTGAAACAGCATTGAAACCCACATTCAAAGAAAATACATTTTACCAGTGGTAGATAACGATTAATTTTGGGCTGTTTTCAAATCATAGGCCTCTTGCATATGAAACATACATGTGCTCTTTGATACACCTTCCTATTGTTTTGAACATTTTTTCCAGTAAACAATGAAACAAAACGCATGCACCAGTAATGACAAAACTGCCCAGTTCAGAACATTTCCATCATAAAAGTCTACTCAAACTTCTACAGTCCACCATTATCAGTAAATATGCACAATTCTACAGTCCACCATTATCAGTAAATATGCACAATCTCTGAAGAAGTAAAAAAGTCATCTAAATAATTCCACATTAAATAAATCTGTAACTAATGAAAAGGTTGCTGCTAGCAAACACCTTTATATTTCATGGTTTCATCGAAAAATATAGTGTCTGATGCCCCTGAGGAATAAATTGCCTATATTACATTAAAATGATAAGCTAGTAATATTGCAATAGGAAATGGATGGCAAACTGATAGCAGGCTCATAGTTAGTATCTTAACTTTTTTCAATATGGCAGCATTCACCACTTGTGGGAGTAGAACCAACAACCTTCTGCATCAAAAGAAAGTACACAACCTGTTGTGCTATTAACAATGCAAGCTGACTTAGCATAAGCAGCACTAAACTTCTCTTCCCCTGCAGCTCTCAGCGCCTTGTAAAAACTACTCAATACTCAACTGCATCTCAACTTCGCAGCACAAGAAATCTGGAAAAAGCCAAATTTATTGGGGGGGGGGTCAAAAGCCCAAAAACCAGGGACACATTAAACATTGCTTGTATAATCTTGGAAAGTTGCTAGAATAAAATGCTGTGTTACCACTATACATTTTACTGCCAAAGTCCCTGTGCAAAATAGTCAGAGCAACATACCACTATGCCAAATCAGCTGCTTTGTGAAAGAAAAATGCTGTGCTACCACCATACATTTTACTACCAATGTCCCTGTGCAAAACAGTCAGAGCAACATACCACTATGCCAAATCACCTGCTTTGTGAAAGAAAAATGCTGTTACCACCATACATTTTACTGAAAAGGTCCTTGTGCAAAATAGTCAGAGCAACATACCACTACACCAAATCAGCTGCTTTGTGAAAGAGAGGAAGACTGAAACTTAAATGGCTATCATTTAATGAATTCAGTTCTCACCATAGCTGTCAACCTCTTAGCACAAAACACCTGGACAAACCCAGTAATGAGGGAATACAGCCCTCAAACATATTCAGTGAATTCAGTTATTGCCATAGCTGTCAACCTTAGCACAAAAAACCTGGACAAAGCCAATAATGGGGTAATACAGTCCCAAAAATAAGGACAAATTTCAAATATTCATCTTATAAACTTAGAAAATTGCTAGAATAAAAGGTTGTGTTACTATGTATTTTCTGAAGAATATGAAGTCTGAAATTCAAATGCCTGTCAATTTTACTTCTGACGGAACAAAAACAATTTTCAGCAGAGGCCCAGGGAGAAATACTGTAGACACATGTCTTTGTAAAATGGCAAGACACCAGAGCAAATCCACACAAACAGAGGGATGAGATGCAGACTCCACACAGAAGGGACCCCAGCCAAGAATCAAACCAGAAAACCTATAGCTGTGAGGTAACAATGCTACCACTGCATCATCAAATATGTAAGGAATTAAACATTCAGAAACCTGAAGTCTGAAATTCAAATGCCTGTCAATTTTATTTAACATTGGTTAATCAGGACAGTCTGACTTGGAACAAAAAAACAATTTTCAGCAGAGGCCCAGGAAGAAATAATGCAGACATGTCTTCATAACATGGGAGGACACAAAAGCAAACCCAAAAAACACAGGGAGAAGATGCAAACCCCACACAGAAGGTACCCCAGCCAAGAATCAAACCTGAGAACCTGCATCTGTGAGGTAACAATGCTACCACTGCACCATCAAATATCAAGCATTTCAACATTTAGAAACCACAGATATTATGAGGAACAGATCAGATCAAATATGAGGCAAAAATCTGCAATTATTTTACAGATGGTGGTGGGTAGGGAATTCAGGTCCTTAACACCTGCATACAAGGTACAGGGTTCAAGCCTGAGGTATTCCCTGCCACACCACCATGAGTTTGTTTTAGCTACCAGTATATAGCAACTGGGGCATTCACACACACACACACACACACACACACACACACACACACACACACACACACACACACACACACACACTCTACATGACAGGACTGAGACTGACTATTTGCATGTGGCTTAGACATTCTATCACTGCTCACATGCAAGCAACTTCATAGCAGAACAGTAATGGTGTCTGAATTGCTTCCGTAAAAGATGACCTTACATAGTATTCAAATGTGTATGAATCCCAGCCCATCTATCTGGTAGACCGAGCAGATACATATATTTTTTATTTACATATGGTGCATCATCCATAGAGAATCTAGATTCTTGCTGATCATCAGCAGTTTATCTACAACTGCATTCCCGGTACATCAACCCTAATAAAATCTCCTGAATTCAGTTGTGTGTGTGTGTGTGTGTGTGTGTGTGTGTGTGTGTGTGTGTGTGTGTGTGTGTGTGTGTGTGTGTGTGTGTGTGTTTGTATCTGAGGTGGATGCTTGTGTATTTATGATACGTTTTCACATTAAACAATTCTCAAATGGAAATCTACTCATGTATTTAAACTAATAAAATAAAATTAAAATATAAAAGTAAAATAAACATAACCCACATCTCTCATTCACTTCAGTGTAAAAAAGTAGTTTCAGACAAATGCACACACACTCACACACACACACACACACACACACACACACACACACACACACACACACACACACACACACACACACACACACACACTTACCTGGAGCGATGTAGAGGCCATTAACTCCATAGCTGTTAGAGCACTACAAACCTGCCCACGCATTACGTCCATTGGAGCATCAAATCCACCACGCGAGATGTTCTTCCCCTGACAAGACTCCAGCCTGCCAACGTCGCAGTCCATGTTCGATCCATTTCCAGCGACAGTCTATGCAGATGTTCATTGTGTTTCAATGTTGCAGTCATTACTCTTGGGTTATCCTGCTGGCAGGCTACCCGCAGTCAGCCAGAATTCCAAAGTCTAGGTCTGGTGTCGGTTGCTGTCGCCGCTTCCCTGACGTCAGTGTGCCAGAGGTATAAAAGATGCAACTGACGCCATTTTCTTCAGTCTTTCTTGCCGTGCGGTGCCTGAAGCAAAAGCAGTTCGCAAGTGCCAGTCGGCCGACTCCTGAGATTTTCAAAGTTGAATTTCAGAACCGAAGTCTTCACTAAAGCTAAGTACCCCATTGAGGAAACTTTTTTCTTGCTCCAGACAGATGTCAGAAAAAGTTAACAATTGTATTTCTTGTGGGAAGCAAATACCTCATAAGGATTTTCACATTTACTGTATTCCTTGCCTAGGCCCTGATCACAACGTTGCTAGCTGTCGGTTTTGTGCTAGATTCAACCAACGCACTATCAAGCGTCAGTTTGATTTTGCTTTTCATTACTTTGGCCGAAGATTTAATTGTATAATGCCGGCAGAACAGCCGACAACTGGAGTTTACAAAAAACGCAAGGACAAGGACAAGGATCGGTATCCGAGGTCCAAAACAGATGACAAAGCCTCTTCTAGGCCAGTCGCCGGTTCACTGGTTCTCAGTGAGGTGCTTTTGCAGCCCCAGGCATCCGCGACCTCAGAGCCACAGGCCACTACCGACTCCCATGTGGAGCCGACTGGGCCTCTGGATACTCAAGGTATTGGACACTCGGAAATCAATCCCTCAGATGGGTCCGGAACCGTTGAGCAGGCATCAGCTTCTGAGGGTGTCTTCAGACCTACTCAACTATATATTAAGCCATCCTCAGCTTCAAAGGCAAAGAATAAAGCAGCTCTAAAGACAAAGAAACAAGTACAGCATTCTCCTATTCAGACTTCCATGCCTAAAAAACAGATGCTCAAAATGGCTGAAGACCTAATTACTTTGATCAGGGGCTCCCATCCCCCTCCTGATAAGAGTCCTAGGCAAGAGACAGAGTATGATTCTTCTGATAAGGTATCTATTTCCTCTGATTCCTCTTCTGAACAGGATTTCTCCATGCTTCCCTATGAGGATTCTGATGCTGAAGAATCCATTCCTTCAGCCTCTCCTCCTGAGGACTATTCCTTTGGGGAAACACTGCATACTATGAGGGAGCATTTCCACTGGGAGAGCCAAGATTATTCTGAGTCTAAGAAAAGGCTCAGAGACTTCCTGCTTCTTCCTCAGCATAGATCCCTTGCCATTCCTCCTGTTTTAGACATTGTAGATGATGTATTTTCAGAGTCTGGACTATCCCCTGACTCTTTACCCACTGCACCTGCTAAGCCAGACAGATACTACAGGGTCCCAGATTCTTATAAATTCTTATATAAAAACCCCGCTGCTGACCCATAAACTACATCTCAGGGTCCCAAGGGGGTTAAGGCTTCCACTGCAAAAAACCCTGTCCCCTCTGATAGGGATTCTAGGGCTCTAGACAGATGGGGGAAAAAGTATACACTTCTGCCACCCTGGCTGTAAGGGCTTTAAATTGTCAATTTCATATGCTAAAATATCAGCAGTATTTAATGTCACAACTTAAACAAAAAATGTTGACAAATACTGAATGTTCAGAGAACAAGGAATTGCAGGATTTATTGCATGCAGATGAACAAGTGGGAAAGCATACTTTGCAATGTGGTTATGATTCACTTGAGGCCTCTTGCAGGGCCACTGTTAAAGGTTCTGTTATTAGAAGGCATGCTTGGTTAAAGGAACAAAATCTGCCTGATCATGTTAAAGCAAAATTATTAGATGCACCATTACAGCATGATACTTTGTTTGGTACTAAAGCAGAAGAGGTGCTGAAAAAAATGGAGGATAAAGCAAAATCCATGCAGACAGTCGAGGATTTCTTACAGGTACAGCCACCCAGGTTTAGCAGGAACTGGCCTTCTAAAAATTGGTCCTTTCCAGTCTCAGACAGACCACAAAGAGGCAGATACAGGCATCCCAGAGGCAGATCTCAGCCCCAAGGCTCATACAGGCCTAAACAATGGGGTGCTTCTTCCTCCAAAAGCGGAGAAGACAAACCACAGCCTTACAGGAAACAGTCCCAATGACTTTCCCCTACCAGTTCCAAGCAGTTTCCTTTTGACAGCCCCCTTGGGGGGAAAACTAGCACTTTTTCATCAAATTGGCAAATGATTACCCAAGACAAATGGGTTCTGAACATAGTGTCCCAAGGCTACAGGTTCCATTTTCACACCCTACCAAGGTCAAAGGGCATGCCAGACCTGCCACACAATCAATGGGCAGAGGCACAAAAACAAATTACAGCCCTCATGGACATGAGGGCCATTCAGCAAGTACCACAACAAGAGCAGGGGCAAGGATTTTACTCCAGACTTTTTCTAGAACCCAGGAAGGACAAAACCTGGAGACCAATTCTGGACCTATCTATACTAATTACTTTTCTGGAAGTTCCAAAATTCAAGATGATGACTTTTCAGCAGCTACTGCCCATGCTGGGCAAGAGGGCTTGGCTAGTAACTTTGGACCTAAAAGAGGCATACCTGCATGTCCCAATCAGACCATCTTGCAGAAGATACCTCAGATTCATAGCTGGCTCAATGCATTACCAATTCTCTGCACTGCCCTTTGGCTTATCTACTGCACCCAGGGTCTTTACAAAATGCCTGGCACCAGTAATTGCATTTTGCAGACAAAAAGGAATTCAAATTTATCCTTACTTGGACGATTGCCTAATTCAAGCAGAGAACAAAGAAACTCTTCTAAAGCATCTGGCATTTGTAAAACGATTACTAATTGGCCTAGGGTACACAGTAAACTAAAAGAAATCAAAACTAGTGCCCTGTCAAGATATAATATTCCTGGGCACAAGCTTAAATACAACTGCCCAGATGGCTTATCTCACGCCAGACAAACAAAAACAACTGACTACTTACTTCAAGAAATTGGCAACAAAAACCCACTTATCTGCAAGGAAAATCCTGCAGGCCTTGGGTTTCATGGCATCCTGCATTCTACTAATTCCATATGCCAGACTGCATATGAGGAAACTACAATGGTATCTGAAAAGTGTTTGGACTCAGCATTGCCACAACCTGGAGACAGTAATTGCACTCATTCCCAGCCTACAACAGGAGTTTCGATGGTGGGCAGAAGCCTGTCACCACAACAAGGGTCTGCCATTCAGTTTAACCACAGCCAGACAAACACTGACAACGGATGCATCAGATTATGCCTGGGGGGCCCATATGGCAGGAAAATGTATTCAGGGCACATGGCCTGCAAACCAGATTCCTCTTCGCATCAATCAAAAAGAGATGCTAGCTGTTCAAAATGCCCTGACAGTTTTGAAGGACCTGCTTCATCCAGGACAATTACTGATAAAGACAGACAACACTACGGTCATGTGGTACATAAATAAGCAGGGAGGTACTCATTCCTACCCCCTCTGCAGACAAGCAATGACATTATGGGACACAGCATTGGCCTTTCAAGTTCACCTGCAAACACAATTCCTGCCAGGAAAAACAAACACTCTGGCAGACAAACTAAGCAGAAACCTCATGGAACCCCACGAATGGAAACTGGATCCACAAGTCTTCAGGATGATAATAAGGAAATGGGGATGCCCAGACATAGATCTATTTGCCTTCCCTCACAACTGTCAGTTGCAGAGATTTTGCACAAGGATTTACCACAAGCAAGCATGGAAAGTGGATGCCCTATCATTCAGCTGGAAAAATCTAACAGTATTTGCTTTTCCCCCACTACCTCTCCTTCCCAGAGTACTCCTAAAGGTCAGACAAGAGAAGCCAAAAATGATTCTGATTTCACCAAACTGGCCACGCCAGCACTGGTACCCAAACCTGAAGAGCTTGCCTCAAGGTCCAGCATGGTTACTGCCTCAAACTTCTCACTTGCTGACCCAACAAAACAATCAGATCCTGCACAGCCAACTCAGGACCTTAAACCTGGCAGCATGGCGGATAATGTAGCCATTCTGAACACTCCTTTTTCAAAAGATGTTATGGATGTTATCTTGGAAGCCAGGAGGCCCAGTACCAGAAAGTCTTATGCAGAAAAATGGAAGAGATTCTGTGCTTGGAACCAAGAACAAGGCATTGACACGACTGTACCAAACATTCCTCAGATTTTGCAATACCTGACTGAGATGCTGAACAAAGGCCTTTCTTTCTCATCAGTTGAGATTCATGCCACTGCCATTTCTGCATATTACAATATGGAACTACCTATCTTTTCTCACCCTTTAATAAGGCAGTACCTCAGAGGGGCCAAAAACATTAGGCCTCCAAGGAGAGCACCAATTCCGGCCTGGGACCTCAATTTTGTTTTGGAAAAACTCACACTGCCTCCTTTTGAGCCAGCATCAACAGTGGATATTAAATTCTTATCCTGGAAAACAGCTCTGCTCCTAGCCATTACCTCTGCAAGGTGAGTCTCAGAGTTACAAGCACTCATGGCTGTGGAACCTTTCATAATTTTTCATCCAGACAGGATTTCTCTGAGGACAAACCCTACATTTATGCCTAAGGTGGTGTCCAGTGTGGCACTCAATCTAACCATTCACTTGCCTACCTTTTACCTAAATCCACAAAACAAGGGTGAGAAAATTCTGCATTCTTTGGATATACACAGGCAGTTATGTTTCTACTTGGACAGAACTAAAGCTTTCAGAAAGACTGAGCAACGTCTAGTGTCATATGCTGCAGGATCACAAGGAAAGGCTATCTCAAAACAGACTATTTCTAAATGGATAGGCCATTGCATCCATTTCTGCTATTCTCAACATGGCAAATCAGTGCCTAACAGCATTAAGCCTCATTCCACCAGAGCAGCAGCCAGTTCAGCAGCCTTCCTCAGAGGAGTACCAACCAAAGAAATCTTAGAGGCTGCAACTTGAGTTCAGTGCACACCTTTACAAAACACTACCACTTGCCTCTCTACTCTAAGTCCAGAGCAGGCTTTGCCACTGCAGTTCTGCAGGGCCTCATAGCCTCTCCTAATCCTATTTAGCCCAGCCACCCTTCCTCAGCTTTGGGATTCAACCCAAGAGTAATGACTGCAACAGTGAAACACGATGGACATAGTACAGCTGTGTACCTACCATAAGTGTAGATGTTCGAGTGTATTCACTGTTGCAGTCCAGGTTACCCACCCACCTTCCCCCTTCACTTTGCTGGAACTTATCTGCACTTCTCTATCCTATACGACCTTTTTGGTGTATTTGCTTGTAGATGAAGGAAATGTTATTTTTGTGTATGCATTTCTTATTGATAGATTTTTCAACCAACCTATTTGGGGCACCTGACATCTGGGGCAAGAAAAATTGAAGAAAATGGCGTTAGTTGCATCTTTTATACCCCTGGAGCACTGACGTCAGGGAAGAGGTGACAGCAACCGACGCCGGACCTAGACTTTGGAATTCTGTCCGACTGTGGGTAGCCTGCCAGCAGGATAACCCAAGAGTAATGACTGCAACAGTGAAATACACTCAAATATCTACATTTATGGTAGGTACACAACTGTACTTTACAACTGCATAGACTTCTGGGATCTCCGCTCGTAAATGTTTCCCAATCCGGACTGCTGCTGAGACAGTCTGCACATGCTCCAGACTGTCTCGCAGCAGTCCGGACTAGTGCGCATGCGTGAAAGTCCACGATTTTTTATTTTCTTTTTTATCTTTGATTTTCTTTCTTTTCTTTCTTTTTTACAGCTGGGGGGGCTGCAGTCCAGCAGTCCAATAGCACAGGCCACCCCTGCTATAAACAAAGAGTTGTAATATGCTAGCAAAGACATATAGTCTGTTTACCTCTGAACAAAATGGATGTAGAAGTGTGCACAGAACTGTAACTGTCCTTCGCGTTAAGGCTAAAATTTTATTTAACACTTACTGTAAGCAGTATGTTGGTGTCAATTATAGCTGGGTGTTTTTCTGTGTCAGTTCTTGCTGATAGGATGTTATTTAAAACTGACAGTAAACTGTTCATCCACAACAGTTATGAGACCAGATTTTACCTAACACTGACCATGGCCAGTTTATAGGTGTCATTTATGGCAGATAGGGTGTTACCTAGAACTGGCTGTATACAGTTTATCAGTGCCAGTTATGGCTAGCACGTAATACTGACCATGGGCAGTTTATTGGTGTCAGTTATGGCTGATAATGATACCTAGATCTGACAGTATACAATTTATCAGTGTCAGTTATGGTTTACAGGATTTTACCTAGTACTAACCATGGGCAGTATATTTGCATTATTAATGGCTGAGATGATTTTAACTAGAACTGACAGTAGGTGGTTTATTGGTGTCATTTATTGCTGACAGGGCTGTTACCTAGAAGCAACAGTATACAGTTTAACACTGTCAGTTGTGGTTGACAGGATTTCACCAAGAACTGGCAGTATAGAGCTTATCGGTGTCATTTAGGGTAGAATAGGATTTTAACTAGCACTCCCAATTGGCAGTTTATCTGTGTCATTTATAGCTGACAGGATTTTACTTAGCACTGACCATGGGTAGTTTATTGGTGTCATTTATGCCTGACAGGGTGTTAGCTAGAACTGACAGTATACAGTTTATCAGTGTCAGTTATAGCTTAATAGAATTTTAACTAGCACTGACCATGGGCAGCTTATCTGTGTCATTTATAACTGACAGGATTTTAACTTGCACTGGCAATAGGCAGTTTATTATTGTCATTTATGGCTGATAGGTTGTTACCTGGAACTGCCAGTATACAGTGTTTCAATGTCATTTATGGCTGACAAGATTTTATCTAACCTTGACCATGGGCAGTTTATTGGTGTTTGGTATGACTGACAGGATTTTATCTAGCAGTGTGCATCGGTAGATTATCATTGTCAGTTATGGCTGATAGGATGATACCTTGTAGTGACCATGGGCAGTGTACAGTATCTGTGTCATTTATGACTGACAGGATTTTAACTAGAACTGACAGCAGTCAGTTAATTGGCTACATAGAACTGACGGTATACAGTTTAACACTATCAGTTATGGCTGACAGGATTTTATCTAGCACTTATCATGGTCAATTAATGGTGTCATTTATGGCTGATAGAATGTTACCTTGGACTGACAGTATACAGTTTATCAGTGTCATTTATGGCTGAATAGGATTTTAACTAGCATGGGCAGTTTATCTGTGTCATTTGTTGCTGACAGGATTTAACTAGCATTGTCAATAGTCAGTTTATTAGTGTCATTTGTGGTTGACAGGTCATTACCTAGAACTGACAGTATACAGTTTTTCAGTGTCACTTATGGTTGATAGGATTTTACCTAGCACTGATCATTAGCAGTTTATTTATGTCATTTATGGCTAACAGGATGTTACCTAGATCTGACAATATACTTTCTATCAGTGTCAGTTATGACTGACAGGAGTTTACGTAACACTGTATATGGGCAGTTTATTGGTGTCAGTTATGACTGAACGGATTTTACCTAGCAGTGACCATAGTTAGTTTATCAGTGTCTATTATGCCTAATAGGATTTCACCTAGCACTCACCATGGTCAGTTTATCTGTGTCATTTATTGCTTGTAAGATTTTACATAATACTGACCATAGGTATTTTATCTGTGTCATTTATAACTGAAAGGAGTTTACCTAACACTGACAGTAGGCAGTTTATCAGTGTGCCCCCTCTTTGTAGACTAGAAAAGGGATTATCTCTCTGTTGAGCACTGGACTTTACATGATAAATTTAGGGCTCATTTTTTTTTACTGATGCATTCCTGTGCTAATTTTGTAATCATCTCTATATCACGTTATCTTAAGTCATTTGGTAGCACATACTCATTTTGTGCAGAAACAAGTTCAAAAGTGCCATAGAAGAGGATCCTAAGTCCTTTCTTTCTCTCATTATTTGAGCAGACTTTTGACAGATACTCCTACTATCAATAAGGTGCCTTGTTTGAAGCAGATCATGTCCTTATCAGATCCAACGGTGAGTCGGGCACATATAGTATCCATCAAGTAAACACGGTCAGTGTCTGTAACTAATTCCTTTTCACAAAGTCTACACAATAAAGTTTAATTCAGTTTACAAATAATCTGTGCCTGCATTTTCAATGATACTTGACCCTCTCATGGCAAGCTGTTACCCATGTACAGGAACTCGGATAGCTGGAGTTTGACATGACACATCAATAAACTTTATGCATGATGCTGACCACATCATCAGTAAAGTGATATATACAAAAATGCCATATAGAGTTATTAGACTACTAAAGGATCAAGTTCGGGATGTCACAGGGAAATGTTCTTAAATCTAGATTATTAGATGTGCTAGGCCCAGGGTGATTTCTAGGCACATTAGCTCTCAGTGAGGAACTCGGAAAAGTGTCCCATTACAAGTTGCTTATGTGCCCCATGTTATTTGTAGTTTGTATCACCCAGCACAATTACTCTACCTGCCCTGCTAAGGAGATAGGCCTGCATTTATTTTATTTTATTGACAATAATTCAGATTACAGCAAATAGCCTAAAAAGAATATGCAGGCTTATCACCCACTTGGGCTCCATCAAATGGTGCTCTGTTTCTCTTAAAAGTTACAGTGCCTGCCTGTTAATGAAGAAATTAGTTTTCCTCTTAACAATCTCACAGACAAGATTTCATTACCCCTCTTTGTCAGTCGAGCTACCTGAGCTATGTTTCAGTATTTTGTCAATATCTGTCGAATGGAACAGTTATACATATCTCTTGGTATAATCTCTGTACAAAGATGTTTTCTCTGAATGATAAAACCTGTCAATAAAACATTGTGCATAATAATCTCAGATGCATTCCTAATTATGACCAGATTAGATAAACCAATAAAATAGCACAAAATATAAGCTCCTTGTAAATGCAGACTAGAAAAATTCTCTGAATATCTTCATCTACTTTTATTAGTTGTCTTTCTGTCAGTATCTGGTGAACAAATCAACTAGATAATATGTTTTTGTATGACAGCTAAATGACTAAAGTATACATTTTTGCTTTGTGCAACAATCTGTCTTAATCATTGCGCTTTTTTGATAGTCATTTCTTCATCTTGTGATAGAATGGTATAACTCCATAATGAGTATTGTTTCACTCTGTGATGAATTATACCTGCTGGCAGCACACTGGGTGTTCTGTAAGTCCTTGAGTCCCAAGTTCTAAAAGAGTACTGTCTTAAAGTCAGGGACTCCAGCATCTTTTATGTAAGCCCTTGAGTCCCAAACTCTCAAAGAGTACCATCTTAAAGCCAGGGACTCAAGCATCTTGTATGTAAGCCCTTGAGTCCCAAACTCTCAAAGAGTACTGTCTTAAAGCCAGGGACTCAAGCATCTTGTAGCTCAGGCAGGCTGTGGCTCATCTTGTGCTCAAACTTGAATATGAGTTAAAGTAAGCAAGCATTATTTAAGTTCAAGCGAGGTATGATAGACAGCCACAGCAAGGGAGCAGGAATGGGTGGGTGTATAAATCAGGGCATTGCTCAGGAAGGGAATTTTAGGTTTATGGAGCAGGAGGGGGGGTTTTATGTTAAAGAAGTGGGAGGGATGATTTTAGGTTTAGGGAGCAGGAAGTGAGCTTTAGGGTTAGGGAATAAGAAGAGTCTCGGGCTTAAGGAGTGGGAATGGGATTTTAGGTTTAGTGAGTGGGAAGGGGTGTTAGGGTTTAGGAATTGCATAGGTACTTTTAGGGTTAGAGTTAGGGTTCTGATAAGGCCATACAGTTTTGTAGTAAAAAGAGTTGGGAGGCACCTATATTACTTGATCGAACGTTTAGGTTAGACAATACCAAAACGCTGATCTGGTAATATTGAAAAATTAAAACAGCAAACAGCCAATTTAACGTAGGGAATGAATTCCCTCGGCCGCAAAAAAAAAAAAAATTTAAACCAAAATGAAGTTGGGGGCCTCGTCCCCCACACCTCCCTAACTAACTATACTAACTCCAAGATCGATCTACAGTGGGGAAAGGGGCAAAATCCGCATAACAGCCAAGGGAATTCTTTCCCTGCAATAAATCGGCCGTTCATGGTTTTTTGCTTTCACTATTACCAGATCGATGTTTAGGTATTCGCTAGCCTAAACATTCAATCAGGTAATTGGAACCCATTGGGAGGGCTATATTGTTACAAGAGATCAAGTTACTGGGAGTTAGAGCTCTTGCCTTTTTGAGCAACAAGCAATGAGCAAGTGTGTCCTGAGCAAATATCACATGTGCACTCATAGTAGTCCCTGAACATTTCTGAATCAGGTCACATTATATTAGCATACTTTATTGTCTTTTCCCTTTGTGTCATGCAGTATTTTATAAAATCCATCAATCTAACTAGAATATTATAACAGAAAAGGCTAAATTTCATCTACATAGCAGTATAAGGGAAAATATTTAAATTAGCACAAAAAGATGGTGCATGCTGGTCCAGTAATCTGTATGGTTTTATAAAATGAAAATCTGACAATCATGTTCAAAAAGTCAGGACTCAGAAGTAATAGGTAATATCTAACAATACTCTCCTGTACTATATAAACATTATAGATTTAGAACATTTATGTTATGACAGTTTGAAACAAAATCAAAATTCTTTTGTATGTTCCCACTGATAAATCCAAGTGTATGCCCCTCTGAAAGAGCTGCGGGATTTGCCACTATGCTCTGTTGTACTCCATGATTTTACTTTCCTAATTCAAAACTCAAGTTACAATCACTTTAGGTCTCTCCTTAAAGCTCAGTACATGTGGTTGCAAATTAATTCTTGCAGGTAACAGGTACCCGATTGAAAGAAAGAGTGGAAAGTCCCTGCAAGTCATAGGATCATTAACATTTCCATTTCTGGCATTTATTCTTTTGTTTATTTTCACAAATTCCACTGGACTTTAGTTGATTAGCTGTTGAAGGTTAAAAGCTGTTTATGTCAAACTATCCTTCTTCAAAATCTGAAATATGAAATAAGGAAGCAAAGTTGTCTTAAGAGAATGAAAAACAATGCATCTTACACTTTTAAGAAGTCAACCAAGAATTTGTATTAAAAATCATCTGCATATGTGAAAGACAATGCTATAGCTCTGTTGGAAAAGACAGATTATAAGACATACACTTTTAAAGACAAAAATAGTGCAGCTCCTTTCAGACTGTTATATAACATATAAAACACAAATGTCACCTGTTTAGCACATTCTGTATATTTAAAATCAGAAAGGGAAATGTAAAGCATGCTTTCAAAAATATGCTATTTTAAACAGAAAGCAGTTTTAAGAATACTCTTTTGACATTCACAGTTGTAGTCACAGGTAACAAGCAGATGGATCTGTCTGAATGTCATTATTTTCTACATAATGATATTATTTGCTTCATGAAAAATTCAGCAGTTTGGATAGTTTCAGTCAAGGGGAAATGGAAATAAAAAAGCTGTCTAATCAAATGTAGGACCCCTGAGGTGGTCACACTGCTTCATTTAGCAAGAAAATGAGTGATGCAGGAAGAGCAAAGGTAGTTGAGGTTACTGCTTGTTTGCCTTATGGCACTCTTGGCCCAGAGTCATACTCCAATCCCGCAGCTGTAGGTAGGCAGCTCTAGGGTGTGCTAAAACATCATGCCACAACATTTATATCATCAGTCTTAGGAAAGAAAATAAATCTGCTTGCAGAATAAATGCGGCAGGTTAATGCTACCTTGTCACATTCCAGACATGTTTTAAGTCTGACATGAGCAAAAGGGAGCAGGAGTTTGGGACAGGGAGTACCTGACAGTCATGTTTTACGGCTATGTTTATCAAGTTAAGGCTACATTTAATAGGATGCACAGTATAGCAAAACATCAAATCAAGACTGCACTGAGAATGTCTAAAGGTTAAAATAAATATATCTTTTTAAATTATGTTTTTTTTTTTTTTTTAACAAAACTACTAATTTGTTGTAGGAAAAAAATAGAAAAAAAAAACGAGACTGGAAAAGGGAAATAATAAACATTGTTTTCATCTACAGCTATTTCATGATAATGCTGACATGGGATACTGCATTTTTTTTTTTGTAATCGGAGACTGTTATCTTTTCACATTGCTTTTTTATATTTTATAAATTGCACATCCTAAATATCCTAAATACATTGTGAAACATAAGTGGAAAAATTATGTTGCTCTACAATTAATCTGTTCAGGTGATTTTTATTTCATAATAATGTGTAAATTGAAACAAAATGATGATTTTATTGTTTATGATACTGCAACTCAAGAGAATAAATCTTTCCCTTTTGCTTAGTCTACTATTAAAACTAATCTCCCAGCAACCTTTCATCAGCATTTATTCTCTCAGATGACCTGTCATCATTTATAAAATAAATCTACATTTTAACCTGTCACCATTTGAACCCTGTAGTTCATACCTCACAAGCTGATCATAAATAAACTGCAGGAACAATGAATACAACTTTTATAATTCTTAACATGAAGTACACATTCAGCCAGAGATTTTTTTTGATACCAGGAAGAATTAAATGTGTACAATGAGTGTTGCATTATACACATTTTCCTGTATGAGACGTATGTTAGACATGCAAGTGCATATGCATGCACACACACACGCATGCACACACACATGCACACACACATGCACACACACATGCACACATAAAGAAAACACCCTGCAGACAACCACCCCACTCCCCAGACACACACAAATATTTTTTGGAAGATCTTACACTTGCCCATTGGGTGTTAACTAGCATACTAAATCTGCAACCAACTATTTTTTTGGGAACTTGAACCCTAAATGTAATATATTATACTGCAGAGACTTAAAGTGTTGCAAACCACTACCTAACAATAGAAAGCATGGGTTTGTATTGTACATATGCCAGAATGCCTTGTCTCATAGTGAGAAACAGTTGTTGTGTCTTTCGGCTTTTCCCGGTTAGGGGTCACCACAGCAGAACTCCGGTCCGCTAATGATTGGTAGTTGATTTTTACGTGCCGAGTTACCCAGCTCTAACGCACAACCTTCAACAAAGGTACGCCCATTCACGCATGTCTCCATGCAGAAGACGCTCTAGCTGAGAATTGAACCGGACAGCGTCTTACTGTGAGGCGACAACGCTACCGCAGCACCATAGTGAGAAACAGTGCAGGTAAAAAAAAAATGAATACATGTAAGCCCCAAGGATATGGCTTCATATTAGAATACATAGTTATGAATATTAATAGTATACTTTATATGAGATATAACTAGAGTTTTTCATGCTGACATAATATTACAAGTGTGAATGGCAAAGTAAGATATAACACTGACTATATGAAACCCAACCATTCAAAAATCCTAATTCTCCATGCTGCAGTTACATGCCCATTTAAAAATTAAAACTTACCTTATCATGCTTTGTGATCTAATTTCTTGTTAATGTTATCTTAGCTCTCATTGTAAGGCATTGAAATGATTAGTTATCCTCTGTTAGTTATTTTATCTTATCTTGGGAAATACCTTTGGTCTTTTTTTTTCAAAAGCCCCTCACTCAGCCACAATAAGCAAGACAACCAGTACATTTAAATGTGCAATAATCACTTTCTGCTTTGGCAAGAAGTAGGAATCAAAGTCCAAAGCATAAACATATCTTGTTGCTGGGTCTCTCCACTCTGGATTCCTCCACTAGAAAGTCCTTAATAACTCTTCTTTTCTGCAAAGTAGCACCCAGAACTGTTGCTCCATAAATGTATTCAGGTCATTCGATCTCAAGTACCAGTATGACTCAGGCATGGTCCATGTGGGTGTAAATGAACTGAGATGTACCTCTCCCAACTATATGAAGAGAAATGTGGTGGAGCTTTGGGTTTATGTGTCCCAGTCTGGTATGAGCTTAGCATTATAGGTTCATAGGTTAGTACTAGGCTAACTACCCTTATGGGCCATTTTACGCCTAGCCAATTACCTCATGTTAGAATCAAACCCTGCACCTTGTGTTTCTAAGGTAAGCACCTTAACCATTATGCCAACCTCCCATCCTTGAGCAGCATTTTACTTTCTCCAAGGGTGATGGGTGAATATGAACAACTGACTTTAATAATTGGCTTAGCTATTGGTGTCAGTCCATGCTGGTACAATGTGTCAGCATGGGAAGATATGATCAACAGATTGTGCTGCTTTGCCAAGGATGGTCTGCACCTATCCTCTTTAGGCTTTCAAATGTTGGATAAAACATTGTCCCCCCATTATGCCTTTTTAAGGTAATATCAAACTTACAACACTCTCAATAATGCAAACCAACCCTAGAAAATCTAAAAGTGTTATTGCTCAATGTCATTAGCCTAAACAAGACACTCCACTCTGTCCAAGCTCTTCTCACACTGGGGAACACAGACATTTGTGCAGTTACTGAGACATGGTTTAAAGCTAGAGAAAGCACCCTGGCAGTGCAGGGCTACAATGCCTTCCAGACATTTAGAGCAGCTACTGGACAGGCAGGGATTAAGGGTGTAGGCGTCTCAATTTCCATCAGAAACAGTCATTCCTTAAGGCTGAACAAGCAGAATGATGTGCTTGAGCTTCTCCGTGTCCCATCCACCATAGGCGAAGTTCCATACCGTTATCTTGCAAGCTATAGGTCTTCCTCTATGTCCCAGGAAATCCACAACACAAATAGTTCATACAACCACTAGTGGTGAGAGCATACTGGATCTGGCCCACACAAGGATGGAAGAATGCTGTACCCCCCCCCCCCCTCCAGAGTGAGTATAATGGCATCTCTGGTGAGGTTGGATCATAAATCTGTCTCCTTTGAAATAAAAATAAAACCCAGAACCCCTGCTAACTGTGAAACAATAAGTAAGTTTTCTAATGCAAGCTTCCTACTATTAAGATATAACCTTGCAAAATTTCAGTCTTTCCACACTTCTGCCTATGGGAATTGTTTACAGACATCCTGTACAATCATCAATAGATGCATAGAGGTGGCTGTGCCTGAAGGAATCAATACAAAACAAACACAAGAAACAAACACTGTGGTTGAATTCCAATATAAATAGGTTATACAACAAAAGAAAGAAAGTCTTGGCAAAAAAAGGAAGTGCAACACCCAGCAGGATAAAAAAATCTCTCATCAAGCTAAACAAACATCTCGGAGGACAAATAAAGCCTACCAAAGCACAATTTTAGGTAAACCTAGCCTCCTAAGCTAAGGTCAGCCATTAGGCTTTCCTTAGCAATGTCTGCTAAAATGCAGCACACAACAATGTGCAGAAATTGTAAATAGATCCAGCTACACAGAACCAAAAGATATAGCAAATCTACTGGCTGATGATTCAGCTCCAGTGTTACTTCCCTCCCTTCCCCAGCCACCCCTGAGAAAAAATACCATTGAGTATAATCCCCTGACAATATCCCAGGATGCCTCCTAAATGGCACAAAACATGACCTATATGGACCACTACTATTGAACCATAGCTTCCAGACAGGTTTCATGCCATGTGAATGGAGAACTACAATAGGCATCCTTCTGCACAAGGGTAATTCATCTATGGACCCCAGTAAGTACAGACCCAGAAACATGACTAGTGTTATTTGCAAAGCCATGGAGAGAATTATCATGGAAATACTTAACAACAACATAGTAAATCTTCAGAAGGTGGAGTCAACCCAGTTTTGTTTTGCCAAAGGCAGATTATGCCTGCAAAACCTGGTGGACATCATCGAGAAGGTCACCAAGGCAATGAACAAAGGCAAAACAATGAATGTTGCCTATGTTGACCTGGCCAAGACATTTGATAGAATGCCTCACTTAGGCATTGCAGACAAACTTATGGAATTAGGTATAAACCCATATGTCACCCAAGGGCTAGCCAGGTGGCTATCAGATAGGACCCAAATAATTAGGATAGAGGAGTCCACCTCCACAAAGTGGCCAGTCATAGTTTCATAGTTTCATAGTTTAGTACTAGGCTATCTGCCCTGGGGCATTTGTAAGCCTAGCCATAGTGATGTGGCTTTCGCCACCCCATAAAATGGTACAAAATGCACAGAAGTGATTTAGAATACTGTGCCTCTGTCTAGTAGTGACACAGTGAACGTCCCCTTATATAATAGAATTACTTTACTGTGCCCCTGTCTAGTAGTGACACAGATGTGACCCCTGGGGTAAACTTACGATCTCCCATCCACTCATCAAGATTTCTCTTGAAGAGAGTCAGTGAGTGGCTCTGCCTAACATGAACTAGGATCCTGTTCCAGAGCATGGGAAGCCTCTGAGTTATGAATCTATCCCTCCAGCATGTCCTATTTATACTTGTGCCAAGGTTTAAGTCTTTAGCTCTCGTGGTTCTGATGGATTTGGATTTTTTGAGGTGGAGCATGTCCATCAGTTCCTGATTGGACGTGGCCTTGTACGTCAGGCAGAGATCACCTCTGAGCAGGTGGTATGCTACTGAATAGAGCTGGAGTTTCTTTAGTCTGGCAGAATAAGACATATGTTGGAGACCCTTGATCCTCTTGGTGAGGTACTTTTGTGGTCTCACCAGCTGTTGCAAATGCCGGGTGAGGTACATACCAAATGGGGCATTGTACTCAATCATGGGTCTGATGAGGGAGGAGTATAGGGGTACAATGACATCCTTGGATCTGGATGTGAATCCCTTCATGATAAGGTGTGCAAGGTAGAATGTTTTTCTAACCACTTTGGCAACGTGGGTGTCAAATGAGAGGTCACTGCTGACTTGGGTCCCTAGGTCTCTGATTACTTTTTCCGTACTCAGTGGGTTGCTGTCTATGTGATAATTTGTGGGTACTTTGTTTTTCCCAAAGGGGATGACTATACATTTTTTGGCATTTAGTTTAAGGCCATGACTCTGCCACCAGTTGTCCGTTTCTGTGAGGCCTTTTTGCAGGATGGATGTGTCCGCTGGTGTATCGACTATGGCGCCTAGTTTGCAGTCATCTGCGAACTTTGTCAGCCACAACCCTCCCATGTTTGCTTTAACATCTGAGAAATAAATGCCGAACAAGAGGGGTCCCAGGACAGATCCCTGTGGGACACCACTTGTGACTGGCTTTGAGTCTGACATTGCTCCAGCGATTTTAACTTTATGGGTTCTGTCCTTTAGCCAGTTTGCAACCCATCTAGTGACATAAGGGTTTACATTTAAGCTGTTGAGCTTATCTATGATGCTTGAGTGGGGTATTCTGTCGAAGGCCTTAGCCAAGTCCAGGTAGGCTGTATGGACTGCTTTGCCCTCATCAATGGCTCTAGTGACTGTTTCGAAAAAGTCAACCAGGTTCAAAAGGCAGGATCTGCCCTTTACAAAGCCGAACTGGGTGGGGTCAAGTGTCTGTAGGTCCCCAATGTCTCTGTTTATGAGTTCCATAATGATTCTTTCCATAGCTTTGCAGACCAGGCCGGACAAGCTTATGGGGTGGTAGTTCCCAGGGTCTGTAGAGGTACCCCCTTTGTGGAGTGGGACCACTGTTGCTGTATGCCAGTGTTCAGGTACATATCCTGTAGTAAGGCTAAGGTTAAATAGCATTTTTATGTACAGGTTTAGCTCCTCTTGGAGTTCACGTAGCACGCAACCCGGGATACCGTCAGGTCCCATTGATGCTGTGTTTTTAGCTTTGCTGAGCGTTGCTCTCACCTGGACATCTGAGATGACAGGGAGATTACATTCAGCTGGGATAAGTATTTCTTCTTTTGGGGGTGAGGGAGGGGAGAAATTTGCACTGAACCTGTCAGCCAGAATGTTGGCAATATCTGTGGGTTCAGTGTATTTTTTGTTGTGAACTAACTCTGAGCATATCTGAGGGTTTCCACCCAGGTTTCTAACATAGCTGAAGAAGGCTTTGTGGTTATCTTTAGTGTCCTTAGCGATTTTTCTCTCAAAGTTGGCCTTAGATGTTTTTATGAGAGAATGTAGTTTTCTGCTAGTGTTAATCAGAGATGTCTTCCCTTTATGGGATTTTGCTCTGTCGTGCAGTAGCTTCCTTCTTTTGTTATACAATTTGTTTATGGCTGAGGTCCACCAGACAGGACGCTTGCCTTTGGTGGAGAGGGACTTGGATTTATTTGGGATTGCATGATCCATGCATTCTTGGAGATGTCCATAGAAAGCATTTGTGAAGGATTCAGCATTGTGGGATGTGGTATCCACTGGCCCAGTGGGCTTAAAGGATACCATCTCAGTCTTAAGAAGAGTGAAGTCTGCTTTTGAGAAGTTTTTCACTGTGGTCTTTTGTGCTGGGGGTGAAGGTGGGATATGTATATCTAGGGTGATTAGTTTGTGGTCAGATCTCACTAGTGAGGGGTATACCTCCGGTGTGGAGCATTTTGTCTCCATGTTTGTGATGATCAGGTCTTAGTATATTATCTCCCCTAGTGGGAGAGGTGACTAGTTGTTCCAGTGCATTTGAATTTATGAATTCCAGGAACCTTTGGGCTAGGGTGTTAGGGCTAGAATAATGTACCCAGTCTATGTTAGGGTAGTTGAAGTCTCCCAGTATGATGGTATTTTGTGATACATTCATATCCTCCAATGTCTTCAGGAAGGCTGAGTGGGTTTCCTGAGATTGGGAGGGTGGTCTGTAACATGCTACCAGTTGTATAGCAGTTTTGCCTATGGTTAGTTGCACCTGTATGGTCTCTGATGCTTCATGTGTTGCTACTAACCTGGAGGTGTGGGTGTCCTTGATGAATATGGACACTCCCCCTCCCTTTGTGGTTCGGCCTGGGTTTTGGGGCCGAAAAGCATGATACGAGGTATAGCCTGGTAGCGCTGGGGTGCTCTCAGGAGCCTTGAACCAGGTTTCAGTTACTGCACAGATGTAGATGTTCTCCATACTGTGGAGTGCATCGAGTGCCTGCATCTTGAGATTTAGACTTCTGGCGTTGAGCAGCATTACCCTTAGTTTTTTTCCATTTTTGTTATCTAAGGAGGTGGGTTTGTCTTTTGAGCCTTGCCTAAAAAAGGCACTATGGGGGTGGCAAGAGCCTTAGCCAATATCCGAAAGCCCAGTGGTGACAGGTGCAAGCCGTCCCTTGCGAAGCAGCGTGGCTTGTCCAACATGTCATCCCAGGCAGACAGACATTTGATCCCCTTAGAATGACACCAGTACTTGAGCCAATTATTAAAGCTGATCATCTTGTCTTTGTATTGTGGCATCATTCTTGGTGAGGGCAAGATGCTGCTCAGGGTCAGGGTCATACCAGCCTGGGCTACATAATCAGAGAGTCCCTAAGGGTTCTGTGCTGAGTCCACTCCTTTTAAGCATCTACTTCTCTGAATTCAAGGTCAACATCAAGGGCATTTGGTTGCCCAAGTTTGCTGGAAATTGTAAACTAGGTGCAGTGATAGAATCTCCCCAAGATCAAATATCCTCCAAGCAGGGCTGTCTCAGACAAATAACTGATGTCAGAGCCACAGCCTGAAACTGAATGTCAAGAAATGCATAATACAACTGTTTGGAAGTAAGCCACCCATGGAAACTACCTCATGGATAAAACACACCTAAGAGCAGATACAGTAGCCAGGGGTTTGAGGATGCATATAGATAGTAACCTGGCCTTTGACCATCATATGTCTACAGTAGCAAGGCAAACATTCAATGTTGTGCAACCTTTAAGCAAGTCTATGCCATCTAGGCCTGAGGAAACCATTGTTATACTGATTTTAACCCTCATCTGACTAATCATTGAGGACAACACCCCTTCAGTATCCACCTGACCAGCTGCATGCAACATCTGAGACACCCACAGACATTTCTCACAAAAAAAATACAAGGCATAAATAGCATGTCCTATGCATTTGCCTTAAAGGCCTATTCATGCACTCACTCTCCTATAGACTGTTGAGAGGTGGTCTATGCCTGGTATAAAAGGCATCCTTGGATCCCACATTGATAGGCCTTCTTCATATCTGCAAATCAAATAGTGTCAGAAATCCCTGGACTTACACCTTGTTTATTACATAAATAGGACATGTTGGTGTGAGCAGCATGTGTCTCAGATAATACTCCTTCTCTGGTACAGACTTCCCATTCATGTGAATCAAGAGTTCTTTCCTAACCCAATTCAAGTGTAATTTGAACCAGTGGATGGAGAAATGGAAATTTTCCCTTGAACTGGTGCCTATGTCCCTAATAGCCAGAGGCAGCCTGTAAATGCTTGACTACCCAAGCCTTAGTCTATATATACCCCTCTGAATTATTTTAAGGTCCTTAAACTTTTCAGATACATTTGGGATGCAAGACTAGGCTTAAAAAGGCCCCAGCTGTCTTTAACCTGTTATGCATATATATACTTAAGAAAACATTATCCTTCTATGAAAGACCAGGTTGATAGGGTTACAGCCCCCTCTTTTATACAAAATTTAATTACGGGTCTATGTTTAGCCATTGAATAGAAAAATTGCCAAATGGAATTACATCATAAATGCCATTCACCAAAACCTCCTCATATGGGGGCTATGCCCCCCACACCTCCCACTAATTATATATACCAATCCAAGATCGTACTTCAGTAGGGAAACTTCAAATTTCCTTATCCCAACTGCAATACAATCTTACTTGAACCACTCACTGAACAGCGTGTTCAATGGTCTATGCCATGCAATGATTTTTCCATTCAATAGGTGGTCATAGAACCTTTAATTACATAAACTGTTCTGTTAACTGAACAATTTAGGAATATCTTTTGGCTTATACAATAATGTATCTATCTTCTTAAAGCAACAGTTCTATCTACAACTCTTACAGAGGTTCATAGGTGTTTACTGGCTAACGACCACAAGGGCCTTTTTAAGCATAGCCATGCATCCCGAATTTCTGACAAGTTCTGATACCCTTCATAAGTGTAAGCGTGGGCCTTGGAGATGAACCATTTATAGTTCACCTGTGTCCATTAGAGACATATGTGCCAAATCAGGGATGATTTTCCATTTTCCCATCCACTTGTTCAAGTTGCACTTGAATTGGGTTACGGAGGAACTCTGCTTCACATGGATGGGGAGCCTGTTCCATAGACAGGGTAGTTTCTGGGATACATACCTATCTGTCCAGCAGGTCCTATTTATATCACAGGCAAGGTTTAAGTCTTAGAAAGGGTTAATTCTGGTACTGTTTGTTTTGTGGATATGCAGGAGGTCCATTCGAGTGGGGTCTGACAATGTCCTGTATGCCAGGCATAGATCTCCCCTCAAAAGCCTGTAGGAGACAGAATACAGGGATAGGGACTTGAGGTGGTCTGCATAGGACATTTTACTTATGCCCTGTACTCTTTAAGTGAGGAACCTCTGTGGATGTTCCAATTGTTGGATATGCCTTTATAGATACATAACAAAGGGAACATTCTACTCAATGTTAGGTCTGATGAATACTGAATACAGTGGAAAGTACCGTTGTGTACACTTACCATAAATGTAGATGTTCGAGTGTATTCACTGTTGCAGTCATCACATTTGGGTTATACCTGCCAGGGTAGCCCTCGACCAGCCCAAATATCAGAGATGTAGTATTTCTGCGTCGGTTGCTGTCACTTGAGGATAGATGTCAGGTCGTCAGTAGTATAAAGTAAGGCAGCCAATGCCATTACATCAGTTTTTCTTGCCCTAAACATTCAGGAACCTCCAAGTAGGAGCCAGGTTCTGGTGGAAGAACCCCACCAGTAGAAACTAAATACAAATATGTCCCTTGTAAGGAAAGAGAAGAAAGGAGGATGGCAGGTGACTAACCTGGACTGCAACAGTGAATACACTCGAACATCTACATTTATGGTAAGTGTACACAACTGTACTATGTTCCTCATGTTTCACTGCTGCAGTCATCACATTTGGGTTGATTCTTAAAGCTGAGGAAATGGGTGGAGGCAGTCAAGGAAACTAGGGGCTGGCTAGGATGCCCTGCAAGACTGCAGAAGCAAACCCTGCCCTGGATTTGGAGAAGAGAGGCAGGTGGTAATGTTTGGTAAAAGTGTGAACAAATGTCCAGGTGGCAGCCTCCAGGATGTCCCTGATGGGGACTCCTCTGAGGAAAACTGCAGAGGTGGAGGCTGCTCTAGTGGAGTGAGTCCTGACCCCCTTGGGGGGAGGCTTTCCATGTTGTTTGTAGAAGAAATGGATGCAGTGTGATATCCATTTGGAAATGGTTTGTTTGGAGATGGCTTTGCCTTCTGCCCCTGTAACAAAGTTAACCAGCAATTGATCAGACTTTCTGAAGGATTTAGTCCTGTCTAGATAAACTCTGAGCTGTTTGTGCACACCTAGAGAGTGCAGGATCCTTTCCCCCTTGTTCTGGGGATTAGGAAAAAAGGTGGGCAAATGAATGGATTGGTTGAGAGCCACACTGGATACCACCTTGGGCATGAAGGATGGGTTCATTCTGAGGGATACTCTGTCAGCCTGGAAGATGATGAAGGGTTCCACAGCCATGAGCACTTGCAGCTCGGAAACTCTTCTGGCTGAAGTGATGGCCAGAAGGAAAGCTGTCTTCCTGGAGAGAAACTTTTAGCTCTGCAGAAGAAGCTGGTTCGAAAGGGGGCAGGGTGAGCTTTTCCAAAACAAAGTTAAGGTCCCAAGCTGGGGTTGGTGCTCTTTTGGGTGGCCTCAAGATGCTAGCTCCTCTTAGGAACTGTTTTATCAAAGGGTGTGAGAAAAGGGGTTGCTCAGTGGGGAAATGAGCAGAGATAGCAGAGGCATGAATTTTTATAGAGGATAAAGTGAGGCCACTGTGTAGTAGGTCAGCTAAGTAATCCAGGATGAGAGGGAGGGAGGGCTGTGCTGTATTGGCCCCCTTAGCCTAGATCCAGGTGCAGAACCTTTTCCATTTGCCAGCATAAGACTTTCTAGTGCTAGGGCATCTAGCGTCACGTATAACATCTAGAACCTTTTTACTGAGGTTGTCAGATTGATCCAGGGTTAGGGAATAAGCCAAACTGCCAAATTGAGTGTCTGCAATTGGGGATGCATGAATTCCCCTTCCCTATGGGTCAGGAGGTTTGGAATCTGAGGAAGATGCCATGGTGGCAGTAGGGACAGGCTGTGCAGCAAGGGGTACCAGTGCTGGTGAGGCGAGTCTGGAGCTATAAGAATTGTCCTTGGTTTTTCCTCCTTTATTTTGAGCAGTACCCTGGGGATGAGAGGTAGTGGGGGAAAGGCATAGACCAATAGATTGACCCAGGGGAAGGACAGTGCATCCACTTTCCAAGCCATGCAGTGATGCTCCCTGCTGCAGAATTTGCTGAGCTGATGGTTGGTGTGGGAGGCAAAGAGGTCGACCTTCAGAGTGCCACATTTCTGAGTTATTAGGGTGAAGGTTCTTCTGTTGAGCTGCCACTCATGTGGGTCCAGAAGATTCCTGGTTAATTGGTCTGCCAGAGAGTTGAGAGAACCTGGTAGGAATTGTGCTAACAGGTGCAGCTGCATGGCAGATGCTGTGTGCCAAAGGGTCATGGCCAGCCAGCATAGAGGTTAGGAGTGAGTCCCTCTCTGCTTGTTGGTATACCACATCACAGTGGTGTTGCCTGTTTTGATCAGGAGAGCCCCTGGAGAAAGAAGGGGCTTGAAAGCTATCAGCTGCCATCCAGGTGTGCCCCCAAAGCACAGTCTGATGCATCTGTAGTGAGGGTCAGGGTGGTGGGGGGGGTGAGAAAGGCAGTCCCTTGTTGTGGAAGCATGCTGTTGGCCACCAAAGAAAATCTTTTCTGACGCAAGGAATTGTAGGCATAAGAGTCTCCAGGTTTTGAGAGTGTTGATACCAAAGGTTTTTAGGTACCATTGAAGTTCCCTCATATGCAGTCTGGCATAGGGAATGAGTAGTATGCAAGATGCCATGAACCCCAGAGCTTGCAGGATCTTCCTTGCAGATAACTGTGGTCTGGTGGCTAGTTGAGAGAAGTCAGGAAAATATGTTTTTCTGTTATAAGGAATGCCATCTGGGATGCTGTGTCCAGGCTTGCTCCCAGGAAGGCAATACTTTGGGTGGGCACCTGTTTGGATTTATTTTCATTGATTGTGTACCCTAAGGAGGTTAGTAGGGTCTTTACAAAGGCCAGGCACTTGAGCAGCTTTTCCTGGCTGTCTGCCTTTATAAGGCAGTCGTATAAGTATGGGCAAATGTGGATATTCCTTTGTCTGCAAAAGGCAATGGCCGGAGCCAGACATTTTGTGAAAACTCTGAGAGCAGTAGATAAGCCAAAGGGAAGCGCAGAGAACTGAAAGTGTTGAGATCCTGCACTGAATGGAGATATTTCCTGCATAATTCCCTGATAGGAATGTGGAGGTAGGCCTCTTTTAGATCTAGGGTGGCTAGCTAAGTGTCCTTGGAGAGCATGGGTAGCAGTTGGTGGCGGGTGAGCATTTTGAATTTTGGGATCACCAGGAAGGTGCTTAGAATGGATAGCTTGAGGATGGGGTGCCAGGTGCCCTCTTTTCTGGGCACCAGCAAAAGACTGAAGTAGAAGACTTGGCCTATTTGTTCTGCCTCTGCCCACTGGTTTGGAGGTAGATCTGGGAACCCTTTTGTGGTTGGAAGGGTGTAGAAGGAAAATTTTTATCCCTGAGACACTATGTTGAGAATGCAGTGGTTGCTGGCAATGGTGGCCCAGATGCTTGTGTGAAAGGAGAGTTTTCCTCCTAGGGGTAAGTGAAGTTGGGCAGAGGGAGGGGTGGGGGAGTTGAGTCATTGTGAGTTCTTACCATAAGGGGGTGGCTTAGAACTCCCTGGTTTTGAAGTGGAGGTAGTCCACTGCTTAGATCTCTGCATTGCCTGTGGCTGCTGTCTGAGGGGTCTGGTTCCCCAAGGCCTGGGCTTGACTGGCTTAGTGGGAGCAGGAAAGGACCAGTGCTTGATGGGACAATGCCTGCTGAACCTGGGTGGCTGGACCTGTAAGAAATCCTTAACTGTCTGCATAGATTTTGCTTTTTTTCCATCTTTTTTAAGACCTCTTCTGCCTTAGTGCCAAATACAAGGGGGCATCCAGCAATTTAGTTTTGACATTCTCTGGCAGGGGCTGTTCCTTAAGACATGTATGCCTTCCAATGACAGATCCAGTGACTGCTGTCCTGCAAGAAGCTTCTAGAGCATCAAAACCACAGTGCAAGGTGTGTTTAGTTACTTGACTTGCAGAATGCATAAACTCTTGTAACTCTTTAGATTCTGCACAAGCAGGAAAGGAAGACATTTTTTGTTTGAGGAGTTCCAGGGTATGTTGTTGAAATTTTAGCATATGGAACTGACAATTTAGTGCACTGATAGCAAGAATAGCCGAGGTCTGTACTCTTTTACCCCATCTGTCTAGTGCTCAGGAATCCCTATCTGAGGGGGAGGGATTCTTAGCAGAGGTTGCTTTAATCCCTTTAGGCCCTTGAGAAATTACCTCAGGGTCAGCAGTAGGATTTTTAAAAAGAAATTTGTGTGAGTCAGGGACTCTATAGTACCTGTCAGGTTTTATGGGTGCAGGAGGGAGGGTGTCAGGAGTCAAGCTGGATTCCAGGAAAACAACCTCCACAACATCCAGGACTGGGGGGATGGCCAAGCGTCTGTGCTGTGGAAGATCTAAGAATTCCCTGAGTCTCTTTTTAGACTGAGGGTAGTCTTGACTCTCCCATTGGAAATGTTCCCTTAAGGTATGAAGGGTTTCCCCAAAGGAAAAATCCTCTGGGGGGAGAGGCTGAAGGAATGGAATCCTCTGCTTCAGAATCCTCATAAGTAGAGAGGGGTTGCATGTCTTCATATTCAGATGCATCAGAGTCATCTGACTCTTGTTCAGACAAAACTACAGGGGACAGATCTCTTTTCCTTTTACAGGGGGTAGCTTGGCTTCCCCTGATCAGCATGATAAGGTCTTCTGCCAAGCATTTGAGACTGAGGCAAGGAAGCAGGTGCCTGAGATTGGGTTGTCAGTTTCTTGGGTGTGGCTCGTACCATGGGCCTAAAAAACTTGGTCATTTACAAAAGAACAGTAGTTGAGAAAGAAGACGTTGGTTTGTGTCGAGAATTGGTAGTGCAAAGGACTTCCTCAGAAGCCAGTGCCTGCTCAGCATCTCCTGACCCATCCAAGGTAGAGATGACTGCAGGATCCTTAGTCAAAGAAGAGTTGTGCGGTATACCAGATTCTGAAAGGGTCTTGGTAACGGCCTGCGAATCCACAGAAGCAGTCATCAGGGGCTGCAAAAGCACCTCACCGAGGACCGGAGAACTGACAACTAGCTTAGTGGAGGCGTCATCGGTAGGTTTGGACCTGTGTGGTCTGTCTCTGTACTCATCTTTACATTTTTTCAAAAGATCTCTTGTCGGTTGGCTTAGCGAAGCCATATCCGAATTCGAGGACTGGAAGAGAAAATATCTAGCTACAATAAGTGCCCGACAACAGATAGTTCTGGCATTGAACAAAGCACAGAAGTGACAATGGGGGACATTGTGGTCTGGGCCAAAACAAGTGACGCAGTAAGAATGAAAGTCTCAGTGTCATATTTGCTTTCCACAGGCGAGACAATTATTAACTTTTTCTGACATCGGTTAGTGCAAGAAAAAAGGATCCCCAATGGGGTACTTAGCTTTAGAACACTTCAACTTCAATTCAGTAGACGCAGCTCAGGTAGTGGCCGACCAACACTAATGCAAACTGCTTCCGCTTTGGGCTCCATGGCAAGAAAGACTGATGTAATTGCGTCGGCTGCCTTACATTATACTACTGACAACCTGACGTCAATCCTCAAGTGACAGCAACCAATGCAGAAATACTACGCCTCTGGTATTCGGGCCAGCCGAGGGCTACCTTGGTAGGGATAACCCAGATGTGATGACTGCAACAGTGAAACACGAAGATCAATACCTTCCTTGGACTTAGATGCCATACCTTTGTTCATAAGTTGCATAACATAGAATGATTTTCTCACCATTCTAGACGCGTGATGTTCAATGGCTAGATTACTATCTATGTGTGTCCCTAAGTTCCTGACTACTGGGTTACCTCTAAGGGGTGTATTGTCAATATGATAGTTACCAGGGATGGATGACTTCTCAAAGGATACTATTATGCATCTCTTGGCATTTAGTTTTATTCCAAGGCTCTGACGCCAGGTGTTTGTCTGTGTCAGCCCCTCATGGAGAACATTTGTGTCAGTGTGAGATTCAGTGACAGCTCCTAATTTGCAATCATATGCCAAATTAGTCAGCCAGAGACCACTGACATTGGCCTTGACTTCTGAGAAGTAAATGCTAAAAAGGAGTGGTCCAAGGTCTGATCCATGAAGGACTCCACTTGTGACTGGCCTCTTTGTAGATGTGGGCTCCCCAATTCTAACTTCCTGGGTCCTGTCTGTGAGCCAGCTGGCTATCCAATGGGTGACATACGGGTTTTTACCTAACCTCTTGGGTTTGTCAACAATGCCCGAGTGGGGTATTGTATCAAATGCCTTGGCCAGGTCAAAGTAGGCAGTGTGAACAATTTTTCCCTCATCCATTACTTTGTTGACCTTCTCAGAGAAGTCCGCCAGTTTGAGTAAG
Organism: Protopterus annectens; assembly: GCF_019279795.1. Lineage (NCBI taxonomy): Eukaryota > Metazoa > Chordata > Ceratodontiformes > Protopteridae > Protopterus > Protopterus annectens. The sequence goes on along the minus strand of NC_056727.1, from coordinate 25,162,815 downwards.
CATGATCTTCCCTTGGCAAAACCAAACTGGATTGGGTCCAGTGTCTGAGTGTCTGGAGGTTTACTATATCTCTGTTGATCATCTCCATCATAATTCTTTCCATGGCTTTACATATAGGACTAGTGAGATTTATGGGTCTGTAGTTTCCAGGGTCTGTAGATGGCCCACCCTTCTGCAGAGGGATGACTGTTGCCTTTCTCCATTCATGAGACACAAAGCCTGTTTGGAGGCTACAGTTAAATAGTAATTCTAGAAGCCCTGATAGGTTATGTTTCATGCTATTTAAAGGCATCCTGGGATATTGTCTGGGCCCATTGATGCAGTGTTCTTGGTCTTAGACAGAGCATTAAGGACATGTTCCCTAGTGATAGTAGGGAGAGTTATATCTGATGATATTTTGTTTTTCTGTGCCAGTGTGGTGAAAATCATCACACTGTTTTACAGTGACCATCCCATCCTGAAACCCTTGGTTTGAGGCCCAAGACAAGCCATTTGCATTATGGTAGGTCAAGCTTGAGTTGTGTGTCATTGTGAATTTAAAAGACTGCAAGGAAAATGCACATCTGCTTAGTTTTGTGCTCCCATCATGATGTCTGTTCAGGGCCAAATGAGGGACATGATCTGTAATCAGTGTAAATTCTATGTGAAGACAGCAATACTTCAATTAATGCCCACCTGATGAGACATAGGTTATTCTTCCCATCTATGATCTGTGATAACACTGTCCCTAGGCTTATCTCTGATATTTCATTATGTACTAAGAAAGGCCCACTGAAATCTGTAGAGGCCTACAAGTTCTGAATATGGTATTCTGTTCATGTAGTATCCGCGTCAGTTTAGGGATTATCTTCCCTTGGGTCAAGTCTGCAAGGGAACAAGCTATTGATATAGAATGGGGTAAATGTTGTTGGTATTATCCAGCTAACTCCAAGAATGTCCTCATTTTCATTTTATTGCCAAGAATAAGACAGTTTTCCACAACATCAAGATTTTCATTCTGGAGACTAACAATCTCCCTACCAATGATATAACTATCTCACCTCAGCTATGAGCATCTTGCTGTTGAAGACATTGACAGTTAACCAAGCGTATATTGTTGTATTTATCAGTTCTTATTTATTTCAAGTTTGTTAGTCTGACAGGTGGACTGTTCTGAGTACTCTTTTCAAACACAAATTTGGCTATAAGGAAAGTCACCACAGTTTATTGCATACAGTTATGAAACAAACTACAGTCTGCAGAATTTGTGGTAACTACACATCATGGATTACAAAATTTATGGTAACTACACATCATGGATTACAGAATTTATGGTAACTACACATCATGGATGGTAACTACACATCATGGATTATAGAATTTCAAGCCTAAAGATAACTGTATACCAATAAACGATAATCAAAGCTTACAAAATTTCTAGTAAATTATGTGTCATAAACAAATAAATGTACATAAAAGCATTACAGAGTTTCCTTTTTGCAGGTCACAGAAAATTAGGATACTACAATAAACAGGAACAATGAAAAGTACAGGGTGCATATTGCAGTGAGAATTGTTGGACTGAAGTAAGTAAAGATTGGAGTGAGAATTATTAGTTTACAAGGTAAATTTAGATTGGAGCGACAGAGTGGGTTGATAGGAGATAGACGGAAGCACAAGTTGTAGGATATTTAGTGATGAGGTCAAAGGAAGGAAAAAGAGTTGGATGGGTGGAAATAGATGGAAGAGAAAGCTGTAGGATATTTATTGAGATCGTTTGAGAGAGACTGCACAAAGGAGACAACTAAAGGAATTAAGAGGAAAAAGTAATACTGATGGTACCCTGTTGTTTCTTATGTTTCCATCTTTTTTGTTCGGGGAATGTTTGGTATTTCACCTGCTATATGCACTATGCACTGAATAGCTGTCAAATTCTGAAAGGCTATTCAGCTTCCTAAAATTGGAATCTGATTGTTCCACTGAGTGTTGGGACTAACACTATGGGGCTGTTATATTCACTTTCTGATTTTTTTGTTACCACAAGCCGAAGATTACTTTATACTTCCTTTTTCACAGTCTTTGTCATTAAATCGGTTTCAAGTTCACCTTTTTTTTCCCTAGGAATAGTCTTTATATTGACCTTAATCAGATCTGTTTTTCTAGGTAGTTTTTTTACACACTTTTATTAATTAATATTTGTTAACCAGGGTAGAGCCATTTTCAGGGTCAGCCCAAAAGGGGCAATAACAGTTTTATAAACAGTAGTTGAATTGCAAAGAAGGCAGTATCAAATATTTACATACTTGTGTAGTATGAATACAGTAAACATAAAGCATTGATAACAAAGAACAGGAATCAGTAGCAGCAAATAGTAACAGATATATTTGTTTCTTTTCAGAAACTCCTATTTTTCATTTTTGTGACTTAGCTAGTGCATCATCTACCTGAACTTCAGACATAGTGGTCGGTGTTCATTCTTCGACAGATCTAATCTCTGCTGTTAACTAATTACAATTCTTTGCTTCTTTCATGGCTACAGGATATCAATATGGTATATTTGGCCTAGTCTTCTCTTATCAGTCAGTTTAACCTTGTAGTTTAAATGATTTATTTCTTTACTATTAGGAATAGACTGAAGTTTAGTCAAAAAATTGTTTTTTGCTGAGGTGACCAAAACTAACACTTGGTCTCCAGTTCTGAATTTCCTGGGCATTGCATGTCTATTATACACACTTTGAGTACTTTCTTCATGTTCCTTTGTGATGATTATCTTCACTTTCAGCCCACCTTGTAAGCAAGTATTGTGTTTTAAATGGGATATTCTCTTCTTTTCAGGTTTTTTATAGCAATATCTAAAAGCCTATGAGGGTGCTTTCCCTGCAACAACTTAAAAGGACTAAACTTTTTGAGGTTTATTGCACTTCTTTAATGGGAAACAGGATGGATATTAACTTGTCCTAGTTTTTACCATCTTCCTAAATAATATTTTTCAGCATGGACTTTAATGCTAGGTTAAAAGACTCCACCATTTTATTGGTCTGGAGATTCAACTATCTGGCAATAAGGTTTTTAGCAGGGGTGGCTCGTGCTATCGGACTGCAGCCCTCCCACCTAGAAACAAATAAAATAAAAATTGTGAAACATAAAATTTAAAAAAAAGAAAAAAATATTTTTACGAGTACCGGACTTCTGCGCAGACACACTCAGACTGCCCCGCAATCTGTGTGGTAGACGACCGCACAGAACAGAGGAGCTCTGGACTGCTTGATCCTCAGACAAGACCAATCGAAGCTCTTGCAGGGAGCACAGGACCAATCAGGAGACAGGTACATTGACTTTGAAGCATTGAAGTCGAGCACGGGTTTCCAGACAATGGTGGAGTGGCTAGCATGGAAGCATTGAAGTCGGTCGAGCGCATTCCAGACAATAGAGTTTTGCTGTTTCAATCAGGAGGTGTGTGTGTGTGTGTGTGTGTGTGTGTGTGTGTGTGTGTGTGTGTGTGTGTGTGTGTGTGTGTGTGTGTGAAATGCCCCTGTCAACACATAGTGGTGGGTAGAGATACTCAGGCTTGAACTCTGTACCTTGGATGCAGGTGGCAAGGACCTGAATTCCCTACCCACCACTATTTGTAAAAAAATTGCAGATTTTTGCCTCATATTTGTTCTGTTCCTCATAAACTCTGTGGTTTCTGTATCTTCAGTTTTCCTTGCAAAGGTTTGTAGTGCAGTGGTGCACTGGTAGCAGTGTTGCCTGACAGCTACAGCTTCTCTGGTTTGATTCTTGGCTGGGGTGCCTTCTGTGTGGAGTCTGCATGTCCTCCCATCCCTCACAAAGATGGTTCTGGAGTGTTTCTCCCTGCTCTGGGGAAAATTGGCTTTGTTTAGTTCAGACTAGTTTCCTGGTTAACAAATGTTTAAAAATAACAGGCATTTGAATTTCAGACTTCATATTCTTCAGAAAGTACATGGTAAAACAACCTTTTATTCCAGAAATTGTCTAAGTTTATTATATGGATATTTGAAATTTGCCCATATTTTTGGGACTGTATTCCCCCATTATTGGCCTCATCCAGGTATTTTGTGCTAAGGTTGAGAGCTATGGTGAGAACTGAATTCACTGAATGTTTGGGGGCTGTATTCCCCCCATTACTGGCTTTGTCCACATGTTTTTTGCTAAGAGGTTGAGAGCTATGGTGAGAACTGAATTCAATGAATATGTTTGGCAGCTGTATTCCCACATTATTGGCTTTTTTCAGGTGCTTTTTGCTAAGAGGTTGACAGCTATGGTGAGAACTGAATTCACTAAATGGTAGCCATTTAAGTTTGTCTTCCTCTGTTTCAGCTGATTTGGCATAGTGGTATGTTTCTCTGACTGTTTTGCACAGGGTCCCCTGGGTTCAAGATGTGGCAGTGAAATGTATGGTGGTAACACAGCATTTCTATTCTAGCAACTTTCCAACATTATACAAGCAATGTTTAAAATGTGTCCCTGGTGTTTGGCTTTTTGCCCCCCCCATAAATTTTGGCTTTTTCCAGATTTCTTGTGCTGCAAAGTTCAGAGATACAGCTGAGTGTCGAGTAGATTTTACAAGGAGCTGAGAGCTGCAGGGGAACAAAAGTTTAGTGCTGCTTATGCTAAGTCTGCTTGCATTGTTAATAGCACAACAGGTAGTGTACTTGCTTTTGATGCAGACGGCTGTGGGTGCTACTCCCACAGTAGGTAGATACATTGCTGATACTGTACTGTGTTGTAAAGGGGGTGGATGCTGCAGTCCTTTTTGGCAAAGATACCTAGTAACTATGAACCTGTTATCAGTTTGCCATCCATTCCCTATTGCGGTATTACTAGCTTATCATTTTTTTAATGCATGCAACATAGGCAATTTATTCTTCAAGGGCAACAGGCACTTTATTTGTAGATGAAACAATGACATATAAAGTTGTTTGCTAGCAGCAACTTAATTACAGATTTCTTTAATGTGGATTTTACTACTTCAGAGATTGTGCATATTTATTGATACTGGTGGACTATAGAAGGTTGAGTAGACTTTATGATGGAAATGTTCTGAATTGGGCAGTTTTGTCATTTGTGCATGCATTTTGTTTCATTGTTTACTGGAAAAATGTTCAAAACAATAAATTTAAAATGCCCTCTAACAACTGTACTGTATTGTACAAGGAATATAATGTAATACAGTCAGGAAGGTGTATCAAAGAGCATGTGTATGTTTCATGTTCAAGGGGCCAATGATTTAGAAAAAACCCAAAGTTAATCTTTATCTGCCACTGGCAAAATGTATTTTCTTTGAATGTGGGTTTCAATGCTGTTTCAATGCATGTGAGTTTCAAGGGCAGAGAAGTTTTAATGCTAAGTCTATTTTCATTGTGAGACTGCATTGCTTTGTTTAACAGATATCTATTAGGGTTTGTACTGTAAAATGCAAAATAAAACTTTCAAATGAAATTTAAATCATCGCAGAAGTAAAGCAGTATGCACATTACAGTGTTTATGGTAAATGGGGCAAAATAACCAAGGAATGGGACATTGGAATGGCTGCTGGGGGGAGGTTCCATTCGACCATGATTTTGTGAGGGGGGAAGGGTAGCAAACTCAGACAGCCCCAGTTGAACTATACCTCTCAGTTGTCCATATTTTTGCAGAATGAATAGATATTTGCTTCTTATTTTTGGTTTGTTCCTCATAAAATTTGTGGTTTTCTGGCAAATCATTTAGGAATTAAGTCACTAAATGACAGACATTGAGTTTCAGATGTCATAACCTTCAGAAAAATGCATGCTAATGCAAGACTTGTTATTCTATCAACTGTCTTAAGTTTATACAAGAGCAATTTTTAGTAGTGCCTGTATGTTCCCCCAATATATTTGGCCTTGTCCAGATTTCCTGCATTAAGAGGTTGAGAGGTACGTGCATTACCAGTCTTAAGTTTATACAAGAGCAATTTTTAGTAGTGTCTGTATGTTCCCCCAATATATTTGGCCTTGTCCAGATTTCCTGCATTAAGAAGTTGAGAGGTACGTGCTTTACCAGAAAGGCTCAGGCTTTACCAGAAAGGCTCATCCAGACTCTGATGCACTTTGCTGTGAAGGAAAGGTTAGTTTGCTTTTATTTTTTGTATTTTGTATTAATTTATTGCCTTTCTATATTTTGAATACTGTTGTTTGTTTTCTTTACCTTGTGTTTTACTTGCATTCTGCTTTAACAGCATATTAAAACTTCAAAAGAGACCACAGTTCTCTGTCTTCTGAGTCAGGCAGAATTTTTTCCCCACCCTTCTGCCCAGTCACAGTTGTCTTGTTAAATACCACTGTCTTTCTAGTTGCCTGCCTCTTATGTTAATCTGAACATATATCTCATTTCCTCTCTACTTTCACTGGCTTGTGTGATTTAATCACAAAATCATCATTTTTGAAATCTCTCCCCTTCAACAATTTAAATTTGTTGGCCATCCTACTGTATTCCATAGTACCAGAATACAAAAGTGACCACCCCTTTCAATCCATCTTGCTGTTTTAAAAATAGTAACTCTCCACTAAACCTTAACTTTTTAAACAGGTAAAACTTAAGTTACATACTTTCACATCTAACTTCTCTAGTGCACACTGCAGTGTGCATTTTTTTCATCTTACCTTTAAGCATCCCTGTTGGAAAGCACTGGGAAGCCTTAAACTGATACAAGCACTCAACTCTCCTTGTTAATAAGGAAAAATTAATAGTAGGCACTAAACAGCCTATAATTGCAAAGTACCTTGCTAAGGTAAGGGAAAACAGCTCCTGTACTTTACAAAAAAAAAAAAAAAAGCACCAAACCAGGCATGTCCAAGGGTCAGCTTGCGGTGATTTCTCCTGTCCACCTGGTGAATCTGGGCATACTGGGGCAATGCAGCAATTGCCTCATGTACACAGACAACCATCTCCTCCTACCACCCAACACTACAACCTGTGAGAGATGCACTTACATAGCCAAAATGGAAGCAAAGCTCTCTCCACCCAAGATTGTGCTAGACAGTCAAGAGGAGAAGGTTAACACCCACACTATACCTCAAGCAACACATAGCCCTTCTAAACCCACACCACCAACACCCACACATAGCAACACTAAATCCACATATGCAGAGGCCCTTAACTGTAACCTGCCCAAGCAACAAGGACCTCCGAAGCTGAAACGCAAACAAACACCAATCACAACCAAAGTGTCACATAGTTCACAACACCAGTGTGCCACCCAGCAACAGCCCCTAAGGCAAGACAATGTACCTAACACTTTAGTCATAGGTGACTCTATAGTCCGGCACACTGATGTCCCTCTCACTAGGTTGAACAAGGAGAAAATTACAGTCAGCTGCCTGTCGGGTGCCAGGATCTGCCACATAATGCATGCACTCAAGTCACTCCACAACAAGTACAAATATGACTCTGTCATTGTCCATGATGGGTGAATGACTTGAGACATACCTCCCTGGACTACATGAAAAGAGACATAGAAGAGCTCTCGGACCATGTGGCCCAGGCAGGTATGACCCTAGCCCTGAGTAGCATCCTGCCTTCGCCCAGAATGATACCACAATATAAGGACAAAATGATTGACTTCAACAATTGTCTAAGCTTCTGGTGTCATTCAAAGGGGATCCAGTATCTGCCCCTGGGATTCAGGTTACTGGCTAAGGCTCTTGCGACCCCTATAGTGCCTTTTTAGGCAAAGTTCAAAGGACAAAACCACCACCGTAACAGGTACAAGCATGCAAAATCTGAAGGTAATGCTACTCAATGCTAGAAGTCTAAACCTCAAAATGCACTCTCTCGAGGCACTCCTAAAAATGGAGAACATCGATATCTGTGCAGTAACTGAGACCTGGTTCAAGGCTCCAGAGAGCACCCCTGCAATACCAGGCTACAACTCTTACCACACTTTTCTGCCACCAAACCAGGACCGAAACACTAAAGGTGGAGGAGTGTCAATATTCACCAAGGATATTCACACCACCAGGCTAGTTGCCCAACACAATGTGTCTGAAATTCTCCAGGTGCAACTAACACTAGGTAAGACTGCAATCCAAATTGTAGCTTGCAACAGATCCCCCACCATACCCCAAGATTCTCACTACACCTTTCTAAACATACTGGAAAATATTAAGATAGAACCAAACACCCTAATACTGGGTGATTTTAACTACCCTGCCATTAACTGGGAAAACTACTCCTGTACCAACACCTTTGCCCAACGGTTCTTGGAATTCATAAATTCCAATGCCCTGGATCAACTAATCTATAGTCCCACCAGGGGGTCCAATATTCTAGACCTGGTCATTACCAACATGGGAAATCGATGCTCCACACCTATGGTCGCCCCCTCGTTAGTCAGGTCTGACCATAAGCTAATCACCCTTAACATCCAGATCCCACCCCCACTCCCCAGTACGGAAACCTCCATAAAAAACTTCTCCAAAGCTAACTTCATACTACTCAAGTCAGAAGTGACAAACTTCATGACACCCATGCAGACGGGAACTGAAAGTTCAACTGCTGAATCCTACACTAAGGCACTGTACGAGCACATCCACTCATGCATGAATCGTGCCATCCCAAATAGAACCAAGGTGCTCTCATCCAAAAAAGGAAGCCAATCTGGTGGTCCCCTGCCATAAACAAACTTTACAATAAAAGGAAGAAGAAAAGAGGAAAATCCCAGGATGCAAAAAACTCCCTTACAAGCCTCAGTAAGAAACTGAGATCCCTCATAAAATCCTCCAAAGCTAGTTGCGAAAATAAAATTGCCAAAGATTCCAAAGATAACCACAAGGCATTCTATAACTATGTCAAGAATCTAAATGGCAATGCTCAGATCTGCTCTGAGCTAAAACAGAATGACTTTAAATATACTGATCCCAAGGATATTGCCAATATCCTGGCAGATCGATTCAGTGCCAACTTCACCCCCCTCTCACCCCCTAAATGGCCCATTTCAATACCAGAAGATTGCCAAATTCTGGTAATAATGGCCACACAGGTAAAAAACGCACTCTCCAAAGCTAAGAATACAGCATCCATGGGACCAGATGACATCCCGGGCTGTGTACTACATGAACTACAAAATGAACTGGCACCTCACCTAAGTATCATGTTTAATCATAGCCTTACCTCAGGATTTGTGCCCACTGAGTGGCGCACAGCTACAGTTATCCCACTCCACAAGGGGATCCATCTTGGATCCCGGAAACTACCGTCCCATCAGTCTGACAAGCCTTATCTGCAAGGCCATGGAGCGTATTATCATGGAACTTATAAACAAAGACATTGGCAACTTTCAAACACTGGACCCCACCCAGTTTGGGTTCATGAAGTGCCGATCTTGTCTCCTGAACCTGATTGACTTCTTCGAATCAGTCTCCAGAGCCATGGACAAGGGTAAGGTGGTCCACACAGCCTATCTAGACCTTGCCAAGGCCTTTGACACCATCCCCCACTCTGGAATAATAGATAAACTTACTAAACTGGGCATTAATCCCTACGTCACCCAATGGGTTGCTAACTGGCTTACTGAAAGAACCCACACTGTAAAAGTAGCCGACTCCAAATCCAGCTCCAGACAAGTGACAAGTGGAGTACCTCAGGGTTCAGTCCTGAGACCGCTCTTGTTTGGCATCTACTTCTCTGAAGTACAGGCCAACACTAAGTGACTCTGGCTAACAAAGTTTGCAGATGACTGCAAACTGGGAGCCATTATTGAATCCCCAAATGATGTGGATACTCTACAAAAGGGCCTTACAGGAACAGATGCTTGGTGCCAGAGCCATGGGCTCAAGCTCAATGCCAAGAAATGTATAGTTATCCCCTTTGGGAAAAAACATGTATCCGTGAATTACCATATAGGTGGCAGTACACTAAACACCGAAAGTGTGATAACAGACTTAGGGACACAGGTGGACAGTGGTCTCACTTTCGATAACCACATCATCACAACAGTCAGGAAATCCTTCTATGTGTCACACCTCATCACTAAGGGCTTTTCATCCAGAAAAAAGGAGGTCATTGTCCCATTGTACTCATCCCTCATTAGACCCATTATAGAATACAACGCCTCGTTTGGTATGTACCTCTCAAGACATCTGCAACAACTGGAAAGGCCACAGAAATACCTCACTAAAAGATTCACAGGCCTAAAGCAGTTGCCCTATGCTGACCGCCTTAAAAAACTCCAGCTATACTCTGTCGCATATCGTCTACTCAGAGGCGATCTCTGCTTAACATACAAGGCCATGTCAAACCCAGAGCTGTTGGACATGCTACACTTAAAGAAATCCCAATCACTCAGAGCCACACACTCCAGGGATCTAACCCTTGTCATCACAATAAACAAAACATGCTGTAGGGATAGGTTCCTGACCCAGAGACTCCCCAGACTCTGGAATAGATTGCCTATACATGTCAAGCAGAGTGTCTCTCTGGCCCTCTTCAAAAGGAACCTTGATGATTGGATGGGAGAAAGGAAATTCACCCCGGGGATCATGTCAGTTGCCCTGCTAGACAGGGGTCCAGGGAAGTAAATAGTGTGGGAAGAAATAGCAAGGGAATTGTTATGGCTAGGCTTGTATAGGCCCTAGGGCTGATAGCCTAGTACCAACCTATGAACCTATGAACCTATGAACCAAATCACTTTGTAGAATTAGGAATATCCAAACCTCTCAATTGTCCCCAATTTTGGCTCAAAATGTTGCTCTCCCCTAATAATCCCTCCTCAAAATGGCAATTTTGGAAGAAAACGTGGAGGGTTTACAATTATATATAACTGTAATGATCAGAGTTATAGATTACGTTTATTTCAGAAATGCATGTAGATACTTTTATTTTGTTAGCTGCTCAAGTTAACAATGTTAATATTAAAAAGTTGTCCCTTTTTTGACAGGTTCCCAGCTGTATTGTGTGGCAACTTTATATTTTTGCATCACATTTTTGGTCTGTTTTTCATAAAATTGTGGTTTTCTGGCAAATTAGTGGCAAGTCATTAAAGATTGAAGTTAGAAAATAGTGGCAGACATTTGAGTTTCAGATTTCATACCCTCCAGAAAATTCGTACTAATGCAAGACCTACTACTGTTCTATTATCTAAGTTAATAAGAGCAATATTTAAAAATTGTCCTTAATTTTGGGCCTGTGTCCCACTTCTAGTTCTATGTATGGCTTTGTCCAGATTTTTTGCTCTGAATTTGAGAGGTATGAGTGTCAGAGCCATCACCGTCAGCCAGAGACATTTCAAATTGTGACATACTTGTTGCACCCCACTCCCCATTGCAGCCGCTCTGGATGTGTCCAAGGAAGGCAAGGAGCAGTCATGCAGTGTAAGTGTGCAGAGTATTCCCTCATCCAAGGTAGACCAGAAGTATGACTGTAGCTTTTCATCTGTCCTTGATTTTGCAGAATGTTCTGGTTTTCTGTCATATTTTTATACTGTTGATTTATGCTTCTTATTATTCAGGAAATGCATGCTGTCACAGTGCCCTGTTGCTCTTTTTAAGTAGTAATGATTTAATGACCATCAGGTAAGCTTGTCGGAGATTGTAAGATGCAAGTAAGCTTTAATAAGCATACTGTTAAAGAATTACGAGCATTGAAAACCTTTTCATTGTTGCCATGCAGAGAATATTTACATAACTAGATAATGTATAAGCCTTGGGTATTGAAGTGCATATGACAGTATTTGTAATAAAAGGACAGGATTACAGTATTTTCAGAAGCTCATTACATTTGTTGGAGACTTGCAGTCATCTTTTGTTGGAGACATGCAGTCATCTTTGCAGGCTTTACCCGTAAACTAAACAGAATGCCAATTGATCATGTGTGGTCCATAACTTGTCCAGGAATCCGTTAAGCAATTTATCCTGAGCTTGTTTCTTGTTTGTTGTTCATTTTTTACTTTGATCATGTCTTCCTCATGAAACAAGTAGATAGTTGTGTCAGGCAGCAGGTCTTTTGGATAAGAAACATTTTTACAAGTGGGGGTATCACAGAGATTGCTACTTTCAGCATGTTACTTGGTAATTTTATAAAGCTGAATATAAATTATAATTAGAACTGCAGTATAAGGAGTAGTGGTTTGAGATGAGTGCTGCTTGTTTTTTTATACTTGATTTTGACTGGCATTCCAGTAATGTATTTAAAAAGTAATTTATTTTTTCATGCCTCACAACCTGTTTCCACCTGGATATTAAGTAAGTTGTCATGTAGCCAATGCATTGAAATATTTTTTTCTTCTACACTTTCTGTCTTGATTGGACTCCCATAATGACTTTTTGGCACCCAGGGCAGTGTATTTAATTAAAGTTCCAGTTGTGGTTTTGAGCATAGCTTCACCCCTTTCTAGCTGGCCACACCCCATACCATTGGCCCCACCCATTCAGCTGTCTCCTGCAGCCCTCCTTTAATTTGAAGTCACCAGCTGCCACTGGTTTTTAGTTTCTTGACCTTAAAGCACTGGCACAGTTGATGAATTATTTTACACTCAAATGGAGTCTCCTGCTTGGTGAGTATCTCCTTAGGTATACCTACTCTATAAAATAATAACATTAATGTTCTGCCTATAAACTAAGCATTAGTATTACATAGGGGAATGCAGGCAGCATAATTCAATATGACCAAAATGTATTGTAACTCATTGAATTTTACCAATGGCCCAAAACCATTGATAGCAATACGTTTGAACTGTACCTATATAATAGGTATAAGAATGAAATGATTTAAGATGCTTAGATGAGGGTCTGTCTTCTGTTATTCAGGGTATACAACACAACATTTCTCAACTAGATACATTAGTCCTGTCCAGTAAAACCATGTGAGAATCCATGGTTTAATCTTGTCCATTCGTTGATGTCTCCCTAGAAATGACTAGGAAGTGACCTCATCACTACGTTTCTGAAAGGTCAGAGCACTAATAGTTGACAGACGTCTTCCTGTCTGTCCTTACATATTTTGAACAATAAGTCATTTTACAGCTCAAAGTATGAGGAAGAAATGGGAGCATTCATCTTCTTTCTCTACAGCCTAAGTTACATTTGCCCTAATCTGCCCAAGTGCCATCTTCCCATTGTGCCTTTTTATAATTTGCATGCCTTACCAGGCGGTCAGCCAACTCTGGTATTTCCTCAGTATTAGTGTGGTGTGAAGCAGAAGGCAATGCCTCTCGTCTTTCCAGTAGAGGCACTGGAGGCTGAGTATCTAACTCTTCTACTAAGGACAGTTCGTACCAGTATGTCTTAGGGTCAGTTACTATGCCCACCTTATTTATGTTTTATTGTTATTTTCCTTTATAAACCTAATTCATAGCATCCTCTTTTTTCTGTTTCAATTTCCTGTATTTTGGCAGAGAGGAGTGTCACTATTTATTTATTTATTTTACATTTGTTTCCAGGGTAATGTCCAACTGGGCCAGGAGCCCATTTTCAGTAGAGACCCAGGGAGAAAGGCTCCAAAAAGTATTGTGAGAACACAGTAAAATATATATACATGGTTCAGCATTGATCGAATACAGTAGAGTATATATACATGGTGGCAATTACACATACTACAGCAGAGTATTAGACAGTTAAATAGTTTGTTTTTGCATTATCACTAACTTAGCTGTTAGGTTTGAAGAGGATATGTTAAACATAGCAAATAGACAGTGAGAAACAGGAGAGTAGGATTTGGAATCTATAAGAATGTTGTCCTAACTAGGGTAAAATGTATTTGTTTTACATTTGTTTACTGGAAAAGTCCAACTGGGCATGGATCCCATTTTCAGCGGCGGCCCAGGGAGAAAAGCTTCACAAAGATTAGTACAGCAAATACAGTAAATACAATACATGTTAATAAAGTACAGTACAGAGTCAAAAAGTTAATAAAGTTCAGTTTCAAGGCCAAGAAAGAAGCAAAAAGTAAATATACCATAAGGAGCACAGGATGTTACAATAAACAATACAGCTGAAAGGACATTTTGTTCAGTCATTTGGTTACATTCATCCATGGCTAGTACAGTAAACACACATTAAAAGTATAGAAAGAAGTTGTTGCAAGCTTTCATAGAAAGTTAAGGTATGATATGCTCTAATTAAATGAACCTACCCAGGGTCAGAACAATTACATGACCAAAAACTATGTAAATGGGACATGAGGAGTTTTTTTTAATTATTTTTGTTTTCAGTGGTCCTAATATCTACGGGGATGGTATTCCATGCTTTTACAACAGAAATGGAAAACAAGGAGTCCCCGGAGCTATTGTTGCTTTTGCCTATGTCAGCCAGTGCTTTATTGGTGGACCATAATAGGCATTTGTTAGTGTAGATATTAAGTAGACCTTGAAGAGCAGGAACTCTATTGGGATAATATAGAATTTGGTGGGCTATTGTAAGCTGGTTATATGTGAACAGGTTGAGTAGTGCTAGCCAGGATAGTTGCTTGATTGCTATGCAGTGATGTGCCCTGAAGGGTGAGTTAGTAGCAAACCTAGCTATTTTATTGTAACAGGTGTTTAGTTTGGTAAAGTCTGCTTTGTTTAGCTTGATGAGTATGAGGAAGGCATAGAAGAGTGTGGAGAGTACATGAGTTCTTGTGATGGTGGCTTTACTGTCATTGGTGAGGTACTTTTTGTATCTATATAGAGTTCCAAGTTTTTTATGGACTTTTTTAATTGTCTGTGCAATGTGCATATTGAATTTCGTGTTATGCTCTATGATAACCCCTAGAGGTTTGGTGTGTTGGACAGGTGTGATAGAGGTGTTATTGACTATGAATATTGTGAATGGTGGTATGGGGTCTAAGGCTCTAGTGGGATAGGATGTTATTAGTTGTGGTTTATTGGGGTTAAGTATTAGTTGAGAGTTGGCTAACCAGGTTTCAGCAGTGGTAAAGGACTCGTGTCAGTTCCTGGAGTTGAGGAAGTGATGGGGCATAGCAGATTAGAGTGGAGTCATCGGCTGCTGAACTAGAGTTGCATGCCCAGTAGCTTTGTGGAGTTGGTTGGTGAATATGTTGAAAAGAAGAGGTCCAAGAATGGATCCTTGGGGGACCCCTAGGGTGACCAGTAGGAGGGGAGATAAGGAGCTTTATTATTTTACTGCTTGTTGGCAGTTGTTTAGAAAGTCTTGAAACCACACTAGTGTGGAGTGGCTGAGATTAAAATCAGAGAAAGCAGAAAGGAGTTTGGGATGGGAGACAGTATCAAAGGCCTTGGAGAGATCTTGGAATAAAAAGCAGCTACAACTGAGAATAAAAGGTTGGTGTAAGTGTGATGCTATAATTACCCAGCTGATGTGCAGGATCATAGCCAATGATTTATAAGGTGTTCTCTTAGAGGTAGCTGTTTGTGTTGTTTAGGATGTGTTGGGGAATTAAGTTGCAGGTTTTGGACACTTTATTAGAGAATATGGAGTCTCCATAGTTGTTGTTGGATTTAGTTAACTTTATTAAAAGTTTATCGGAGGACCTTAGAAATCTGTAGTTTGTATTTGATTGAACTAGGTCTTTGAGAGCAGATCAGTTATTGGGTTTGATGGTGTGGGCAATGGTTAGTTGGTTCAGAGATAAGTGGTTGGGTAGTTCTAGCCAATTGAGTTTATGAAGTGCAGTACAGTGGTGTGATCTATGGAGCTAGTTTGTTACAGCAGGTATCTAGTTTATTTAACTCTGTCTTACATAGGTTGGTAAAATGTGGAAAGAGTATAAGAGAGTGGATAGTAGGTGAGATATGGCTGTGACTAGTCTGGTGTTGCTGGTAAGGAATGGTTTGGCCCTGTAGAGTGAGCCAAGTTTAATGTGTGCATTATTGATTGTTAGTGCCTTGTGTTTGCCAAATTTTAGAGTTATCAATTGTGACACCTAGAGGTTTTGTTTGTTCAACTGGCTTAATTTTAGTATTTTTGGAGGAGTAGATAATGAAGGGGGGATGGATGTTTTTAGGTTTGGTATTAGAGAAGATTATTAGTTTTGTTTGGGTTGATTATGAGTTGGTGGTTGATGAGATAGTTTTCTATGTCATGGAGGGATTTTTCTGTTTTTTGTTGTAGTTCCAGAAGGGTGGGGCAGAGCAGATGAGGGGTCAATTGTCAGCATATTGAAAGATAGATACTAGTTGAGTGGCAGTGCTGAGGTTATTGGAAATATAATACAAAAGAGAGGTCCAAGGATAGAGCCTTTGGGTACTCCAACAGAGGCTGGTAGGAGAGGAGAGAGATTGTTTTCCCATTTAACTGATTGTTGTCTACACATCAAGGAAACAGATGTATTGGCCTTGGTTTTTGAGGAGTTTTACAGTATTTGTGATACTTATTAGTGCAGTATTAGTGCTGTGTTTGAGTCAGAAACCATGGTGGGAATTTAATAAGAGATTATTCTTAAAGAAATAGTGAAGGAGTTGTTTATGAATACATTTTTACAAAATATTGGCTAGGGGAGGGTCTATAGTTTGAGAAGTCTGTAGAAGGGCCACCTTTGTGCAGGGGGGTGATATGTGCTGTTTTCCAGAGCTTGGGTATGTATCGTTCAGAAATCGAGCTGCTGATTAGTACTGAGATAGAATAAGATGGAATCAGCTGCTAGTTTCAAAAATTCATTGGGGAGCTGATCGGCTGCTGGAGTTGAGAGTTTTAATTTAGACAAGAGTTTCTTTATGCAGCTAGTTTGTATGGGCTTAATAGAGAATGTGATATGGTTAGATTCTGGAAAGTTTGGGATTGTTAGGGGTGTGTTGATATTATTGTTTATGAGAGATGTTATGGATTTGATGAAATGTGAACTCATTGAGTTGCTGTACTATCAGTAGAATTTGTGGTCATGGGTGCTGGGGTATTGGATCTCCCTGGATTAAGGAGTTGGTTGAAACTTAACCAAAATTTTGGGGGGCTGTTCTGGTGTTTTTGTTGGGATGTACAGTGGTATGACTTTTTGTCATTATTGATTTGCTTTTTGACATGGTTTCTTAGTTGCTGATATGCAATGAGGTTGTCTTTGTTTTTGGAACTTTGATATAGTGTCCAGGCTCTATCCTTTGTTTGAGTAATAGTATGGCGCCTTTAGTTAGCCAAAGTAATTGTTTAGATTTGGTATGAATTTTGCTTATGGGAGCTAGGTTATTTAATATTTTAGGGAATGTATTGTTAAAGTATTGAGCTGCAAGGTCCAACTGGAGGAATTTTAAAAGAGACCAGTCACATAGTTGCAGTAGTGTATTGAATATGGTAGGGGAGAAGCTTATTTATTTATTTATTATTTATTTATTGACATTTGTTGACCGGGAAAGTCCACTGGGTCAAAAAAAAAAAAACATTTTCAGTGGAGGCCCAGGGAGAAGAGCTCCACAGTATACTACAAAGTATTCTAAAAACATAATAATCAAGGATACATGTATAAAAGCAGAGATAAGCACTGCAGTACAGTACTGAGTTACATTACTAATCTTTTTGTGTCACAGCATAACATAACACATTAATCAATGATACATGTATGTAAGCAGAGATATGCAATACAGTACAATACATAGTTCACATTACTAATCTTTGAGCATTGCATTGAATTGGTAAGAAGTTGCATGTGTAGCATACCATGGATATGCAATATTACCATATGCAGTGTGTGTATGAAAACAACTGCTTAATGAGCACAAGGCTGAAATATGTTTAGCACCTACCATTAGAACCTTTCTTAATAGGAATTAGTTAAGAGATTGTTTTAAGTTATTTTTTTTTTTTTGCTGCAAACGTGTTTGAATATGATATTGTTAGGGGTATATACCTGTTTCCTAAGAAGAAAGGTTGGTAAATGCCCACTTAGACAGTCTGGTAGGCAGCCTGCTTGGTAACCGAGATTGGGCTTGTTAGTATGCATTCAACTATTGATTGTTTCTTGGCATGTTTATCTATACGGTTGGGAGAGATAATAGTTTGAGAGAAGTTGTAGAAGTTGATAACGTTAGAGGGGTTTTCAGAGGAGCAGGTGAGTCATTCTATAGATTGAAGTCTCCTAGGACTATTGTTTCTTTGTTGAATGCTGCTGATGACCAGCTGAAAAGATTTTATATGTTGGATAGGTTGTTACCTGGAAAGAAGTAGGTGGCAATTATTATTATTGTTTTATGGGAATTTATTTGCAGGGGTGTTGTTAATATTTCAGAGGTGGTAAGGTCTGGGGGGTATGCAATTTAG
Source organism: Protopterus annectens (assembly GCF_019279795.1). Classification (NCBI taxonomy): domain Eukaryota; kingdom Metazoa; phylum Chordata; order Ceratodontiformes; family Protopteridae; genus Protopterus; species Protopterus annectens. The sequence goes on along the minus strand of NC_056727.1, from coordinate 25,144,651 downwards.
CAAGTCTAGTTTGGGAGCATCTTTGAACATGATGGCAATACCGCCACACAACTTGTTTATCCTGTCAAGTCTTATTATGTTATAACCTTGGGGGATTATATGTCCTCATCTTTTATATGGGGTTTTAGCCAGGTGTCAGCTAAGACCGCTATGTCTGGTGAGAGAAGGGTAGGGGCAGCATGGAATTCATTCACTTTACTTGTAATGCTGCTTAGCTTGATGTTAATAATTAACATGTCAGAGTTGTATTTAGTAATAGGGCTGCTGTGTGAATGATTCTTAAGTAATGCTTTGGTGACTTTTTTTGAGATAGGAGGAGTAGATTGTATGGAGATTGGGTTACAGCTGTGGTGAGTGGTAAGTTGGGGGCCTGAATTAGCGTGTATATGCCCTCATAGTTTGATATGAGTTAGTAAGTGTAGAAAAGTGTAAGTGATTTTGGATAACAGGCCGTAATATTTATGTAGTGTGTGTAGAGGTGTTTGTGTGCTGGCATATTTGAAAGTGAAGAATAGTGTGTTAGAGCTATTGTACAGTTGTGGTGAAATGTATATGTTTGTGTTGGGTAGGTTGTGGTTTGAATTATGTGGGTGAGTTGGTGAGTGGATATTAATGATGTGGAGTTTGTGGTATGAGGTAGCTTGGTAGGCTAGGATGAATAGACAAAGTAGAGCAGTGATAGGTGTTACGAGTGTTTTTGGAAACATGGTAGTGTGTGGAGGTGGTTAAGAGATGAAAGAGGTGGGTGGGATAGAGGTGGTAGCTTGGTTATTGTTGGTAGTAGTGGGTGGTATTAGAAAGATAAAGGAGGGATATTAAAAGTGTAGGGAGCTATGGGAAAGATAGAGGAGAGTGTTTAAAAACAAAAAGGAGAGATATTAAGGATGTTGGGGTGGGTCTGAGGTATGGTTCTCTTCAAGGTTAGTGTGTGTCTCAATATGCACTAACCCCTCCTTTGCTAGTTTGTCTTTCAGTATACACTAACCGCCTCCTTTGTCTTTTCTTCTTTAGGCTAGCAGGTTATTACCTGTTGCAGGACCCCTTCTATAACCCCAAAAAAAAAAAAAAAAAAAATATATATATATATATATATATATATATATATATATATATATATATTATGGATAAACTCCCCATAAATAAGAACTCCATCATTCTGGGAGATTTTAAGTACCCATCTGTTGACTGGAGTACCCATTTCTGTCAATGTAGATATAGCCAGAAGTTTTTAGACCTAATAAATAAAAAAAAATCAAAGGACCAGTCTGTTACTTTCCCAACTAGAAAACAAAATACTCTTGATCTGATACTTCCAAATATAGCATCATCAGGCATAACTCCTAGTAAGTACCTCTCTGAGTAAGTCAGACCATAAGTTAGTAACCTTTCCCTCAAACTATCTAACCTCCCTGAAACCAGCACATTGGAAATCAATGAGTACAAGTGCAAATATCTCACTTATAATAACGTAACCCAGACATTGCCTCCACAGATATATACCCACATAAATAAATGTATAGCATTAGCACTCCCATGCTGATCCAAATATAAAGGAAAATTCAAAAACAAACCATCCCAGTGGTCCACTGACATAAAAAAGTTGATAAGAAAGAAAAAACAATCTTTAGAGCATACAATAAATCTTGGGACTCCGAGTCAAGGAAAATATTAGGAATGTGACTAAGAATTTGAAAGATTGTTAGATCTACTAGGGAAACCCAAGAACTCAGGTTAGCACCTGATGCCAAGGATGGTTACAAATCCTTGTTATGTTAGAAAACTAAGAAACACTCAACAGTATACAGAAGTCATTCTAAATGACATTGCCTTCTCAAACCCCGAGAATACCAATATCCTAGCAATAGATTTACTGCAAATGTTACTGCTAAGATGACTATTCCAAGGCCTAAGTATCAAGCAATCAGTTATGTTATCTGGTTCCATGGGGGAAATGTTCTTAGCCTTGGACAGCCCTTTCAGGACATATTCTTTAGTGATAATGGGAATGACCTGAAAGGGCTGTCCAAGACTAACAACACTTCCTCTATAGAGCCAGATAACATAACTGATTGTTTGATAAACAGTATCAAACCTGCCTTGGCAGAACCTCTCCATTAGGTATTTAACCTGAGCCTTGCTATGGGTTCAGTTCTGGAAGCATGGCTTACAGTACCAGTGATGCCTTTCATAATGGTGGCCCTATTATCAACCCTGGAAACTATGGGTGCATCAGCCAGACAAGTCTCACCTGTAAGGTCATGGAACACATTTTAATAGACTTGATTAATATCAACATTAAAAAAATTCATCAGACTAGACCTGCAGTAATTTTTCTTTGTAAAAGAAGATCCTGTTAATGATCCAGGCTGACTTCTTTGGAAAAGCAGCACAAGGTATTGACAGCAGTTGACGGCAATCACACTGTACTCACAGCTTACCTTGATCTGACCAAAACATTGTACACCATCCCCCATACTATTATTAACAAACTAAATTCAATTATACAGTAAGGTGGAGAGCAAATTGGCTAAAAGACAGAACTCACATGGCGCAGTTACCCGTCGGTGTTCCGAGCGGTTGGTGTTTTGTACTGTCGGTGTTCTCGGCTCGATTATTTGAAAGTCGGGTAAGTGGCATTTCAGTTATATGTAGGGGACCCATGTATATATATATATATATATATATATATATATATATATATATATCTATAAATGGTGTAGAGGCCCTTTAGAGGGGGTGGGAGAAAACAAAGGAAGAGGAATGATCGAGACTGAATTCAGGAGATGATTGCAGATGTGAATATTAGTCATGTATCAAATACAACTAATACCGATGAAAATGATGAGAACTAACTTGTGGTTAATTTGACTAGTCATCCTTTTACTCAGAATGAAATTAGGGTATTAAATAAAGGTTTGGGATTTATTCAGTCAGTTTTTGTTTCTCAGTATTCCTTTGTGATGTCATTGTTTGAATATGAAATATTTGCTCACAATGATGTGAAGGTATTTGTATGTTGGACACTTCATTTAGATCCAAAAGGTGAAATTTCCTACCACCCTATCATCCGGTAGTCAGGTTATTTGAGCAACAGGTAATTAACGAATTAAATGTGAATCAAAATGCTATTAACTTGACTAGGGCAGAAAAGACTGCATTGAATAGTTTTAGGGACAATAGCTATGTGAATATCATGAATGCTGACAAGGGAGGGGCTTTTGTTATTTGGAATGGGATTGACTATGATTTCAAAGTAACTAGACAACTTAATGATGTTATTGTAAGTTACCCCATGATCCAATTTTGGAATTTAAGACGTATATTGATTGCTTTTTGTCTGAAATAAAGATGAAGGGTTTTATTACAGAAGCTTTATTAAATCAGTTAATGGTGGATGCCCCCAGACCTCAGTTTTTTTACGTTCTACCTAAGATCCACAAGTTGATTCTTAATCCTTCTGGTAGACCTATTGTATCTGGTAGGGGCTCACTCACTAAGCCATTACCTAAATATCTGGAATGTAAACTGAAGCCATTTTTGTCTTTTGTTAGAGCTCATATTAAAGACACCAATGAGTTTCTTATGCTCATGAATGAACTGCAAATACCAGGGGAATTCATACACATGTACTTTAGATGTACAATCCCTTTATACTAGTATACCAAGGTGGTTTACTGGTGGTTAAATATTGGTTGGAGTATTCAAGAATATATTCTGAAACACATATTCAGTTTATTTTAAAAATATTGGGTACTGCACTGGAACACAAGATGGACAGATATAGGGCTGATTGGTACTTGCAAATCAAAGGTATGACTATGGGAGCATCTTTCGCCTCTACTTTTGCTGATTTATTTATGGCATATTTAGAGCTTGAATTAAAATATAATGAAGACAATACTTTTTCTAGATATGTTTTTATGTGGCAACATTATTTGGATAATTGTTGGGCAGTACATACTGGATCGGTCGAAGCCCAGGTTAACAACGACCGCCACCATTACTGTTGGCCAACAGGGTGCTGGCAGAAATTGGGCTACTGTTGGCCGAAGGAGGAGAAGAGGGGGAAGACATGTCCAAAGGCAGGTTAAGGCTAGGACTGTGATAGTGAGGGTCAGAACTTTGAATGTTGACAATATGACTGGTATAGGGAGAGAGCTAGCTGATATGATGGACCGAAGGAAGGTTGGTATATTGTGTGTGCCAGAGACCAGATGAAAGGGGAGCAAGGCTAGGTGTATTGGAGGTGGGTTCAAATTGCTTTATCATGGTGTGGATGGGAGGAGAAATGGAGTAGGGGTTATCCTGAAGGAACAGTATGTTAAGAGTGTTTTGGAGGTGAAAAGAGTGTCGGATAGAGTGATGTTTATGAAGCTGGAAACTGATGGTGTAATGATGAATGTTGTTAGTGCATATGCTCCACAAGTTGGGTGTGTGATGGATGAGAAAGAAACATTTTGGAGTGAGTTGGATGATGTGGTGATGACTGTACCCAAGGGTGAGAGACTGGTGATTGGAGCAGATTTCAATGGGCATATTGGTGGAGGGAACAGAGGGGATGAGGAAGTGATGGGTAGGTATGGTGTTAAGCAAAGGAATGCAGAAGGTCAGATGGTAGTGGATTTTGTGAAAAGGATAGACATGGCTGTGATGAATATGTATTTTAACAAGTGGGAGGAGCATAGGGTGACATACAAAAGTGGAGGAAGATGCACACAGATGGATTATATCTTATGTAGAAGGGCCAGTCTGAAAGAGATTGGAGACTGTAAAGTGGTGGCAGGGGAAAGTGTAGTTAGGCAGCATAGGATGGTGGTTTGTAGGATGACATTGGTGATCAAGAAGAGGAGGATGAGTGTGAGGGCAGCACCAAGGATCAAATGGTGGAAACTGAAAAAGAGTAATTGTGAGATGATGTTCAGGGAAGAGTTAAGACAGGCACTGGGTGGCAGTGAGAGTTACCGAATAGCTGGGTAACTACAGCAGAGCTAGTAAGAGAGATGGCTAGGAAGGTGCTTGGTGTGACATCTGGAAAGAGGAAGGAGGACAAGGAGACCTGGTGGTGGAATGATGAAGTACAGGAGAGTATACAGAGAAAGAGGTTGGCGAAGAAAAAGTGGGATTGTCAGAGAGATGAAGAAAGTAGACAAGAGTATAAGGAGATGAGGTGCATGGCAAAGAGAAAGGTGGTGAAGGCTAAGGATAAGGCGTATGGAGTGTTGTATAAAAGGTTGGACACTAAGGAGGGAGAAAAGGACCTGTACCAATAGGCTAAGATGTGCAGCAGGTAAGGGTGATAAAGGATAATGAGGGAAATGTACTCACAAGCGAGGAAAGTGTGTTGAGCAGATGGAAAGAGTACTGTGAGGGGCTGATGAATGAAGAGAATGAGAGGGAGAGAAGGTTGGATGATGTGCAGATAGTAAATCATGAAGTGCAGTGGATTAGCAAGGAGGAAGTAAGGATAGCTATGAAGAGGATGAAGAACAGAAAGGGTGTTGGTCCATATGACATACCTGTGGAAGCATGGCGGTGTTTAGGTGAAATGGCAGTGGAGTTTTTAACTAGATTGTTTAATGAAATCTTGGAAAGTGAGAGGATGCCAGAGGAATGGAGAAAAAGTGTTTTGGTACCGATTTTTAAGAATAAGGGTGATGTGCAGAGCTGTAGTAACTACAGAGGGATTAAAGTGATCACAGCATGAAGTTATGGGAAAGAGTAGTGGAAGCTAGGTTAAGAAGAGAGGTGATGATTAGTGATCAGCAGTATGGTTTCATGCCAGGAAAGAACACTACAAATGCGATGTTTGCTCTGACAGTGTTGATGGAGAAGTACAGAGAAGGTCAGAAGGAGTTGCATTGTGTCTTTGTGGATTTTTAGAATGCATATGACAGGGTGCCTAGAGAGGAGTTGTGATATTGTATGAGGAAGTCGGGAGTGGCAGAGAAGTATGTAAGAGTGGTACAGGATATGTACGAGCGTAGTGTGACAGCGGTGAGGTCTGCAGTGGGAGTGACAGATGCGTTTAATGTGCAGGTGGGATTACATCAAGGATCAGCTCTGAGCCCTTTCTTATTTGCAATGGTGATGGACAGGTTGACAGATGAGATCAGACAGGAGTCCCTGTGGACTATGATGTTTGCAGATGACATTGTGATCTGTAGTGAGAGTAGGGAACAGGTGGAGGAGACCCTGGAGAGGTGGAGATATGCTCTAGAGAGAAGAGGAATGAAGGTCAGCAGGACTAAGACAGAATATATGTGTGTGAATGAGAGGAAGGATAGAGGAATGGTGAGGATGCAGGGAGTAGAGGTGGTGAAGGTGGATGAGTTTAAATACTTGGGATCAACAGTTCAGAGTAATAGTGAGTGTGGAAGAGAGGTGAAGAAGAGAGTACAGGCAGGATGGAGTGGGTGGAGAAGAGTTTCAGGAGTGATTTGTGACAGGCAAGTACCAGTAAGAGTGAAAGGGAAGGTCTACAAGAGGGTAGTGAGACCAGCTATGTTATATGGGTTGGAAACGGTGGCATTGAAAAAAAGGCAGGAGTCAGAGCTTGATGTGGCAGAGTTGAAGATGTTAAGATTTGCACAGGGTGTGACAAGGATGGACAGGAATAGGAATAAGTATTTTACAGGGTCATCCCAGGTTGGAAGGTTGGTGACAAAGCCAGAGAGGCAAGATTACGTTGGTTTGGATATGTGCTGAGGAGGGATGCAGAGTATATTGGGAAAAAGATGCTAAGGATGAAGCTGCCAGGTAACAGGAAAAGAGAAAGGCCTAAGATAAGGTTTATGGATGTGGTGAGAGAGGACATGCAGGTCGTTGGTGTGACAGAGCAAGATGCAGTGGACAGGAAGAAATGAAAACAGTTGATCTGCTGTGGCGACCCCTAATGGGAGCAGCCGAAAGAAGAAGAAGTTGGGCAGTGTGGTATCAATCTACTGAAATATGAGGATATTTTGTGCAATATTTGAATTCTGACAGTTATGGGTTGAGGTTTACTGGGAAAGTGGATTTATTTGATGCTAATTTCTTGGACGTTAATGTCACTAAAGTGATAGCTGGGACAATAGTTACCAGTTTATATCATAAACCATTTTCTAAGAACTCATTACTGCATGCATCCCCAACATATGATTTAGAATATTCGTAAATCTCAGTTTTTATGGCTAAGACGTATATGTAGTACTGATATGATATTTCAGCAGGAGGCCTTGAACATGAGAAACAGATTCATATGTAGGGGTTAAGTAGAAAAGGTGGTTAAATTTGTTCATGATACAGCTTTGCAGCACTCTACGGATATTCTTTTAAGCAATTTAGATGTGAGTGAGGCTATAGGTACACAGAAAGTCGATGATGTTTCAGCTAAATCTCACTTAATCACCACTTATAAGTTTGTGATTAACAAATATTGGCATGATTTGAAATCAGTTTCTTTTTTTAGTCAACATTTAGATAATAATTGTTTATATGGCTGCCCTACGGGTAGGATGATAGGTGAGTATTTTTCCGGTTTTAAGGAAAGTAAGAGGATACGTGTCTAGATCACATAAGCTTGTTGGCTGTACATTTCGTGGAAATTGTTCATATTGCAAAGTTGTTTCCAGAACTAAGTCCTTCACTTCAGTTAATACCCCCAGAGTGTTTAACATCAGACACTTGATTACATGTATCAATGAGTGGGTAGTTTACTTAGTTGTGTGTCAGTGTGGAGCTTTTTATGTAGGTCCGACTTCTAGACCCTTTATAGGTTCATAGGTTCATAGGTTGATACTAGGCTATCTGCCCTAGGGCATTTACAAGCCTAGCCAGAGTGTGTTTGGCTTTCACCACCCTTCTTAGATTAGTTGACTGTGCCTCTGTATAGTAGGTTACAGAAGATAGCCCATTTAAGGTTAGTTTACCATGCCTCTGTCTAGCAGTGACACAGAAGAGATCCCAGGGGTAAATTTACGATCTCCCATACAAACGTCAAGATTCTTCTTGAAGAGGGTCATTGAGGGGCTCTGTCTGACATGGATTGGGATTATGTTCCAGAGTGAGGGGAGCCTCTGGGATATGAATCGGTCCCTCCAGCATGTTCTATTTATTTCTGTGCTGAGGTTTAAGTCATTGGAGCATGTAGTTCTGATGAATTTGGATTTCTTGAGGTGGAGCATGTCCATTAATTCTGGGTTGGACATGGCTTTATACGTCAGGCACAGATTGTCTCTGAGTAGCCGGTAAGCAACTGAGTAGAGCTGGAGTTTCTTTAGCCTAACTGCGTAGGGCATCTGTTTGAGTCCCTTGATCCTCTTGGTGAGGTACTTTTAGGGTCTTTCTAGTTGTAGCAGGTGTCGGGTAAGGTACATCCCAAATGGGGCATTGTATTCAATTATGGGCCTGATGAGTGATGAGTAGAGGGGCACAATGACCTCTCTTGATCTAGATGTGAACCCCTTCGTGATAAGGTGGGCTATATAGAATGTCTTTCTAACCACTTTGGCAATGTGATTGTCAAAGGAGAGATTGCAATCTACTTGGGTCCCCAAATCCCTAATTACTTCTTCCGTACTTAATGGATTACCACCTATGTGGTAATTTGTGGGCACTTTGTTTTTCCCAAAGGGGATGACTATGCACTTTTTGGCATTTAGCTTTAGGCCATGGCTCTGGCACCAGTTATCCATCTCTGTGAGACCTTTTTGGAGGATGCCTGTGTCAGCCAGTGAGTCGATTATAGCCCCCAGTTTGCAGTCATCTGCAAACTTTGTCAGCCATAGTCCTCCTGTGTTAGCCTGTACCTCAGAGAAATATATACCGAACAAGAGAGGTCCCAGGACTGAGCCTTGTGGGACGCCACTTGTAACTGGTTTAGAGTCTGACATGGCACCTGCAATTCTGACCATGTGGGTTCTATCCCTAAGCCAGTTTGCAACCCATCTTGTGACATAGGGGTTGATATTTAAGCTGGTGAGCTTATTTATGATGCCCGAGTGGGGTATTGTGTCGAAGGCTTTTGCAAGGTCAAGGTAGGCTGTGTGGACTACCTTCCCTTCGTCTATGGCCTTGGTGACTGTTTCAAAGAAATTGACCAGGTTCAAGAGGCAAGATCTGCCCTTAACAAAGCTGAATTGGGTAGGATCCAGTGTTTGGGTTCCCAATGTCTTTGTTTATGAGTTCCATGATGATACGCTCCATAGCTTTGCAGACCAGGCTAGTTAGGCTTATAGGGCGATAGTTTCTGGGGTCCACTGTGGCACCACCTTTATGGAGTGGGACCACTGTTGCTGTATGCCATTCTTTGGGTACATATCCTGTTGTAAGGCTGAGACTGAACAGTGATTTTAAGTGAGGGTTCAGTTCTTCTTGGAGCTCATGTAAAACGAAGCCCGGGACACCATCCGGTCCCATTGAGGCTGTGTTTTTTGCTTTGGAGAGGGCAGCTCTCACCTGTGCATCTGTGACGTCAGGGAGGCTACACTCTGTTGGGATAGTCATTTGCTCATTTGAGGGGGGGGGGTGGAGTTTGCACTGAACCTGTCTGCCAGGATGTTGGCAATGTCTGTGGGTTCAGTGTATTTTTTGTCATTTTGCACTAACTCAGAGCATATCTGGGAGTTGCCTCCCAGGTTTCTGATATAACTAAAGAAGGCCTTGTGATTATCTTTAGTGTTTTGTGCAATTTTTCTTTCGAAGCTAGCCTTAGATGATTTTATGAGGGATCGTAGTTTCTTGCTAGTACTGATCAGAGTTGCCTTACCTTTCAGGGATTTTGCTCTATCATGTAGTAGCTTCCTCCTTCTGTTGTACAGCTTATTTATGGCTGGGGTCCACCAGACAGGTCTCCTGCCTTTGGAGGAGTGTGTCTTGGTTTTATTTGGGATAGCACGATCCATGCATTCCTGTAGGTATCCATAGAATGCGTTTGTAAAGGATTCTGTGGTTTGGGCCGTATTTTCCACTGGCCCTGGGGCTTTGAAGGATTCCACCTTGGTTTTGAGAAGTGGGAAGTTTGCTTTTGAGAATTCCTTTGCATTTGAGTGACATTCAGTGTAAACGCTCAAGAAGTAATTTGTATAAAGATTTGTTAAACCACGAGACTGCCCATTTCATTTTTATAGGTATTGACATGGTAGTGGGTGAGGGTTTGTCTAGTAAGCATAAACATACCATCTTATCTCATAAAGAATTAATGTGGATTATTTATCCTGGGGCAATGTTTAAACCTGGACTTAATGAACATTACTCATAGTTTTTTGATGGTTTTTAGTAGGGCTTATTATGCTTATTTGATCAGCTAAAAAAATGTGTTTTTGGTCATGTGAAATGCAGTATTGGTGATTATGATTTGATTACGGTGGGCATGTTTCTTTAAATGATGACTTTATAAATTACATTGTTGCCAGTTGTTGTTTACACATGGAACACCATGAGGTGAAACCGGTTTCTGGTTTGTCTTTTGACATGACTTACTATTGAATTGATTCATTCTATGCATATCTGTTGGTCTGTTCCTGGATTTTCATTTGGAATTTAAACTTAGAGACAGTGCTGGTGAATTTGTTATGAAGATATATACATATATACATATACATATATATATATATATATATATATATATATATATATATATATATATATATATATATATATATATATATATATATATATATATATATTTGATGTGTTCAATTGACACAATTTGGTAAGTAAAATGTCGACAGGTGTGCTAGTTTGCACAATTCTCAGGAATGGAGATATATGCCCTTTCCTCAATACTGTGCGATGTTAATACTTATAACTAGCAGGGAGTGTGTGTGTGTGTGTGTGTGTGTGTGTGGGGGGGGGGGGGCTTGTCCCCTTGTGGGAAAAAAAAGATGTTTTTATCTTTTTTAAAGTTTAATGTCTTGCATGCCCTGATGTTACTGCTCAAAACAGGTGTAGTAGGATGTCTAAATTCATGTTGTCAATGTTTTATGGTTGACATTTCAAATGTCGATATTTAAGTGTTTCAACTATAGTCACTACACATACACACACATGCACATACATATATATATATATATATATATATATATATATATATATATATTCACTTTAGAAGCTCGAAATACTGAAATATATTTCGAGCCCATAAAAGAATCCTGAAAAGAGCGAAACCTCAGAAGCACGAAATTCAAAACCTCGAATACCAGAGGTTTTGAATTAGTGCTTCTGGTGTTTCGCTGTGGTTATGGATTCAGGTAAGTGTATATGTGTTAAGGGTTTTGGGTAGGGGTGTGGTGTGTGTTAGTGTGTTTTGTTGCTGGGATGTGTGTGTGCGTGCGAGGAGAATGTAGCTTGTGTGGTGGTGTTCTGTGTGTGTTTGTATGTAGTGCAACCTCGGAGTTCGAATATTTAAGTAGGGAGGTGTGCAGGGGGGCTTGTCCCCCTGCTTTTACGTAGTAGAGAGCTTGTGTTTGTGTGAGGGGAGGAAGGTGTGTGTGTGTGTGTGTGTGTGTGTGTGTGTGTGTGTGTGTGTGTGTGTGTGTGTGTGTGTGTGTGTGTATGGAGTAGAAGTGCTAATTCAAAATCTCCGGTGTGCGAGATTTTGAATTTCGTGCTTTTGAGTTTTCATTGTTTTTAGGTTTCAACTTTATAGCCTCGAAATACTGAATTTCTACATTTCAGTATTTCGAGGATATAAAGTGAATCCATATATATATATATATATATATATATATATATATATATATATATATATATGTATATATTTATATATATATGTATATATTTATATCTATATAGTTCATCATTTTAAATAGAGTAAGTTGGCTATTTATTAGGTTTGAAGATATGTGAAAAAATAGACAAGTAAGTTGTATTACTTTATTTGGGTAAGTTGTCAAGGAGTGCAATGTGGATTATTTCATGTTGGTACAATATGATTAGTTGATACAGCATAAAGGAAGCATAGATTTGGTTAGCAGTTCTCAGCTTGTTACAACAGAACAATATCATCATTAAGTGATAGGGTGGAGTAGTTAATATTACAAGAGGGTAGCAAGCAGGAGAGTACAGTGAAGAATGAGGGGGTATGGCAGGATGACCTATCAAAAATATGTGAGAATATGGTTAATGCCACACAAAACATGACACAGATGACACAGAAGACAAAAGTGGAGGGAGAGGAGTATATTAAATGGGGAAGTGTGGCACAGGTCATATGAGGGTTCATCATGAAGTCAACATTTTCTGTGCTTATAGGTTTTCTGAATGAAAGGAGTTCAACCTAGTAGAGAGTTCACCAAAAAGGGGAGAGGAATTGGATGTATCGCAAATTTTAAAAAGCTTATTGGTAGATTATAAGTGGGATGTGAACATTTTTGCTAATAAGTTTATTTCACAGTGGTTAATGTGCCCATGCATAGGGATTCAGACAAGTGGGAATTTTTCTGCATAGTACTATAAAATGTCTTGTAGGGATATAGAGATGCAACTGCAGAACATGATGCTGACATTGTGCAAGAAAAGAGGTTAGGAGTAGCCTGAAACATTGTCCAGCAAGTAGCTGGGATGGCAGGAGGATCAACAGAGGGACAAGCATCAAAGTAGCAGAGACAACAGATGTGTATATTATATAAGAGGAATAGAGATGGATAAGCAGAAGAAGTAGGTCTAAGTATGAATGTTCAGAAGCATGGGTCAGAATTATTGTTGGTGATATGTAGAGGTTCCAATGGAAGAAAAAATAATCAGGTAAAGAAGAAGAGTATAAAACAGAGAAGCACAAGGAGAAGCCAAACAAATATCTTATTTAGAGTAGGTAAGTAAAGGTCAGAGGGTAAGGAAAGCTAAGGGATCAACAGAAAATGGCAGCATCAGATTTCCACAAAAATAAGCAGTGTGGATCAAGCAGAAACTGCTGCAGCAGGTGGTCAACACATTGGTGTAACAGGCAGAGCCATGAAAAACATGGGTCTCATTTGGGACAGATCAATGCAGCATCCATGGCCACAGGGGTGCAGAGATATCATTAACAACAATGATATTATGCAGAATAGTACTGCAGGCCTAGTGCTAACACCTATCTGCCTTTCACTGATCAATCAGCGGGACCAGTTATATTTGATCTGCAAGCAGGGGCTCACTTGTTTGTGAAAGGAGACTTTGTTAACCTTTTGTGATTGTTAAACATTGAAATCCAAGGCCAAAGTAGTGAAAGATAATAACAGCCAAGATAATGGCACAGAAAGGAGGTGGGATCCAGGATATAGAAGACTTTGGAGAACTGCATTGCTGGTTTCTATATATATGAAGCAATAATGGAAGGCAGATATGTGAAAGGAGAGACTAGGACTAGTTCTCCTTTAAGAGAACAGTGGTTATACTTGAGGGCAGGGGATGTGATAAATAGTTGTGGTTTGATGAGCATAAGTCCTAGGCAGCAGTATTCTGACTGGTTGTGGCCAAGAATAGACATGAGCCTACTGTGACTGATTGATATAGGAGGTGGTGTCAGCAGTGGGCATTGTGGGGTGAAATTAGACATAGGTATTAGAGGACGTCAAGGACTTGTGGGGGTTACAGTCAAGAACCACTACACACAATGAGTGAGGTCAGAGCATGCATTTCAGCTGTGTATATCAGCATCAGTCAATGGCCTATGGAACTACATGCCTGTCATGAAGGGATGTTTTAGATGAGGCTACCAGCAAACAGAAAGGGACATCTATTTGTTGCTGATGCCACTGAAAAGAAAAGGAAAAGTTAATACCATTGCAAAACATTGTAACAAAGCAGTGACAGTAAGTATGAAAGAAAGGATTTTGGTAGAGTTCCGAATTCTGGCTACGGATTTAGGAGTGGTAGAGGAATCCAAAACATTTAAAGTTAGCCAATATAGTTAGGTCCAAAAACAAAAAGGAATTGGAAGCAGGTCATTTGACAGGATCTTTTTTACCTCCCCCAAAGGAGATATTGAGGGCTTATACCACTGGGTTAGTTCTAAAGATACAACCAGGTGAATTCCACTTAATACATCATTTGTCATACTTAAAGGGTCAATCAGGTAATGATTTTAATGGATGAATCTAAATCTATAGTGACATATGCATTTTTTGATGATCCTTGAAAGTAAGAAAAAATGGAGGGGATATGGTTAGCAAAAGAAGATGCAGAAGCCACCTGCGGGCTATTAACAATGCATCCAAAGGATTAGAGCAAGTAGCGATTCAGATTTATAGATGTCTTTTGTTCCCAATACACCCAAATGATTAGAGCAAGCAGTTATTCAGATTTATAGATGTCTTTTATTCCCAATACACCCAAATGATTAGAGCAAGCAGTGATTCAGATTTATAGATTTTCTTTTATTCCCAATACACACAAATGATTAGAGCAAGCAGTGATTCAGATTTATAGATGTCTTTTATCTGGATATTTGCATACCCATTAAGTGGGTTGTGGAGTGCGTGGCATTTACAACTTGTAGAACATTCCTTCACTGATCTATTTTCAAGATTAAAGGATAACTTCCTAGTAGTAAGCAGCCCAGGAAAACAGGCACTCATGGCTTGGCTTGGGGCATTTTGCATGTTACAGCAAGAGCTGGGTATACCACTAGCCAAGGACAAGTCTCAGGGTCCAATAACATATGTTTCCTTTTTTAGGTATTGAAATAGACACAAAGGCATGTCATTGTTGCTTTCCTAAAGAAAAGGTTGTGAAAATAAAACAATATTTACATGTAGTGACAGCAAGAAAAGTGTTATCACAAAAATAATTACAATCCTTTGTAGGGTTACTGAATTTTGCCTACAGATTTTTATTAGAAGGCAGATCCATTAAGAGGACATTATCAAAAAAGGGTGTGGGCCACAGTAAACATAGCATAGGATAAGAGTGTCCCAGTGGCGACTGGTGACTTCAAATTAAAGAGGGGCTGCAGGTGACAGCTGAATGGGTGGGACCAATGGGATGGGGTGTGGCCAACTAGAAAGTGGTGGGGCTATGCTCAAAAAACACAACAACTGGAATTTTAATTAAATACGCTGCCCTGGGTGCCAAACCATCATTACAAGAGTCCAATCAAGACAAAATGAAGTGTAGAAGAAAAAAATATTTCAATGCATTGGCTACATGACAGCTTACTTAATATTTAAATGGAAACAAAAAGGTTGTGAGGGATGAAAAAATAAATTACTTTTTAAATACATTACTGGAATACTAGTCAAAATCAAGTATAAAAAAACAAGCTTCTCCTTGCACCGCAGGTCTAATTATAACTTATATTCAGCTTTATAAAAGTACCAAGTAACATGCTGAAAGTAGAAATCTCTGTGATACCCCCACTTGTAAAAATGTTTCTTATCCAGAAAAGACCTGCTGCCTGACAACAACTATCTACTTGTTTCATGGAGAAAACATGATCAAAGTAAAAAATGAACAGCAAAAAAGAAACAAGCTCAAGATACATTGCTTAAAGGATTCCTGCACAGGTTATGGACCACACATGATAGATTGGTATTCTGTTTAGTTTACGGGTAAAGTCTGCAAAGATGACTGCAAATCTCCAACAAATGTAATGAGCTTCTAAAAATACTGTATTCCTGTCTTTTATTACAAATACTGTCATATGCATTTCAATACCTAAGGCTTGTACATTATCTAGTTATGTAAATATTCTCCACATGGCAACAAAAAGGCTTTCTGTGTTGGTAATTATTTAACAGTATGCTTATTAAAAGTTACTTGCATCTTACAATCTCAGACAAGCTTACCCAATGGTCATTAAAGCATTGCTACTTAAACACAAAGCAACAGGGTACTGCGGCAGCATGCATTTTTTGAATAATTTGAATAATAAGAAGCATAAATCAACAGTATAAAAATATGACAGAAAACCAGAACATTCTGCAAAATCAAGGACAGATGAAAAGCCACTGTCGTACTTGTGTCTACCTTGGATGGGGGAATACTCTGCACACTTACACTTCATAACTGCTCATTGCCTTCCTTGGACACATCCAGAGTCACTACATGGAGGAGTGGGGTGCAACAAGTATGTCACAATTTGAAATGTCTCTGGCTGATGGTGAAGGCTCTAACACTCATACCTCTCAACCTCAGAGCAAGAAATCTGGACAAAGCTATACATGGAAGTGGGACACAGGCCCAAACATAAGGACAATTTTTAAATATTGCTCTTAGAAACTTAGAAAGATAATAGAATAGTAGTAGGTTTTGCATTAGTATGAATTTTCTGAAGACTATGAAATCTGAAACTCAAATGTCTGCCATTATTTTCTAACTTCAATCTTTAATGATTTGCCACTAATTTGGCAGAAAACCACAATTTTATGAAACAGACCAAAAATGTGATGCAAAAATATGAAATTGCCACACAATACAGCTGGGAACCTGTCAAAGAAAGGACACCTTTTTAATATTAGTACTGTTAACATGAGTAACTGACAAAATAAGAGCATCTACATGCATTTCTGAAATAAAAATAATCTATAACTCTGATCATTACAGTTATTTATAATTGTAAACCCTCCATGTTTTCTTCCAAAATGACCAATTTGAGGAGGGGTATTAGGAGGAGAGCAACATTTTTAGCCAAAATTGGGGACAGTTGAGAGGTTTGCATATTCTTAATTCTATAAAGCGATTTATTTGCACATACCTCTCAACCTCTTAATGCAGGAAAGTGTTCTTCCAGTCTGTGCTGTCATCACTGCTCAGACTTCTGGGCTGGCAGGGTGGAGTTCCCTTTCTTCCCTATCCAGACTGCCTAAGACAGCAGTCTGGAGTTCTGAATACCAGGAACTAAGCACGCATGCGTGGAGTTCCGTGGCATGCAATTTTTTTTTTATTCTATTTACTTTCTACAGGTGGGGGGACTTGCATTTTCTTTTTTCTTTCTACAGGTAGGGGGGATGCAGTCCTGCAGTCCTATAGCATGAGCCACCCCTGGAGTGTCCAGGGGTATGTGGATAACTCCTCAGATGTGCTCGGGTTTTGCAAATAATTGCAATGGGATAAGATTTTTAAGAAGACAAATGTCAATATAGGAGGATAAGCTTTATAAAAGGCACATCTGGATGTTAGCCTTTGGCAGACATTATAAAATTCAATGGTTCAGGGTCATTGGCCTCAAGATAATAGAGGCATAACAAGAAAGGTATAACAGTCAGAGTTTTTACTGCGTGCTACTAGCACTTGAAATGTGGGGATGGTGTATGGAAAACAGGCTGTAGCACTATGTACATAAATGATTGAGTTTGTGCACACTGTCAATAACCAGATGGAAGCAAAGTAAAGCTGAGGGAGTTCATATTTTTTTTTCTTTGTATTGTTTGCTGTGGGGTATTATTCTTTAAGTATAACATGTTAATGGTTTGAGAACTACACTGGCAGACTCGCTTTCTCATTTTCAGTGTGATCGTTTTAGAAGGTTGCCTCCAGATGGAAGCCCAACACCCCAGTCAGGTACTGTGAAATTTGTGGGATGCTCTGATAAATGTTAGTGGCAATTGTTAGTCTGGTGGTTGGTGCCCAAGTGTAGAGCATTACCCAAGGCAGGTGCACAGCATTTTGAGTACCATGAAAAAGCTAGGGTGGGAAAGTTGTTACTCTGTTCCCACATATCAAAGCTTGACTTATGTGTTATATACGTTTGAGGACAGGAAAGTCCAGGCTAGAGTGGCTCTACTTCTAGCAGGGCTTAACTGATACCAAACAGCACTAGACTGCATGATAAAACAAAGTCATTGCAGGTAAGGGTCATGGCAAAATGATGGGTGAGGAAGAACCTTCAGAGGGCGCATATAGGCAGTTCCACTAAGCTAGAAGTGCTGATGTGGATATCAGAGGTATTACAACACATAAACAGTAGTATATATGTTTAACATCTTTTTTATTTTAAAACAAGAAACATCTTTATTAAATTATCACGTATGACATAGGCAATGTTACATTTATATAAATGAAAATAAACCATAGCGATACAGTCTCAATTGCAAACATTATACATTCCAAACCATGCCGACACAACTATAGCTGCAAACATTATACATCACTTTTAGTATATCCAGCCATTATTAGTCAACCCTTACATAGCTCATTCAAATCCTGCCTTCTTTTAAACCTTGTTCCTCCTCTGCATGTATTGATCCCACATTTCCCATTTTTCCTATGTAATTTGCTCTTACCATTTTCTAAAGATCCCATTTCCAGTTATTTTATCTCAGTTACTATCTTCACATTTCCCATTTTTCCTATGTAATTTGTTCTTACCATTTTCTAAAGATCCCATTTCCAGTTATTTTATCGCAGTTACTTTCTTCACATTTCCCATTTTTCCTATGTAATTTGCTCTTACCATTTTCTAAATATCCCATTTCCAGTTATTTTATCTCAGTTACTATCTTCACATTTCCCATTTTTCCTATGTAATTTGCTCTTACCATTTTCTAAAGATCCCATTTACAGTTATTTTATCTCAGTTACTATCTTCACATTTCCCATTTTTCCTATGTAATTTGCTCTAACCATTTTCTAAATATCCCATTTCCAGTTATTTTATCTCAGTTACTATCTTCCCATTTCCCATTTTTCCTATGTAATTTGCTCTTACCCTTTTCTAAAGATCCCATTTCCAGTTATTTTATCACAGTTACTATCTTCACATTTCCCATTTTTCCTGTGTAATTTGCTCTTACCATTTTCTAAAGATCCCATTTCCAGTTATTTTATCTCAGTTACTATCTTCACATTTCCCATTTTTCCTATGTAATTTGCTCTTACCCTTTTCTAAAGATCCCATTTCCAGTTATTTTATCTCAGTTACTATCTTCACATTTCCCATTTTTTCCTATGTAATTTGCTCTTACCCTTTTCTAAATATCCCATTTTCAGTTATTTTATCTCAGTTACTATCTTCACATTTCCCATTTTTCCTATGTAATTTGCTCTTACCATTTTCTAAAGATCCCATTTCCAGTTATTTTATCTCAGTTACTATCTTCACATTTCCCATTTTTCCTATGTAATTTGCTCTAACCATTTTCTAAATATCCCATTTCCAGTTATTTTATCTCAGTTACTATCTTCACATTTCCCATTTTTCCTATGTAATTTGCTCTTACCCTTTTCTAAAGATCCCATTTCCAGTTATTTTATCGCAGTTACTATCTTCACATTTCCCATTTTTCCTATGTAATTTGCTCTTACCATTTTCTAAAGATCCCATTTCCAGTTATTTTATCTCAGTTACTATCTTCACATTTCCCATTTTTCCTATGTAATTTGCTCTTACCCTTTTCTAAAGATCCCATTTCCAGTTATTTTATCTCAGTTACTATCTTCACATTTCCCATTTTTTCCTATGTAATTTGCTCTTACCATTTTCTAAAGATCCCATTTCCAGTTATTTTATCTCAGTTACTATCTTCTTGCTTTTTTGGCAGCCATTATACTTAGACTCACAAGGCCTTACTATGTCTAGGCAATTCCAATTCTGCATCATAACTCAAAAATTAATTTTCCTAGTTACTCCAATTTGCTCATTCAGCACCTCCAGCAGAGCAGTCTGCAGGGAATCTTTAAAGTCTGCCAACTCATTACACTCCCAGAAAATGTTCCCAGTTATCTCATTCTTCCTCATCACAACTCCAACATTTGCTGTCTACTTGAGGAAAATTTCTTTGGCGTCTGCCTGAGGTATAAAGACGCCTATGTAAATATTTCCAGGCAAAGATCCTAAATCTTCTAGATTTTGTTGCTTATTTGGGAGACATACATATATCCCTCTATTGTTTTTTTGTGAATTGCTTATCTAATCTCTCTTCCAAATCCTTCCTAACCTCCTCTGATTGATTCGTATAGTTATCATACAATATTTTCTATGCTATACTATTTATTCCTTTCTTAATGGCAGTTTCTGTTCTAGATTCTACTAAAAACTCTACCAGTGCTTGTCTTTCATTTATATCCCCCCTTATTTCTTTCTGTTTGCTTATACTCTGATATCAGTCCTTGATATGGAAGACAATCTCTGTCCTGCAGTCCAAATAAGACCTTGGCGTCTTCCCATTCTATTACCTTTCCCTCTCTAGTTATTTGCTTTCAATACTTTGGTTCCTTTGCCAGTTTTCTCCAATATATTTCTGCCCCGTCTTGCCTATTCTCTGTATCCCTAATTGCAGTCATCCCTATCATCATAAATTCCTTTCTTCATTCCCGTGTTGGCTTAGTTCTTAGAAGACCTTCTGCTCCTTTATGAATATAATATTCTGCATGATTATTGCTGTTCTTTTTAAAGGCCTGCATCCAAAATCCCAGTCTCTCCCTGTTTCTTGAGCTTCCCCCCTATTTCATCATCATTATCTCTTTCCACTTTGATTTATAGTTTTTTGCTTGTGCTATGTATAGAAGCCTTAACTGTGTTGCTCTGAAATAACCCCTCACTCGGGTAATCCAAATCCATCCTGTTCTGTTGGAAGAATAAGTTTATCCCATTTGACTCTTGATGTCTTCCCCTCCCAGATAAAATCCTTCACCTCTTTATTAATTACTATCCAAAACTTTTCCTCTGGTTGATAAAAATATGCTTGGCTAGTGTATAAGACTAAAGGGACTAAAATAATTTTAACTGCTTGTATCTTGCTATCGATATCCATATAACAGAGCTTCCATTTTCTCAGTTTTTACATTATTTTTCTTTAGTCTCTTCCCACATATCATTAGCTTCCACACTGTTATCATTTTTAATCCATATGTGTAAATACTTCATTTTATCATGCCCCCATAAGTATGGATATTGCTGAACCAATTCATATGAGGGGACATAATTTACTGCTATTGCTCTTATTTTAGCTTTATTAATTTTGTATCTCAAAAAGGTTTAAAACTGTATCAATATGTTCCACAGCACAGTAATGTCTCTTTTTAGTTTTGTCAGATATAAAATAATGTCATCTGCAAAAATAGCCAGCGTTTCTTGACTATGATACCAATTATATCACTGGATATCTGAGTCCTTTATTTTCTTTGACAATGGTTCTAAATATAATGCAAATAACAAAGGGGAGAGAGGACACCCCTGCCTAGTCCCTCTGCTCAAGCAGAGATTATCAGTGAGGACCCCACCCACTTTAATTTCACCTCTGATCCTTCATATATCCTTGTAATCAACCTTATAATTTTATCAGGGAATGCAAATACTTCTGTTGCTCTGCTCATAATATATTAGCTTACTCTGTCAAATGCTTCCTCTGGCTTAAGACCCACTAGCAACATTGGTGTATTCTTACATTCTGCTTCCCTGTGGATCATCACTGTTCTGTTTATGTTGTCAAATGTTTGTCTCCCCTCTACAAAACCACATTGATCCATATCTATCAATTTTGGCATCACTTTTGCCACTTGTTTAGCCATTACAGACATAAACACTTTATGATCATGGCTTAGGATTGAAATGGCCCTGTATGAAGCTGGATCTGATGGATCTTTACCCTCTTTAGGTAGTGCAGCTACTACCACGTTCTTCCAGGATGTTGGTACTTCTCTATTAAAATATTGTTAAACAAAACTTACCAGCTTTTTATCAATCTTTTGCCTCCTAGCTTTCAAACGTCCACAGGAATATCATCTATTCCTGTGAACTTTCCTTTAGATTGGTTATACATCACCATTTTTATCGCATCTCCTCCAATCCTAACCATTACTAATTGAGCCTCATCTCCTTCTAACCTTGGCATATTTAATTCTTCCATAAACATTTCCACTTATACCTTTTATTGATTTCCATATTTCCCTGCTTTATACAGAGTGTCACAGAATCTCTGAAATATTTCTAATACTTCTACAGGATCCCTTGTTATCTTCCCTGTTATAGGCTCCCTAAGCTTGATGACAGCCCTTTCTACTTTTTGTTGCCTGAGTCATTGTGCTAAAGGTTTTTGGGCTCTAGAGTTATTATTAAAAAACAGTTGCTTAACAACAGTCTTTCTAAACTCATGCATATTACCAAGGTAGTCCCTTATTTTCTGTTTAGCATTATGTAGTTGCTAATATCTATGGCCTTGTCATTTAGGACATCTTTTTTAATCACTGTGTATGGAACATTCAGAATTAGTACTGGGTATCGCCTACATTTCATACTTCCCAACCAGGAAACAGCTAGCCATGTAGTCTTAGATTCCGGGTCTATATCAGAAGATTGAAGTTTCAAAACTTCGAATCTGATATGGTCGACACCATATGATCGAAGTTTTGAAACTTCAAATCTTTTAACGGAGATTTCCGTACAGCCTGGAAAGGGAAGATTTCCCTTTTCTGCTATGTACTGCAATCTCAGAGTTGGTATATTTAAGTAGCAGGGGGTGTGGGAGGTGTGGAGGGGGGGCTTACCCCCCCTGCTTAGAGCATTTAAATGGTTTGTTTTTGTAGGTTGTTGTGTTTTATTACATTTTTGACGTTTCAAAACTTTGATTATATGGTGTCGACCATATCAGATTCGAAGTTTTGAAACTTCGATAATGTAATATAGACCCTTAGATTTCAAAGACAATTAAGTCACTGGAGAAATGGTAGAAATTTGTCTGGGTATATCCATAATAGAACAAGGGGCAAAACTTGAAAAGGGTCAGCTTGAATTCTCCACTGGGTTTTCATTGAAAGGCAGTCACCTGAGTGAAGCTTTGCTTAGCACTGAGAGGACACCATCTTTTCTTTCACTTGCAAGTTGATCCAGCTATACAAAATCAGTTCAGAGTAGCCTTAAGAAAGGTGATAGAGCACATAGGCTTAGATATACATCTATTTTTTTTAATATCAGCGACAAAGCATGCCGAAAGGGAAATAATATCAAAGGCCATGGGCACTGAATGTCAAATGTTTATAAAAAGTACCTGTGAGCTCAATGAGACAGCTTATTAATGTTTAACTCTAATTCCAGCATTACCTATGCCAGTGGAAAGCATATTTGTCTTTTGTGGACTTGTGCATTAAGAAATTATGTTATGAAGATGTCTAAGGCTGAAGAAAGACATGTTTGGGTAGAGATGCAGATTACTGAGATGTTGTTGAATAGGCATGCCTGGAATGAGGTGTCATCAAGTAATAAGGCAAATGGAGTGTCATGAGAAATGCTGGGATTTCCAGCTGTGATTGTATTACATGCTGGAAAAAATGTCCTGGGCTAAGTATCTATAAAACTGTTACAAATAAGAATAAAGATAGACATAATGATCTTAAAACAGAAATGGCCATGCTTTTAGTTGTGATTTAAAATAGTACAGAGACTGAAATGCCACAAGGACAGTTCAGTCAAAGCCGTTGAAAGAACAAGGTGATGGCTATACAATATCATGGATAAAAATCCTCAGGGCCACAGTAGGTAAGTCTGTGTTATGCACTTATCCACTATTAAAAGTTTTATATATATATATATATATATATATATATATATATATATATATATATAGTCTAGTAAAAGTGTCATATGAAGTGGTTACAGGCTATCCAATCATTAATGCATCTGGCTGCTTCAGCTGACAATTCTTACTAGACTATATATTGAACAGGAGTGGAAAAATGCTATGCCTCTGTCTCACAATGCCATATATAAGTTATTTGTTAAGTATGCCAACTAACTGGGTACAAAAAAGGTCAATGACTGTCAGTCCAGGGGCCATACAAATAATGTTCATAAGTTTATATATGTGTTGAAAAGCTCAGTATTCTGTGTTGCCACATAAATATTTCTCCTAGCTAATCCTTCCTTGTACAATATCTTCCTACTGTAGTGTTCAGTAAGACTTGAATGCTGATACACTTTCAAAAATCAGATGACAATTGAGAGATGCTGTTCTAATTGCCATAAATAAATGCATGCTAAACTCTTCCATTTAATACAGACTCATTGCTGTTATTCTGAAGTTGTTATTGTTAGGTTTCTTCCTGTTTCTTGTTCTCATATTGCAATAGAATATATATTTTTTCTAAGCTATCCTTAAGGTTGTCAAGGGGAATATGAAAGGTGTATTAGTATATCAAGATTTCAGCAAAACATTTAACATTCTGCATTTTAGGGATTACGTATAAAAATTAGGAATGTTTAAAATGAGCCTCATATTGGTTATATGGACTGTGAACTGAATAGGTGTAGCAGAGATTGTCGTTTGTATTAAATTGTATTAACTGGTCTGCAGGATACTGTTATTCAATCTCTCCTACGTGACACTTGGATACAACTTAAGGCAACTGTCCCACTTCGTTTAGCCCCCTCCCAAGCATTGAAAGTTGCTTTAATGGCCTCAGCTGTCATAGCTTCAGCAATCACTTGCAACTGCACAATGTGTGGAAAAACAATTCTCCTCTTATAAGAAGACTGAACTGTTTCCTCTTAATCTGCTTGTTATGGTTCCTCCTTCTTGCACTGTGTTTCTTTCCAAGGATCATAGCATTATATTTTCTCATTACCAAGTTTGGTACCAGCACCAACTCCCCCAAGTTCTTTTTCTTTTCTGGTGAAAAAAGACTGGGCCCCCTTAACCACTTCTTATGTGTTATGCTGCTTGTTCTATTCACCAACATACTAACCCTTCCTCTGTACCCTCTCCCTGACTGTGACCTCCACTCCCTGCATGATGTCAAGGACTGCAGGCAGCATTTATCTCACTAGGACCTCATAGAAAGTAACTACCATGTTACTGTCTTGAAAGTCTATATCAGTCGATACATATACCTCAGTATCTGACATGCCACATATTCCACACTTTCACATATAGCTTGATAAGTTAGACTTTTCATTACAACAGCCATCCCGAAAGTTAAGTAGGGTGAGCAGCTTTAGAGGCGTAGCTTCCAGCAGGGTTCGATACTGAGGCCTGTCCTATTTAACATATGTGCATATTTAGTTTTCCTGATGAATACACAGCAAATTTACAGCACTGGAATTATCAGCTTGTTTTGTCTTGCATGCTGCAAATGCACAATTTAAAGTTAATAAAACTTCACTGATTAGCTAACTTTATAAATGATGTTCTTACTTTCCAGTCCCTAATGCACTTTAGTGTAATTGTAGGAAAAATCTTTGCTGAGTGCTCCAGACCTTGAACTATTGGACCAGAATAATGTATGCATCAGCTCTGATCTCATTGTTTCACTGGTCGTTTGAAGCCTTGGTCCATTTTTGTTGAAGATTCTTGCTAAAATGACTAGCTCATCCACTGGAAACATTGAATTTCAAGGCCATTGCTCAGATCACCTAATTTGATGTCAAGAGTTCTTTGTCAAAAATGCACATGAAATTCTTGCTACACATAATTCTCTGTGAAGATAATTTCAGATTAAATATAAAGAGAAAGTTATGAACCTTCATTACAAATGCATTTATGCAAATAACTAAAAGGAAAGGTTGTCTAGGATAGTGCTGTTTCATTTCCCCTTTGTCCTGTCAGCTCACACTTTGATACCTGTATCTGCTGACAAGGCCAGGTGTGCCATGAATGTTGATGTGAAAAGACCTCCGGTTACTTCTGGTGTCATTAAAATTGAGGAGGTAGCTGCTCCCTTGACATCACAGAAAATCCTAAGCATTGTACTGCAGGCTAAATTATTTATGAAAAATACTTATAATGTTTCACCCGCAGTTAAAAGAAGTATT